>NW_027532041.1:885425-949512 GCF_008692635.1 Crocuta crocuta | reverse complement strand
CATGTCAAAGGGTGGGGGCGGGGAAGGTCTCATTAAGTTTGTTTCTATTTCCAAATGAATTCCTGGGGTGGGGAGGGGTTGGGAAGGGGAATATATGAAGCTAAATGTACTTGTAGAACTTGCAGAGAAAAATAACTCCCAGCTTAGAGCTTCTTTATTTTCCTGGGTAAGTTTCCCAGTGCTTGGTGCTAATATCTCTCTCATAGGACAAGGCCTGCAAAACATTTACTTGTCTCTCTCCAACAGAGTATAAACAAATTGTGGTCAGAGTATAAACAAAGGGGGATCTCCTATTTATCTTCCCCCTCCTCCACTGCCTTTATTTGGGGCATTTTAAAAAGCTCATTTAATTTGATGAAAATGAACAGAAGAATAAATGAATAGATGCATGGATGGATTTCTCTTGTGTGATTCACTTGCACACATGGACATGGACTCACAGGTTCACATAGAGGCCAAAATCACATACATTCATATATATTCCCAGAGAAAACAGGTCACTGTTCTCATTACCAAAGGCCTCCCTTTGGTGGCGCAGCCGACTAGTATGATGACCTCTTCCATCCCTCCTTTTCCCAGCTCCACTGCACCAGCTCAGTCCCTTCTACCACCCTCTCCCCTCCACACTTCCATTCCAGTCCCCTCTCTCCGCCAACGCAGGAGACACTAAGCTAACTGACAAGCTAATGTAACAGTATGCCCAGAACAAGAATACAGCACTTCCCAGAAGTCTTGACATTTTGACTCTTTATGGCCTTGGAAGGAATTTTGCCCATCATCTTTGCCTATTAAGGAAAAACTCCAAGGACACCTGGGTGGCTCAGTCAGTTAAGTGTCTGACTTCAGCTCAGTTCATGAGCTCACCATTTAGGAGTTTGAGCCCTGTGTCGGGCTCTGTGCTGACAGCTCAGAGCCTGGAGCCTGCTTCTAATTCTGTGTGTGTCTCTCTCTCTGCGTCTTTCCTGCTCACACCCTTTCTCTTTCTCTCAAAAATAAACATTAAACAAAAAAAGAGAGAGAGAGAGAGAGAACCCTTATTTGGGGAATTTTCACATGGGTAGGAGAGAGGGTGGCAGGCTCCTTAAAGATGTGGTTGGATCCAGATGTAAGGACTGCTGAGCTTCCTCGGTGCTCAGGTGTGTGCTCAGGAGGTGGGAGGGATCAGAGGAACTAACTTTACAGCTTGTCTTTGATATATTAGACTTTCTGCTAGATGCCTAGATGGGATGGGTCTTCTAATCACTGGGAAAATGAAATTTTCCACACGAGTGCTAGGATTCTTATTTTGCAAATGAGGAAGCTGAGGTTGAGAATGGAAAGGGACTTGTCCAAGCTTATAGTGAAGAACTAACCACCTTAGGAACTACTCCAATTCATAATGCTGGGCCCTTAGGTAAGTTTTCTTTCTATCTGATATCTATTATATACACAAAATACTGTCTTGGTATTACTGGTCACCCAAAGATAGGCTAGATCTAGTTTTTGCCTTTATTAAAAAATTTTTTTAAGTTTATTTATGTATATTGAGAGAGAGAGATAGAGACAGAGACACAGAGAGAGACAGAGAGTGAGAGAAAGAAAGTGCAATCAGGGAAGGAACAGAGAGAGAGAGGGGGAGAAAGAATCCCAAGCAGGCCTCACACTGTCAGTGCAGAGTCTGGCATGGGGCTTGAACTCAGGAGATCTGAGATCATGACCTGGGCTGAAATCAAGAGTTGGACACCTAACCAACTGAGCCAGCCAGGTGTCCCTTCTAGTCTTTACCTTTAAAACACATTATTAGGCTATGAGGAAGTAATACAAGTGCACACATCACTATGGTATCTGGAGCTGGGGGAAGGACACATAGGAAAACAAATGACTTTTAGGAAAGATAAATGGCCCCTTATGAGACTAGATAGGGGATACAATGGTTATACGACAATATCTGTTTAGATGTGGTGCTGATTTCTATTCACCAGTGATAAGAGTCCTACTTTCCACAGCTCCTGGCTAGTTCAGTCCGAAGAGCATGCAACTCTGGATCTCAGGGTCTTGAGTTTGAGCCCCACATGGGGTGTAAAGCTTACTTAAATACAACTTAAAAAAAAAAAAAAAGAGTCAAGCTTTCCTGGTTGCTCCTAACAGGGAGGGGATTTATGACAACTGAGTCCTCTTGCATTCTTTTGGGAGGCTCTGCTCTTAGGCAGATAAGGGATTAAGGAAAAAGGCCTTCTCAAATGCCTTCAGTTCAACATAATTTCTTTTGGCCATAGTGAAGTCTTCTTGGCCCCTTCAATGTAAAGAAAAGGCGATAATGTCTTAACAGTTATTTTGACTTTATCAAAACCGTGCCAGGGACACATCTTACCTTAAATTAAGCATGATGTTTTCACAGGGCACTTTTGGCTCCCTGGCATTTGGAGACCTGAAAAAAGCCCACCACTAAGTTCATAGCTGCTGCTTCTCCTTCTGTTTATCATCTTCAGCAGCATCATCTTGCTCACTCTTCTCTAAGCCTGAGGTCAGAAGAGGACTGAGTGTGATGAACAGCATAAAGTCCAGTATTGGGTTTGCAGATGATTGTTGGCACATTACTTGATTTTTATTTATTTTTTACTTTATTTGATTTTTTTAAATTAATGTTTATTTATATTGGAGAGAGAGAGAGAGAGAAAAGCAGACTGGCAGAGAAAGGGGAGACACAGAATCTGAAGCAGGCTCCAGGTTCTGAGCTATCAGAATACACACAGCCTGACGCTCTGTGAGATCATGACTCACAAACTGTGAGATCATGACCTGAATTGAAGTCGGAAGCTTAACCAACTGAGCCATGCAGGTGCCCTTATTTTTATTTTTAAAAAATTTTTAAAAAGATTTTATTTTTTAAAGTAATCTCGACTCCCAACATGGGGCTTAAACTCATGACCCTGAGATCAAGAGTTGCATGCTCTACTGACTGAGCCAGCCAAATGCCCCTGTCTTCCAGAGATTCTGACCTAAATGTAACATTCCCAAACAGAGTGACAGGACCACTTAAAGTTCTGCAGAACCTGGGTGGCTCAGTAGGTTAAGCAACTGACCCTTGATTGGCTCAGTTCATGATCTCATGGTTGCATGATTGAGCCCTGTGTTGGGCTTTGCGTTGAGTGTGGAGCCTGCTTGAGATTCTCTCTCTCTGCCTCTTCCCTGCTCATTCTGTCTCTCTCTCTCTGTCTTTCTCAAAATAAATAAATAAACTTAAAATAATAAAATGAAGTTCTCAGAGGATGTATCTAAGGTTTATAAAATAGATACAGGTGGTTGGATATAAGAATGAATCTCTGGGTTTTCATATCCAGGACCCATGGTCTTGGCTTGCAAATTTCAGGCTCCAAAGTGGAATGATGAATTTTCTAAGAAGAAACACAGGTTTAGACTTAACTATTGGAAATGAGGGCAGAAATACATCAAAAGGGACCCCTGGAGTGAGAAGCATTAAAAATAAATTTTTTCTGAAACTGTAAGGATCTTGGATTTTGACATGTTCTGCAACTGACACCCAATGAGCCTTTAAGGTAGGAAGATAGTACTTTTTCCCCTTAAATGTCTTACACTAATTTGGGGAGTTTATAATTATTAAATTAACATTTTTTTAGATGTAATAAACTCTAAATAGCCTAACCTAATAAATGTTCTTGAGAGTCTTCAAAAAATAACCATTATAAGTATGCTTATTGATATTTCCATGATTTCCGAAAAGTCTTTTCATGGATATTTTATTTGAAAACAATAACATCAGCTTAGTATATCCATGGATGACTTGTAAATCGGCAAGTCTAAAGAAATAGGCCACGCTTGAAAACAGGTTTTGCAAATTAATCTTTTCCCACAATGACAGTGTTTAAACATGGATTTGTAACACAAGGCCTTTCTTGTAATAGTGCAAAGTGAAGAAAACAACAAAGATATCTTACAACAAAGTGAAAATTAAAAATGAAATAAAAATGCACAGTAGGACCACTGCTAGCCTCGAAGGAACGCTTGTGGAAATTTGAAGAAAGTCTCCCTTTCTTTAGGATGTGCAGAGCAAGACCACAGAGCATACAGCTTGGCAAGGGAAGCATGGTCTGGATGTCAGCCCACATCCTTTCCCCTGGATGCCCTTGTTTAACATACAACCTGCCCAACATGATGTGTCCACCCTGCAAAATAACATGAAAGTATACTGCCATTTCTGTATATACATACTCACATATACAAACACACACATGCACACACACACACACACACACACACATCCATACTTCTATAGACTATCTCTGAAAAGATATGCAAGGGATTGGTAACATTGGGTGTCTCTGGGGAGGAGAACTGGCGAGAAGGGTAAGCAGACATATTTCCTCAAATATCCTTTGATGACTTCTGAATTGTATAATTATTTTATGTATGCATTACTTATTAAAAATATAAACAATTTAAAGGAGTTTTTATTTTGAAGTAGAAGATAAAGCAAGTACACAAATGAGTCTTAGAAACCATGGGATAGAGTAATGAGAAGGCTGTGGCCATCAAGAGAAGAGTAGGCACTTCTATTTGGGAAGCTCAAGAAAGGGGATGGACATTGGTCATTTGTTTTGGGGCCTGGATAGGATTTCAGTTAACAGCCGGGGGGTGACTGAAGGAGGCATTTTAAGGGGAGAGAACCCCTTTTTAAGGGGTAAGAACCAAAAGCAGAGGTATCAAGGAGACTCATTCCCCGGAGAACTCAGTAGGCCAGTTTGTAGTGTAGTGGGTCTGTGTAGGGAGGGGTAGTGGATAAAACTGGCAGGAGTCTGAAATCATATGTGGAAGACTTTAGTTTCTTGGCTGAGGCATATACAACTTGTATAATAAATAAATGAAAGATTTGTAGTTAGAGATGACATCAGATCTCTTCCTAACAGGTTTATATATATATTAGTTTCTCTTGGAAAAGAGAATTTTTTTTTTACAAGTGTGCATTGATTAGCACATGCTGGCAACATTGTATCAGTTATCTGGAGTTGTATTCTTTTTTTTTTTTTTAATGTTTATTTATTTTTGAGAGAGCCAGAGAGTGAGAGCAAGAGTGAGAGCGAGAGCGAAAGAGAGAGAGAGAGAGAGAGAGTGCAAGCACAAGCGGGGAGAGGCAGAGAGAGAGGGAGATACAGAATCCAAAGCAGGCTCCAGGTTCTGAGCCGATAGCACAGAGCCTGATATGGGGCTCGAACCCACGAGACATGAGATCATGACCCGAGGCAAAGTTGGATAGTCAACTGACTGAGTCACCCAGGTGCCCTTGAGGTTGTATTCTTTAAAAAAAACCTTTTTTCCCAATTTTTCTACACTAAGTATTTATTAAATTATTATTGAATTTTAACTGTACTAGAACCTAAAAACATTTTAATCCCCTCTCTGCTAAGTAAGAAAACTGCAGTATAACAATAAATAAGGTCAATAAAGGGAGGAAAAACTTACCCAATAATGACCCCCAAAATACCAAAATCAGAAAACATGATTTTCTAGATTACATGTCAGGTTTTGAGCAAGTTTGAGGCAAATAGAAATAGAATTCCAACTGTGAAATTATGACTTTTTGTATTGTAGGAGTTTCTCTTTCTTTTTAAACCTTTAAACATATTAATTTAAAATTTTGTGTGCATAAATGCTTTTTGTAGGTTAAGCCCAGAAAATGAACTGTAGATATCATATACAAATTTTGGAGGAATGGAAAATGTATTTAAATTAAAATAAGAAGTTTAAATGGGATAGATGTGAATGAAATGCTTCATGGAAGGTATCCATAGAAACCACTTAAAATAAAAAGAGATGTTAATTCTCTTTGTAAATTGAGCTCCCAGAATCAAAATGAGAGTGAGACATTTAGTATAGGTATGAATACACTTTGGCCTTATCTACATGAAACACACCAATTGACAATTATATTTTTTGGCCATGGTCTCAACTGATAATGACAGTTTATGGCTATAAAACTGATGGGATTCAGCTAGTAAAAGGGCTAAGATACATTGGCCTAACTTGTTGATTTAATCAGCCATGTGATCAGAGAACCGTGGCTTTAAGGATCCCAACCTTTCAGCAGTTTTTCAACCAAACAAGAAATTAAACTTTACCACTTTACAGTGATTACATAAGCCATTTGGGACACCATAAAAGTAATTTGTAAAAGAATAAACTTTCCTTTGCAAACTTCCCAAGCCAAGTCTCCATTTTTCACATTCCCATTTTAGGCCTGTGCACTAGTAGACATGTTTTACATTGCTACAGTCACGATGTTTGGAATTCAAAGTTATTTCTCTGTATACACACACACACACACACACACACATATGTGGATATATATATAAACATTTTCTGGTTACTATATCTCTAATTTCTTTTATTATTTTTAAATTTATTTTTATCTATTTATTTAATTTTAAAGAGAGAGAGAGAGAGAGAGAGGGCAAGCACAAGGTGGGGATATAGGCAAAGGCAGAGAGAAAGAGAATACTAAGCAGGCTCCACACTCAGCACAGTGCCTGACTTGGGACTCGATCCCATGATTTGAGCCGAAATCAAGACTTGGATGCTCAACCAACTGAGCCACTCAGGTGTCCCTCTTCTTAATTTTCCCTTGTCACAATCAGAAATGATCTTTGAGTTGATGGTCATTTGAGAAATGCTAACTGTTCATTATTACTAAATATAATAATTCATTATTGCTAACTGCATGGCTTTTTCTTACTCCTCCCCATTCTAGATAATTCTATAATGAACTGCTTTTGACTTCACTTACTTCATATCCCAGCTGAAGTACACTAGGCCTGCTGTTTATAATGGTCTCAGTCATTCTCAAATATTTTTGCTACAGGACATCTTTCTGTTCTTAAGAATTACTGAGGATCTAAAGAGCTTTTGTTTATGTGAATTATATCTACCTGTGTTCACCTTAGGAGTTAAATTGAAACATTTAAAAATACTTGTCTTAAAATAACAATAACACATTCATTATATGTTAACATAAATAACTTCATTTTTATGAAAAACAACTGTATTTTCCCACATAAATTCAGTGAGAAGAATGGCATTGTTTAACATTCTACAAATCTTTTTAATATTTGTGTCAATGGAAGACAGCTGGATTCTCATGTCTACTTCTGCATTCCATCTGTTGCAGTATCTCACTTCATGTAGCCTCTGGGAACCTTAGTGAAAAAGGCATGGACATCTTAGAATTATCATGAAAATAGTTTTGAGACACCTGGGTGGCCCCGTTTGTTAAGCATCCAACTTCGGCTGTAGTCGTGATCTCACAGTTCATGAGTTTGAGCCTCATGTAGAACTTTGTGCTGACAGCCTGCAGGCTGTTTTGGGGTCTATGTTTCCCTCTCTCTCTGCCCTTCCCCGGCTCGCACTCTGTCTCTCTCTCTCTTAAAAATAAATAATAAAAACATATTTTAAAAAGTTTGAAGATAGTTTTGACCTGAAAGGATATTGATTACCCCTGGGGACTTCAACCCTAGCAAATACGTAAAACTCTTACATGGCTATGGGGTGACACACTTTGTAGTCCTTAAAGCCCCTTCCCAAAGAAAAGTCTTAATTTATTTTGCTGTTTAAAGAAATTGATAACAGTGATTGCTTATTGTCAAGGTCTTTTCCTATTTTCATTTCTCTGCAGGTCAGTGAGTACTCACTGAATGCTAGTGAATAAGTTCCAAATTTAATAGATGTTAATATTAACTTTTCTAGTTAAAATTGAAGTGTTTGAGAGCTGGAAATGCTGAAAGAGAAATTCATGATATCATCTGCTCACCTATGAGATGAGGACTTCCGGTTGTATATAAAGACAATTTTAGGTAAGATAACTTGAGGTAGTACATAGCCAAGATGTTAAGTAACATTGAGTAAGGTGGTGAGAAAGTTGTTTCCTATTGGAATCTCTTCCCACCTGGTTACATTGAGGAGAAAGTCTCAGTGTGTATTTGTTAGTATGGCTTCAATATACCTTAACTAACTTGCAGTGTCTTTAACTAACTTGCATATTTTCCAATTTAACATAAGGTTAGCCTAAGTCTTAGAGCCTTAGGCTGGCAAGAGTGTCTAGCTAGAATTTAATGACTTTTTTAATCGTCTAATTTTTATTATTACCATCTACTTAGAGCAAGTTATGTTGGTTTTTAAGTTTAATTTATTTAAAAATATTTAGTTTTTAAAAGTACATTGATTTAAGGAAGAATAGCTAGTAAATAATCATATGAGTGGTATGAGAAATAAAGTGAATGACTGAGGTTTGGGAAAAAAACTGAGTTAATTCGATTTTCAATTTGTGAAATCAAGGCATAGAGAAAATGGACTTGATGGAAGTGGCCACAGAGATGCTGGCCTCTTTACCGTCCATCAAGAGCTCTTCTTACTACAGCATAAGGAGTGTTAAGGTCTAATGTTGAACATTTCAGCATTAGGCCCTACCCCTGAGGTCAGACAAATCCAGGTTAAAACCCCTGCACCATTCCAGGCTGGCTGTGTAATCTTGGGCAGAAAGCTAGGCTTCTAACTCCTAGGTTTCTTTACTTAGGAAGTCAACATAATTCCTATTTCACCTTAATATTTTGCCAATATTAAATGAGATAATATTTTCAATGATTTAAAATGGCTCCTGGCAACTCAGTCGACAGAGCTATTTTTATTAGCCGAAGTTACTCTCAGTGAACTGCAGAGCATTTGGAGCAAAAGAATCTTCTTAGCCAGGGCTTGGCTCCAGTGCCTGTGAACTGCATCTGCCACTTGGATCCTTAATTAATTAAAGGCTGGAAATCATTGCATTTCTCTGGAGAGGACTAACACGTCTATGGTTGCAGGGAATGAAAGGTAAAAAGGGTTAACTGGAAAACTTGTGCAACCAAGGGTTAAAATAGCCTTGAAGCTAAAAGCAGACGAGTTCTGGCCTCTGGTTTGTGATGCAAAGCCAAGTGTGTTTGCCTTTGTGAGCCCAGGAATGCTTCTGGTGAGCCTTGTTTGTTGTGGAAACTGACATGATCAAAGTGGAAAGAATTAAAACGATCCATCAGAATAATAGTCAAGGCTGTATATGGACTCCCCAGACAGAGACTTGAACCTGAAAGTTCCCACTGAGGACAGAAAAGCCGGCTGACAGCAAGCAGCTGGAAAGGAAGGGAAAGTGCCTCTCTAGGCAGACGTGTGCAGCTGGGCAATAAAAATCCCCAAGTCGGAAACTAGATTTGAGTTTGAGTTTGGGGAGATGAAATGGTGAGATGGAGTACAGACCTTGTGTTCTTTAGGAACCTTGACAACACCTAGGCTATGGTTTTCAGGTGTCTGTAGAGTGGAGTTACTAAGTGAAGCAGGCACTTTGTATTAAAGCATTTGGGGTAGGAAAACTGCTAATTGTGATGGAGATTCTGTGCCAATGGCACAGCTCTAAGTGTTGGAGGCATTATGTCATGCTTCTCCCCAGAGCAGTCTCCAAATGTTGAAAAATTTTCATTATGATTAAGTAGAATTAAGAGTCCCTAAGTGGCTGGCATGATTTTGGATTGTTTGCTCACTTAGTCCTTTATCCCAGGATGAGGATTAGTTAAACTCTTTGATATTCTATCAAGTATGAAATGACCTTGGAGCCCCAACTGTTGCTAAGTTAGGATGCCTAATGGAGGCATCCAAGGAATTACCAGACAGAAGAATGGGATAAGATCTTAAAGAAGCCCAATCCTACTTACATATTTTAGAAGTGGGGAAACAGGCCTGGAGAAGGGAAACAACTTGCACAATATTACATAGAGTCTTCTGCTTTTCGGGCCAAGGCTTGCCTGTTGCTATGTCAAGGAATCCCAGAAAATGGACCATTAGTTTAGAATAATACCCACAAGAGGTAGTGTCACAATGTGGGCATATGTAATTTGAGATACTGAAGGGTTATCACACTTTTAATTTTGAAAATAATAATGATCTTGCTTTTTGTTTGGGTTTTTCTTTGTATATATTGGCATGTTATTTTAATCTCTGTCCCTCCCAGGGCACATTTTACCGGGACTCTCCTGGACAGAGGCAGGTAGATGCAGAGTGAGGCTTTTACAAAGATCACTAATACTGGGCCCAATGAGATAATTTAATAATCATAATACCTTATACTGAACGCTTTACAAATCACAATGCACGTTTTAATCTCTTCTTTCATTAATCCCTACACAGTCCTAAGAGGGACTGCAGAGCAGTTATTACCACCATCCACCTTATGGACACACTAAGCAAGAGCCTGACCACTTCCCCTGGGTCACAGGCCCCAGAGCAGGTGAACAGAGCCTGGCTGGGGGCTCCAGCCTCCCAGGACTGTGAGGTTGGGCACCCCTCCCACTGAGCAGTGGCCTGGGTGCCTGGATTCCCTAGGGTGCATTCTCTGAGCTCTTGACTTGATGGGAGTTTCAGGAAATTCTTTTTTGCAGGATTTGCGGGGTTTTTTCCCCCCCAGGTAGGGCCTAGAAGTGGAGAGAGGTGCTCAGGAGGAGCTAGAGCAGGTAGGTAGGTGGTGGAAAGTGGTGGGTTGAGGGAGTGGGTGAGTAGAGAAGACAGCCTGGAAGTCTTGCATCTAAAAAAATAAGAACTGGGGTAAGGGTCGAGTGTGTAGACTTCAGAGATGAAATCCCAGGAAGAGACTCCTCCTTGTCCTTTCTATGGGGTCCTAGCATTTGCTTACTTGAGGAAAACGTTTGACATTTGCATTTTTTCTTATCTGCCCTCCTCCAGGAGGGTTACCCGAGGAGTTTGTGCTCACAGGCTTCCGGGGTGCTGGGCCCCATTTGGCAGGGAGGTGGGGGACAGCCCATAGGCCTCCTGTGGATCATCCTGGGGATGGGTGGAGAAAGTCAGCCTAGAATCAAAGCAGTAAGAGAAACCCCTGGGGGAGGGGAGGGGGTATGGGGCTGCCTCTGTTCTTGGCCGAGGCTTTGCCCAAGCTAATTTTCCTGCCAGGCCCTAACACAGGTACCACCACTTTCCCACCCTTCTTCTAGATCGACTCCATCTCTAACATGACTAAAGGAGGAAACCCACAAAAAGAAAGCTGGGCCCTCTAGGTTTCTGTTTGCTTTGGAAACCACTTATGAAACAAGAATTGGGGCCCACAAATGTGGCCCCTCAGGAATGACCCCCACCCCCACCTCCCAACTCTAGTTGAGTTACCAAATGAGGCCAATTCATTCTCTGGAATGTAGCAGCCCAGGCAATGATGATTGATACTGACAGGGAAGCTTTCATGTAGCAATATCCCTGGCCACCGGCTGTGAGGCAAAGAGAAAGAACTCTCTGGAATTCACAACATTCCCCCTCCAATTAATCCCCAGCCACCCCGCTGTGTGTGAATGGGTTGTGCTGGGGATTCGTAGCTCTGATGCGGGGGATTTGCTGATTCCTTTGAGCCCCCTGAGGAGAGGTGATATGGAGAGCAAATAATCAGCATGCAGCACGGAGGCGAGGTAATGAATTGGCTCGGCTGGGCCTGGCTTCACTATTTGTACACTTTTAGGCACCTCGGAAACTAGGTTTGCAGACAAAAACCTGTGCTGAGGGGCCCTCAACCCCTGACCTTTTGTGGGCCTGGACCCCTGCAGCCTCTCCTACTAGCTTAAGATTGGAGCCATGTTTCAGAAAAGAGGAGCCAGAGGTAAAGTGCCCTGTGCCCCATTCTGACTCCCCCCCTCCCCCAATGGCCCCGTCACACACCACCCCAGTCAGGACTAGTTTCACTCTGTTTGCATTCGACTGAATTGCGATTTTCAGTCTAAGTCCACTGCCTTTCAGAATGCTGTTTATTTTCCACTCATAGCTCCAGGCGCACCTCTGTGAAGCCTTCGCCCCTGGCAAGTTTAAGCTGTGGCTTCTTCGTACTTGCAGAGCATTGTGACGGGCCTAAGGTATGTTCTGTTTTGCTGGAAGAAGGATCTGTCTAGGTCCACGTCGGTGCCTCCCGTAGTACTCAAAAATAATAATAGTGCCTGACTAAAAATAATAACTAACATTTGCTGAGCACTTAATATGCGGCGGGCACTAAGGGTTTATATGCATTATCACGTTAAATCCTCACGGCTGGGGGGGGGGAGGTGTCTCAGAAGTAGGTGCCATTCTCTGCTTTATTTTACAGAGGACAAAGAGGCTTAGAAATTCCTAACCAGCACGGGGTCACAGACTGGAAGTGGTAACTGGTAAGTAGGAGGAGTCAGAGTGCAACAAGGGTCTGCCCCTCCGTATAACCTCTGGTTCCCACCACCCCTCGCTTTTGTTTACTGGTTGCTTCTCACCTGGAGTGCCTGCCACAGATCTTCCGGCTTCCAGCCAGCGGAACTTCAGCCCCCTCCGCACTGCAGCCGGGAGGATCGCTCTAGGAGGGACACACCGATGGGTCACTCCCCTCCTAAAGTCTTTTTTTTTTTAATAGTTTATTTATCTTTGAGACAGAGAGAGACAGAGCGTGAACGGGGAAGGGGCAGAGACAGAGGGAGACACAGAATCTGAAGCAGGCTCCAGGCTCCGAGCTGTCAGCACAGAGCCCGACGCGGGGCTCGAACCCACAAATCGCGAGATATGACCCGAGCGGAAGCCAGACGCTCAACCGAGCCACCCAGGTGCCCCACCCCTAAACTCTTAAGAGTTTCCCCAGAGGACCTAGAAGAGAGTTCAAATACCTCAGCTTAGCGCACAGGCCCCTTTATGATCGGGCACCTGGAAAGAATTAAAGATTGAGGAGATAATCCTAATAACCCTTTGGAGGAGTCTGCTGGGTGAGTCTCTTTTTCTGAGACTCCAGGGTCCCCTTCTGGGCCTGGCTCCACAGGGCAGGTTCCACTCTGACCCTGACCTCATCTTGTCATTCTTGGCTGTTGCTACTATTTACTTGCTTTTCTGGGTCCCTTGTCCTTCATTCAGGATAGAAGGTTTTGGATGCAGATTTTACTTTTGGTTCCACGGCAGGTTTCACTTTTGGGAATTCATGATGAACACTTTTGTTTTTAAGGATTTTTGTTGCCAGGGACCACAGGACACTAGACAAAAATTACGACAGTGTCCCTAACTATTCGATGCTCATTGTCAACTAATCTGAGTTTTCATACTGTGCAGGCCAAGAAATTGCATTTTTGTACACTGAATTTGGGTTTTCCTCGATTGGCTGACAAATGAGCCACTCAGTCTCTCCCACCGGTCCCTCCTGCCAGTCCCTGTGTGGTGTTAGCCACAGCATTTTTGTTTTCACAGCAGTGCTACTATAATTATTTAAGCATTTCATTATAAGCTGCCCTTCTTTTATACAAACACATGTAAAACTGAAATAGTCAATATTCTATGCACCAGTAGTTACTGAGATGCTGTTATAAATGGGGGACTGTGGCAAACAGGACAGTTAAGGTCCCTGCATTATGTGATTTATGTCAGGAGGGCTGAGAAAGATCATGTACAAACAAACAAATATGCAAGATCACGGTTAGCAGCATGAGGAAATAAAACAGGGTAATGTGATAGAGAAGTGGTGGATGCTGCTTTAGATTAGTGAGAAAATGGGCTTTCTTTTCTTAATGTTTGTTTGTTTATGGGGGGGTGAGAGGGAGAGAGAGAAGGAGGGGCAGAGAGAGGGAGAGAGAATCTCAAGCAGGTTCCACACTGTCAGCCCAGAGCCTGATCTGGGGCTCAGTCCCACTAACTGTGAGCTTGTGACCAGAGCCAAGAGTCAGATGCTCAACTGACTGAACCACCTAGGTGCCCCTAGAGGAGAGGCTTTCTGAGCAGGTGATATGTGAACTGTGACCTGAAAGGTAAGAAGGACCCATCCATGCAAATAATAGGAAGTAAGGCATTCCAGGCAAGTGCCAAGGACCTGAGATGGGAAGAAGCTTGTCTTTGAAGGCATAATAAGGAAGCTGGAGGGTATGGAGTATTTTGAATGAGCAGAAAGTGGGATGGGAGATTAGGCAGGAAGTGTGAGCCAGCAGATCTTTAAGATCTTATAGGCCACTGGCTTTCAAACATATTTTCCAGAGGAAATACATTTTACATTGCATTCCACTACACACACACACACTCACACACACACACCTGAAAGAGAAGTTTCATGAAGTAATATTTATTTTTTACTACATACAATAAACTCTGATATTTTCTATTTTATTTTATTTTAAAATGCTGATTCTTCTCCAGAACTATTGGTTTCACACCTTACTAAATGGCTTCGTTTGGAAAGCTCTGTTCTAGACCACAGTACGGAGTTTGGATTTTATTCTTAGGGTAATTGGAAACCTCTGGAAAGGTGTAAGGGGAGAGTAACAGTGTCTGATTTATGTTTTTAGCTTTGACTGCTGTCTCAAGAACAAATTGTATGGAGGTGGATGAGAACAGCAGCAGGGAGATGAGTTAGGAAGCTATTGCATTTCATCTAGAGGAGAAATAATGGTGGCTTAGACCAGAGTGGTAGCAGAAGAGACTGAGAGAAGGGGATGAATATTATAACATTTAGAAATACCAGTTAAGGTGCTTTGGTGAAATATCAGGGTTAGTGATGAAGCTCTAAGAGTCAAGGGCACATAGATATTTAAAGTCATGGGTCTACAGGAAACTACCTAAAGAGAATGTGTGGCTAGAAAAGAGCAGTAAATCAGTAGATTTAGTAAATCGAAGTCATTAGATAAACTGAAAGTCTCAGGTAGTGATCCATTGGACATAGAATGACAACTGTGTGTTAAATTACAGAGGAAAAACTAAATCTAAGAATATATATGAAATGCTAGCAGTATATCATCTAAGGTGTCCTTAGGAATTTTCTAATACATTTAATTTTCTGTGGATTGTCCTCCTCTCACATTATTTGCATGACTTCTTGTTGAACTTTTACTCATACAACTTTAGTGTGTTTTCCTAGAAATTCTTTACAAAAGTGGAGACTATCTGTATACCAGATCTTATTTTTTGAGTCTGTTTAAAACAGTGCTCTTATTCTCTCACATCTATGTAGGTATTCTAGCTGAAGACTTTTATATTCTGATTCAACCTAACTTTCTTTATGGGGCTGGAACACATCTATTTTTACTTTTCTTGGTAAGGAGACATCATCCTTTGTCTACTATTTCCTTTTCTGTTACATAGAGTGTCTGGATGACTTAATTGTATAAGCTATTCCAATAAAAAGAAGATTCTTCCCTCTTTTTCTTTCCCTTCGCTTTCCTTTCCCTGTCCCTCCCCCTTTCCCTTCCCTTCCCTTTCCCTTTCCCTTCCCTTCCCCTCCCCTCCCCTCCCTCCCTCCCTCCCTCCCTTCATTCCCTCTTCTTTCTTTTTTTCTTTCTCTTTTCCTCAAGGGCAGTGATTTTCAAATGAAATCTTAAGTTAAAGCTCCAGATAGAGAATGAGCAATGGAATAATGATACCTTCGTCTTTCCTTTGTAGGAACCTTATCAGCAACTTTGTGAAATCCTAGGTTTCCTCAAATCATTACTGAAGTGGATTCATTTCTTCTTTGAGGAGTCTTCAGGTGAGAGGAATCTCTAATGTCTATGAGCCAGTTGTTTACTCAGAGAAGGTAAATAAAGATGATCCCCTGTGACAGGATCACTGATAGTATTTCACCCTTGAGGAATAGTGGAGAGCCATAGAGCTTATACAGATTGCCTCTTAAGAAGAGAAGCATATTTCATGAGTTGATCAGAAAATCTTGTATGCTCAATGATAAATAATTTAATAAAATTACAGTGGTATGATTTTTTTCCAAAAGGCAATAACATATAATTTAAATAATGTACACTTTCAAATCAGAAACCTTGAGTTCAGTCTCTGCTTTATCTCTTATCAGCTGTAAGCCTGATGTGAGAGCAAATAATGTAACTTCCCTGAGCTTTAGGTTCTTCATCTATTAACTGGGCAAAGAATCTTCCTCATTTGTTGCAAAGATTAACTAAGAAAAGAACATGCAGAGCACCTAGTACCAGCAGTACTTGTCATATAGTAGGCTCTTAACATAAGACAAATAGCTATTATGATTATATTGTTGCATTGCCTACCTTGGTGACAAAGATGAAGACCTGGATCAGATATGACCTCGAACCCTGTAAATGCTGATGAGAGATCTGGCTGACACTGAGAAGGAGCATGCCATGTGTTTAAGGGCTAAGTGAAATGGATTTTGTAATATATGGCTATATCTTGGATGACTTCTCAGAAACTCAAGTCTGTTATATACCTAAGGAAATGAAAAAGCCAAAAATTTCTGGCACCTGGCCTAACGGCCTGGATTCTTTTGAGTCAATATGGTTTGTCCTCTTTGTTCTTATTTAATAGGAGTTAGGTCCTGACCACAGCTCATTTCTACATGACTTCATCACTTGGGACACCTCCTGAGTTTTCAGAACAGCAGACCACAGAGGCTAAACATAACCAAGGCATCATATTTATGGAAATGGAGGTCTGCAAAATTAAAACTGAGATTAATTTATTCATTCGTTCATTCACTCCATAAATATTCACTGAACTTTGTGTACTGAGAACACACATGTACAGACACTGTATCATGCTAGTGACAAGAGAGACAAAACCCTGTCCTCATGTGAGGTCAGACAATAAATGAATACATAAATAAAAAAGATAATTACAGGTTGTGGTAAGTGTGATGTGAAAGTAAGCATTGAGCTGTGACAGAGACTCTAATAGTTAGAAAGGGCTTCCCATAGGAGACGGGGTTCAAGGTGAGACCAAAAATCCAGCCACCTGAATAGTCAAAAGAGAAGCTTTCCCCACAGAGGTACCACCAACAACGCTGAGGAGGGAAAAGAGCTGGAAAGTTCAAGAACTTCTAGAAAGCCAGCATGACTGGAGTATGATGAAGGAAAGAAGGGGAAACTTGAAATTTTTCTATGTCTATGGGAAGTCACTGGGGGCTTTGAAATAGGGGAGTGACATAAGCTGGTTTTCATAAAAAAAAAAAATCACTGTAAAAAAGGGGCTGATGGGAGATGGGTAACAGTGGGCACAGTAGGACAGCTGTGAGGTGACATAGATGAAAATGGACAGTGGCTTAGAGCAGAGGGGACTAGACCGCTTCAGGATACATTTTGGAGGCAGAGCAATAGCATTTGCTGATAGTGAGAGAAAGGAAAAAATCATGGTTTCTGGCTTTAGCAACTGTCTGGTGGTTCTGTCATTTTCAGAGAAAGGGAAGACTGTGATTTGATCAGTTTAGGAGTTGAGTGAAGAGGGACTCATATGTTCCATTTCAGAAACATTTAGTTTGAGATGTTGGTGAGACCGGGAGGCAGATATGCCAGAAAGTCATTGGATGTGGAAGAAACTCTAGAGCTCAGATAAACTACTAAGCTGGAGATAGAAGTTTAAGGATCTTTAGAAACTGTTTTTATTTGAAACCAAGGGGATGGGTAAAGTCATCTAGGGAGAGGAAGAATGAAACTGGGCCCGAGGATCTGCCCTTGGGGACTCCAAAATTAAGATGATTGTAGAGGAAAAGGAATTAGCAGTGGAAACTAAAAAGCCATGGCCTTGAGGTAGGAGGAAAATCTTAAGTGATGTCTATAGGGAGAAAAAAACTCTTGGAGAGGTTAAGTGTGGTAAGAGTGAAGAAGTGGTCAACTGTGTCAGAATCCATTTGTAGCCCCAAACTTCTCTATACGACACTCAACAGCACCCACCGGGGCAAGGTTGATCTTGGCTAAATCTCTTATAAGTATCAGAAGGGCAATTTATTTAACTTTTTTTGAAGTCGATATAAGAACTTTATTATATTTTTAATTTCAGCTTTATTGAGGTATAATTGAATTATTTAAACTTTCTGAGTGTTTCTTCATTTACAAAATAAGGGTAATACATACATTTCATAGGGGATTTGTAAACAGTGAATAAAATAACGTATATAAACTATTCACAGAGTATTAAGTATACAGTGTTTGATAGATGGCAGTTATTATTATTAAATAGTGTTATGTATAGAAATCAGAAGACCCATGTTCCAGTGACTTTGATGTAGACCCTGCATTTAACAGCGGTTTTCTTGGGCAATAGTAATAATTTGAATTTCAGTTTCCTAACTAGTAAATAGGGGACAATAGTCCCTGTCCTGCTTTCTTTTCTTTTTTTTTTTAATGTTTTCTTTATTTCTGAGAGAGAGAGAGAGACAGCATGAGAAGGGGAGGGGCAGAGAGAGAGGGAGACAAGAATCTGAAACAGGCTCCAGGCTCCGAGCTGTCAGCACAGAGCGCGATGCAGGGCTCGAACCTACGAACTGCAAGATCATGACCTGAGCTGAAGTCGGACGCTTAACGGACTGAGCCACCCAGGTGCCCCCTGCCTTCTTTTCTTATAGGGCTGTTAGAAGGATTCAATGGTGAAGTGAATATGGGAGGGCTGTACAAGCCATCTAGTAAGGAGATAGGAATTTCCATTTGTTTAGTAGAATTTCTATTTGTCTAGCTTTCAAATCAGCCCACTGGCTACACTTTAGGGGTGCTGGGAGTAGTTTGAGGGAAGCAATAGACAAAACTGAAAAATGAAGTTTTTTAGCTTCTGGGTCTGAAACCCAGACTTCTCAGATTTAAAGTTCAGCTTGGCAGCACTCTGTTTCCTTCACTTTCTTTTTGAAAGGATCCACAAGAATCAAGATATTAATGTAAGTGCAAAGGCAGAATCTCTCTGATATTCCTTTGATGGAAACAGAACGTTCCTACCTCAAGTCCTTTGCACTTGATGGTTTCCTCTGCCTGAAACATTCTTCACTTAAATCTCTATATTGGCTCACTCCATAGTCTTTCAGGTCTGCTCAAAATTCAGCTTATCAGACCCTTTTCCAGGCCAGCTGATTTAAATTAGCACACATACTCAGTCCCCTACTCCCCACTTCATTTTCCTTCTGACATGGTACACCCATTAGAATAGAAATTCTACAAGGAAATAGATTTGTTGGTTCTTTGAATCCTTTATTTCTAATATCTTATGCATAATTAGGCACTGAAAAAATATTTGCTGAATAAACAAATAAATTAATCAAAACCTGATGACTCCTAAAGGAGCAAAGCTGTTAGGAGTTTAAAAAGACATGGAGAGATGGAGAGGGGCGCCTGGGTGGCTCAGTCGTTTAAGCGTCCAGCTTCGGCTCAGGTCATGATCTCACGGTTCATGGGTTCAAGCCCCACGTTGGGCTCTGTGCTGACAGCTAGCTCAGAGCCTGGAATCTGTTTCAGATTCTCTGTCTCTCTCTCTGTCTGACCCTACCCTGCTCATGCTGTCTCCCTCTCTCTCTCAGAAATAAATCAAACATAAAAAAAAAAGATATGGAGATAACCCTTAATTCTGTCATTCACCAGAATGATAAACTGATCAGTGTCAGTTTCTCTGGGCTATTACGTGGGGATACTGGACTACGTTCCTTAGAAAGCTGTGAGGATCAAAGGAAATAAGGAATTTAACTGTAATCAGAGCAAGAGGATTAACATTTATTGAGCATCCTCTACAGGCTGGACCCTTTACCTAAAATCATACTCATAATACTATTGTAAGGCAAGTATTATTTTTTCCCAACTTAACAGATCAATCTGAAGCTCAGAGAGTTGTTACACAATCAGTAGGTGGTGGAGTTCATGTTTTCATCCAACGCCCTTTATACCCTTTGCACCATGGGCCACTTTCACATGTCAGTAGGTATTTTCAGGTGCCAAATGTGGAAGCCACTGCTGCATATTGAGTTGTCATCAAATCTTGATAAAAGGACAGCAATGTGAAGGAAGAGATTCTGGCAAGTGAAACCTGTCTCCTTGTGGTTAAATCTTGCAAAGTAAACTGCAGCCAACTCTCTTGAAAGTGCTGTATGTAGTCAGTTGTAGGGTCAGTAACAGCTTCCTCAGTCTCTGACTGACCAGGGGTCTTGACTTCTTTCAAAGCCTCTCTGGAGCATTTGGTGGCTTCTTTCATCTCTGCTCTTCAGCAAATGTGGGGAAAAGGGTCTGCACTTTGCAGGCTCCCTTCATGTGCCACAAAATGGAGGGAGAAAGGCCAGTTACAAGCAAAATCCTGGCTCTCTTTTTTCGAAGCTTGTTCTGGCCCCATCTTTAAAAAACTTATTTACTTACGTACGTACGTATGTATGTATATATGTATGTATGTCTGAGAGAGCGAGTGAGCAGACAAGCTGGAGAGGGGCAGAGAGGAGAGGGAGAGAGAGAGAGAGAGAGAGAGAGAGAGAGAGATCCCAAACAGGCTCTGCACTTTCAGCACAGAGCTCTAATGAGGAGTTCGAACTCACTAATTGAGAGACCATGACACAAACTGGAACCAAGAGTCAGACATTTAGCTGACTGAGCCACCCAGGCATGCCTGTTCTGGCCCTTTCTTTTTTTTTTTTAAAGATTCTTTTTAATGCTTATTTAGTTTTGAAAGAGAGAGACAGAGACAGAGTGCAAGCAGGGGAGGGGCAGAGAGAGAGGGAGAGGGAGACACAGAATCTGAAGCAGGCTCCAGGCTCCCAGCTGTCAGCACAGAGCCTGATGTGGGGCTCAAATCAAGAACCATAAGATCATGACCTGAACCGAAGTCGGAGGCTTAACTGACGGAGCCACCCAGGTGCCCCTGTTCTGGCCCTTTCTAATGCATGTTGTAATTGTTGCCCAGATCTCAGGGAATTTCATTTTTAGCTCTTCTATGTCCCAAATGTCTTAGTAAATGGCGTCTTTTCCCTTCAGGTTTTCTTGGCCATTTGGGTCCAGGTGAGGCACCTGTCTGAAAGGAATGCTGCTAATTCTGACAGAAAGCTCCGTGAATGTAGATTTCTGTCTTGCTAGTCTTCTTCTTCTTTTTTTTAAAGTTTATTTTACTTATTTTGAGAGATATGGAGAGCACATAGGAGGGGCAGAGAGAGAGAGGGAGAGGGAGAGAGAGAGAGAAAGAGAGAGAGAGAGAGAGAATCCCACACGGGCTCTGCTCTGTTAGCATAGAGCCCAATGCAGGGCTTGAAATCACAAACCTTGAGATCATGACCTGAGCCAAAATCAAGAGTGGGTCACCTAACCAACAGAGCCACCCAAGTGCTCCTTATTTAGCTTTTGGTTGTACTGATGGGGGAAAGTGGTTTTTCAACACAATAAATTGCTTTAACTAGCAAGGTTTCCCATTTGTTTTTCAGCTTAGGTGGGGGTGGCAAGTCTGGTCACATAAATAGGCTTCTTAGAACAGTAATTCTCACACTTTTCTTGTTCCTAGTATTTTTAGTGGCAGGACTTAAAAAGGATTAAAAGATTTATCTAACAGCAATAAACAAGTTAGCAGTCATTACTGATCAGTCTGAACTACAGAGAATAATATTGTTTCACACTTTAGTTTTTTATGCGGTATTCCCTTGATCTTCCACCATTGCTGTTGCTGTTTGATAGGAAATTTGACTCCAAATATTCTTTTTTATATACACAGAAGACAATGTTCAAGTGTTCCTGCAAACACTTCTTTCTTTGTAACTGCTTGAATCTTTGATACAACCTTTCCTGGTTCATAACAGGTTTTCCTCTGACTACACTATGTTATACAAGCCACTGAATGCAATGCTTAACTAGTGGGCTTTGTTGAATAGAATATCTTTAGTGATAGCCAAAGTGTATTGGGCATATTGGTAAAAGAGTTAACTATACATCTAGATTGTTTTTGGATTCATAGGTGTTCTGCATCATGCTATTGGTAAACGATTGATATCTGGACAAATGCAGTCTAAGATTCTGACTTTCTCTGTTCTCTTTTATTTTCCTCTTTTACATATAATTGCATTTAACTTATGCTTTTGCCAAGATAGTTTGTGGGAGGTTTTTTTTGTTTGTTTTTGGGTTTTTGTTTGTTTCTTTTTGTTTTTTGCTTCCGCAAATACCAACCTTCTTTTCTCTGAGTCAAAAAAGGTCACAAAACAAAATATCTTAACACAACTCTGGTTCTCAATAAAAGAATCCAGTGTGGAGAAATTACATTAGTGAAAAAAAATACGAGTTTGATTTCCAGCCACTTGGTAATTGGGTGGTGTTGGTCTGCCCTCCTATTGCTTCCTCTGTAAAATAGAGGTAATAATATCTCCTACCTGTGAAGAGTGGATAAGATAATATATGGGGTATATGTAGCACAGTGCTTCATCAGGATTGATTTCCTTTTTTTATGGCCTTCTCCTCTTCTGGAAACCTCTGTGTGTCTGCTGGTGCTGCTGTCTGAAAAATTTGGGTGAAGTCTGAAGGACAGAGGAGTTGGAATTGACAGACAATGAATAAGCAAGAGTTAGAGGCTGCCTCCCTGAAGTGAGTAGATGCATATTAACATTATTCTTCATAGGATGTTTAAACACACATCAACAAAATGTCTCAGTAATTCCATTCTTTCTTGGCTTGGATTCTTCTAATCCTAGACAGAAGGGCTGAGGAAGGAGAAGAGCAAGATAGGGATATTGGGGGAAGAGCTGATGAAAAGATGCATTGTTAGGCTGGTCATATGTGGTGTCAAGTGTGTCTGTTACCTAATCTCACGAGACTTTCTGAGAGATCATAAAAACCATTGCTTCTTAAGTCAGTCCTTCCAGGGGAGAAAAGAGGGAGAACTTATCCATGTGCTTTCATTTCTTACTGGTCAAAAGTTTGCTTCCTAACACATTGATTCTTTTGCGCTTCTAATCTGTGCTATGTGGTACCTAGTAGGTCCCACGTCATCTCATCCCTCAGTATCAACTGGAGTAGGAGGCAAGATGTGCATTGTGTGGAGATGTGTAAAATGCTCTTAGGTTGTGCCCACATTAGATTTGTCAGAGTCCAACCAAAGCTTGTCAATATATCAGCTACTGATGCTAGAATAGTGTGGCAACTACAGAAACAAGTGAGGTCAAGAGAACCTGAAGCAACCATAAGTGGTATAGGAAACAATCTACCCGCTTGCACTATTCACATCAATCCATGTGCTGTCATGATACTTGTCTACCACATTACAGTGTGATCTCTCTCTCTTTTTCCTTTGGTTGGTGAGAACAGCATGCTGTCAGCTTCAATTGATTCCAAGAGTATAATAATATCATCTCCCTTCTTCTCCATCTATTCTAGACTTCCCTCACCTTCAGTTGTTTGCCTGCTGGAATGATGTGGTTCTCATCCCTGAGGGTATGTATCCATAGTTGCCTTGCCTTTGTCAAGCCAGGGTTGCTAGAATTGATTATTTGCTCAGCCTAAAACCACTGAGAGATCCTGTAGTGAATTCCTGGGTACCTGACACATCCCTTTTTTATCTCTATTATATAGAAGTAATTCTGAATTCCTTCTCATGATAGCAAAGATCAGTTACCCTTGACAAGGCAATAACTCCTGTTGTTTCTTGGTATAAGGGGCTCAAAGTGAACAGGTAGGTCACATATTCAAGGTCAGCAGGAACCTTTCTGTGTCATGCAATAGAAGCATTTTCCCATCCCACCCTACCCATCTGATCTCCAGGAACCACAATATCTAATCTTGTAGAATCTAAGATTGGAGAGTACATCTTCTATGAATTTTAGAAATATGGTAAAAGAACTCATTTTATTTTGACCACGTGCTTCCCAGGCCCATGTATTCATACTCTTTAGGATAAAGCATCACTGTGTATCTGCCATTAATCAGCACATACTCTCGATCCTAGAGGACAGCTACCAATCCTGACCTGGTACCTTAGCTGTATGGGGCTTTCTAGTGTTCTATCAGACAGCTTCTCCTGGTGATAGTCTATGTAGTTAGACAAGTGATTCTTTTTTTTTATGTTTATTTTTTAAAGAGAGAAACAGAGCATGAGTGGGGGAGGGGCAGAGAGAGAGAGGGAGACACAGAATTTGAAGCCGGCTCCAGGCTCTGAGCTTGTCAGCATGGAGCCCGATGCGGGGCTTGAAGTCACAAACCGTGAGATCATGACCTGAGCCGAAGTCAGATGCTTAACTGATTGAGCTACCCAGGTACCCCGACAAGTGATTCTTGTAACTGCATCCCTTGTAACACTTCCTTTGGCAGAAATCATGATCTTGCTCCAAGAAAGTATTGTATGGAATACAATGCTAATAGATCAAGTATTCTGTGAGCCGGTGGATGGTGATGCTGAGGGAAGTGCAAGGGAAGGCAAGTTGACATCATAACTAGATTTCTATTTCAGTAAGACAGAATCACTACCCTTTTCATGGTAGAAGCGACCTCTTGTATTTGTCTACTGCCAACCTTTAGGTTGCCTAAAGGGATGGAGCCATAATGACGGCTCAGAGTTAGTCTCTTTTCCTGGGAAACTGGATACTCACCATGGCAGCAGCTGTAACTGTCTTGATGAGAGGAAGTCCATGCTGTTAGTCCCATCCAATGTCTTTAGTCGTATTGTGTGGCCATTATGTTGATTGGCCCATTTCATGAGGTTTGAGGCTGCTAAGAAAAGGGCCAAATGATGATATCTAACTGTTGAGAACCTCCTCTGCAGTGAACACTCTCCAGTGAGCATTGTGGTGAGACACAAAGGTCTGCACACTTCATCTTCACTTCTTTTAATTCATTTACATACATCTTCCCCAGAAATACTTGTGCTTAATCTTCCAGTGTTGTTTGAGGCCCCTTGACAACTAGCCAAGTCATGCAACCTCTTGCCAGGAGTCTAAACATCTCACGTTACATCTTCCTCTATTAGAATTCAATGACCAAGTGTACTGCCAGCAGCTCTGCCCCCTGGGAGTATTTCTCTTCACTGTTGTCCTCTAGAAATACCCCTGAGTAGAACTGTAATGACAGTTGTCCATTTTCAGTCAGCACCAGCATATTATACCAACCCATCTGTGAATTAAGCCTAGATTCTTTCCTCTTCCACGATTGGTTGTAGGGAATCTCACCATGAGCTATAGGTTTGAGTTTTAGGAAAGATATTGATACAATAAAGATAGATGAGTGGGAGTCTTAGCCACTTGCAATTTACTTGTACCTTGTTGAATTACTTGGGCCCAATCACTAATGTACCATTTCCATAGATTGTGTTGCACCTGCTTGGACTTAGAACACAGTGGATCAAACAATATCCAGCATATCATGGGCAGCTCTGGTCACATAGTCCTTGATATGAGTACTTAGTCCTTCTTAGGGTCTGGGTAGAATGTTGGGTATTGATTTTCAAACAGAAAGTTTTTCTGTGCTACAAAAGACATGGCTTTACCCTCAAGTTCTAGGAGATTATGTTGCAACTCTCCTATCAGGCTTGCCTGGTCCTCCACCCAGTGTTCTCACCTGCCATTGCTACCTTCAGTTTACAGCCAGAGTGGGAGAGCAAGTGGGCCCAGAGCCTCAACTTACTGCAAACCCCTCTCTTGCTTTGGGCCCTGTATGAAGCCAGCAGCCATTTGAGTCATCTTATAAATGGTTCCCCATTTATATTATATACAAAAGGTGTTCCCCATTATCTCATGCTTCTTCAGAGCCTAAAGAGGCCAATTTAGTGCTCGAAGGTGCAACTCTTTCTTATTTTTTTAAAAAGATTATTATTTTTAAGTAATCCCTACACCCAATGTGGGGCTTGAACTTATAACCACCGAGATCAAGAGTTGCACACTCCACTATCTGAGCCAGCCAAGCTCCCTGGTGCAACTCTTTCTTAATAGGAGAAGGTACAAGATGCAACAGCTTGTTTTTATCTTAGAGATATGCTTTCCAGTAGAGTAGCTGCTAAACCCGTGTGGGCTTTTTAATTTAAATGAATTAAAATAAAAAATACATGCAAATTCAGTTTCATAGTTTCACTAGCCACATTTTTTTAATAAAATAAAAAAAATTAATGTTTTTTTATTTATTTCTGAGAGAGAGAGACACACAGTGTGAGCAGGGGAGGGTCAGAGACAGAGGGAGACACAGAATCTAAAGCAGGCTCCAGGCTCTGAGCTAGCTGCCAGCACAGAGCCTGATGTGGGGCTCGAGTCCACAAACTGAGATCATGACCTGAGCTGAAGTTGGACACCCAATCAACTGAGCCACCCAGGCACCCCATTAATAAAATTAAAAAAAAATGTTTATTCATTTTTGAGACAGAGAGACAGAGCATGAGTGGGGGAGGGGCAGAGGGAGAGGGAGACACAGAATCCTAAGCAGGCTGTAGGCTCTGATCTGACAGCACAGAGCCTGATGTGGGGCTCAAACTCACTGACTGTGAGATCATGATCTGAGCCACAGTTGGACCCTTAACTGACTGAGCCACTCAGGTGCCCCATCATTAGCCACTTTCAAGTGCTCAATAGCGACATGTAGTTCATGGCTATTTTATTGGACAGCACAGATATAGAAACATAACCGTGATGGCAGAAGTTCTATAGGGCAGCACTGTCTTTGGGGCTATGTCTGTACATGGCAGGTTAAGACTTGAACACAGGTCTGATACGATGTTAAAGGCCCATGCTTTTAATACTTCAGCAGGTTGCAGAGGGGCTAGTCCAAGCAGATGCTTCCCTGCTATTGTGTTCAAGGGTAACATGAGCTCTCCAATTAGATTTTTGTGTGACTGAGTTTTGGTTCATGTGAACCTTCTCTTTGCATTTCAACAGATGAAAAAAACACTTTATGTAAAGGCCAGGTCTGCTGTGGCAGTTTCCCACATCTAACCTCTATTTCTGGGCAACAGTTGACTCAGAAAGCAGTCTTCTTTTTAAAGGAAGTTTTCATAACAGCTCAGAAATATTAAGCCTTTCCAAAGAGGCAGGCCTAACTAGAATTGTGTGGCAGACAGCAAAATCTCTCTGAATGCCGCACTTCTGCATTTCCATCTGCACTCCATGAAAGGCCAGGATCATTGTCCCCACAGAATGCAGCTAAATGGCAGCTGGAGCATGAATGGACAGGAAAAACACTCTCCTCCCTCTAATAACACCACTTAGGGCAGACAGGCGAGATTCTCTTCTGAATGTGCTAAAGAGATGCTGTTATGATAAGAGTAATTATTATACATTAGTTAAAATCCCATTTAGGCAGCATTATATTGCTGCTATTTTAAAAGAGGTTTGCTAACCTTCCAAGTTGTAGGGAGAGATTAATTAGTGTCAATGGAAGGATCTCCAAGATAAAAACAAATTAAGCCTCCTCATCCAGCCTTGCCTGTGTGTCCTTGAGTTGCTGCTTTCTTTGTGACAGAGATAGTATTTGGTCTGATCTATTCTGGTTGGAGAGAAAAGAAGGGGACGCACATTTGCTGAAGGGAATCTGATGTGTCAGACACCATGATAGGTACTTTAAAAGAAGAAGGAATCTTTGAACTAGGATTTCCCATTGTCCCCACCAGCCCACCGGAGAACATTGCTAAACTGAAGCATTTGTACCTTAGTACTGTGTTTTTGGCATAAACTGAATCATCTATTTTGGATGACCCCTCCCAAGTCATTCCAGATGATTTACTTCTGCTTCATTCCAATGGGCAAAAGAAAATACGGGATTAAAAACACACGTCAGTTATTTGTTTCTTTTAAGTTCTTCCATGAATACTAAAGACATTTCCTTCAGGATTGATGGCTCAGAGGATATTTTAAAAAATGGCAGGACCAATACCTGCCTGAAGTAAATATTACTAACTTTGATCCTTTGTCCAGTCTCACTGGCTATAATATCTCATAATCCCTCCCATCAAATATTTTGAACTCATTGCCCAGATTTTCTGAGACAGACCTCATTTCATGTACTACAACTATTGCCAGGTAAGGCAAATTACTACATTTGTACCTACAGGCATTTTGATTTAATAAGTTTACTTATTTAAGGGAGAGAGAGACTGAGAGAGAGAGTGCATGTGAGTGGGGGAAGGGCAGAGACAGAGGGAGGGAGAAAGAGAGAGATTCTCAAGCAGACTTTGTGCTGTCAGCTCCGAGGCGAATGCTGAGATCATTACCTGAGCCAAAATTAAGAGTCAGAAGTTTAGCCGACTGAGCCAGCCAAGTGCCACCATTTTGATTTTTTAACTGTTTTATTATGTAAATAATCTCATGGCATGTGCCTAATTTTAGTTTCAGAAAACTGATATAATATATCACGCAAATCTTGAACTATTCCATGTGTTTCAGTTGGTTTTACTAACTATGTAACTTTAGGCCAATTATGTAGCCTCTCTGAGACTCAGTATTTTGATTAAAAAAAGGATAATAAGAATCACCTTGTGAGCATTCCTCTGAGGATCAAATGAAATGATGTATAAAAGCATTTATGACTTTCCTTTCAGAGTAAGATTGGGATAACAGGGACCAGATTTACCCTCCTGGCTGAAACAAACCAAAACTGACTAAAATATGTGACCCAATAGCTTTTAAAACACTGGACAACAGGCAACAAAAGGCAGTAATTCTTGAGATGGGAAACACATGAGGCGAGCCCTGTAATTGTCCTAGCTTCCTGCCTTTAAAGAGTTTCCAGGCAGTGGAACAGGGAGGCAAAGTAAGTTTCAGAGCAAAGAATATTACCATGAATAATCAATGTCACTTCATTAAGATAAAAGGTTCATTGCAACAGGAGTACATAACAATCTTAAACACATGTGCACCTAATGACAGAGCTTCAAAATACATGTGGCAAAAACTGATAGACGTGCAAGGAGAAATAGATCAATCTACAGACAGCTTTCTTAAACAGCTTTCAGTCTTAACTGCGATGAAACATTCGTCAATAATGTGACAGATTAGAAAACTCAACATGTTTTGCAAGTAATGTCATAGAAAATACCAGACGCAAACACAAATGAAGAACAGCTCAGCCACACTTATGAGAAAGGAGGTTTGGATAATGGGGCATTAGGAAGCTGTGGAAGGGTTGGATAGGGAGCAGCAGGTGAGGTGCGGAAAGTGCCATGGACCACTGGCAAACTAGGGCGACCCTGTGTAAAATGGCAGGATAAGGTGTTGGGGTGTCACAGCCTAAGTCCTCAGACTTACCATTTTGTGAGAATGCCTTCCTTCAGGGTTGAACCAGATGTTTGCTATAATGTAATTTCACTGGGATAAAAATATAAAAGGATGATATATTGGTCAGGATAGGCTGTTGCCCAGAATTCAGTAGTTTAATACAATAGATATTTTCTTTTCCCTTTCATGTGACAATCCAATAGCATTCTGCTCTATGTCGTCATTCAGGAACAAACTTCTTTTAGTCTCAGTTCTGTGTTCCTTCACTACCTTCCAGATTCTTTCTATTTAGTAGTGGATGGAATACATGAAGGAGTTTTTTATATTTCAGCCTGGAAGTGTCTTATGCCACGTAGGTTCACATCCCATTGTAGACATTCAGACACATGGCCTCAGCTAACTGCAGGATGTGGTCCAGCTATGTGCCCAGAAGAAAAGCAGAGCCCTGGCATTTGTAAGCACCAGCAATCTCTACATCAGATGTCCTCATCCTGTCTATTTATTGATGCTCTGAGAACCACATGACTTTGTTGAACACAAATCCTAATTCCAAGTTTCTTTTATTTTTTTGAAGTTTTTTGTTTGTTTATTGGGGGGTAAGGGGGGGGGCAGAGAGAGAGGGAGAGAGAATCCCAGGCAGGCTCTGTGCTGTCAGTGGCTCAATCTTAGGGGCTCAATCTCACAAACTGTGAGATCATGACCTGAGCCAAAATCAAGAGTCAGACACTAAACCAAACTACCCAGGTGCTCTACCAACCCAATTTATTTTCTAAGTGAGCTCAGTGGTTGTTATTATAGTAAATACTCATGGAAAGAATTTGAATTGGAGTCAAGCATGAATATTTTTTAACATAACTGAATGAAAATAAAACATTATACAGAGATATAAAAAGGCTTAATACATTATCAAATTTCAGAATGTTAGAGCAGAGCAAAAGGGTCTTAAAAACTATCCAGTTCAGTCTTCTAATTTTGAAGTTAAGTAAATTGAGACCAATAGAGGCTATACAAAGTGTCCAAATCTATGTAGACAATCAGTAAGAGATCGAGGGTCAAAACCTAATTGGTGCGGCCTCATGCTTTAAATTACCAAGAATTAAACAAGAATTTAACACATCAAGATAAAAAGTCTCTGTGTGATACTTTCGTAAGACACAGAATAGTTAAACAGCTTTGAATTTAGTAAGTCTTTAGATTACATAGTCAGATAAAGGAGTCTTTTATTTTTGATAGGCATTTTGCTATTTCACTGATGAGATGGTAAGGGTCTACCAGAGAAGTACCTGCTGCCCACAGTCTAATGAATTGAATTCTTATAGCATTCAGGGTGGGTCTTCTTTAGGGAATTGTTGACCAATTATTTGGTTTTCATAATTATAAATTTAGATCAAGTCAGAAATCTGATCATGTACAGCCCTGTGCTCTTAGGATAGTTGCATTGTTTAGTTCTACACATAGACTTGCTTTACAGTAAATGTTCTTTTTTTTAATGTTTTTGTTTTTGTTTGGAGAGAGAGAGAGGGAGAGAGAGAGTGAGCGAGCGAGCAGAGGAGCAGCATAGAGAGAGGGAGACAGAGAGTCCCAAGCAGGCTGTGCACTGTCGGTGCAGAGCCTGATGCAAGGCTCAAATTCATGAACATGAGATCATGACTTGAGTTGCAAACAAGAGTCCGACGTTTCCCTAACTGTATCATCCAGATGCCCCTCAGTAAATGTTCTTTTCCTGAATCTGATCTAAATGTTGCCATTTCCCCCTTCTTCATCTTTTGTACACACTGCAATACCTCACTTACTTGAGTTTGACACTGCGGATTCCACATGAATATATTTTCCAGACAAATGAAAGTTTACCCACGCTACCAAAACACAATAACATTACAAGGAGATCTTTCTAGACGGTATCATGTACTTATCTCTCACCTTTAAGAAAGCTTTGATGTCTTCCTTTTAACATAGCACTAAGAGCAGGAGTCTGAAGCCACACTGCTTAGGTTTAAGACCTGCCTCTGACTCTTACCAGCTGTGTGACCTCTGGCATGTTACTTAATTTCTCCATGTCTGAGTTTCCTCATTTGTAAAATGAGAATAATATTAAGACATTCATCTTAAAGTGGTTGTGAAGATTAAGAGTTGATATATGTAAGACACTTAAACCAGTGTCTGCGATATAATCTGTACTAAGTAAATATTAGCTCAAAGCATCGCAGCCTATACTGTGTAGGAGGGAGAGGGAGAGCAGAATTAATTACTGGAAAAGACAAATACATTTTCTAACGTATGACAAGTTATAGGAAGGGAGTACTAAGTGCTATTAGAGTGTTAACAGGGAAACCAGATTTAGCCTGGCATTGTATTATAGAATTCTTTACATTTTAGTTTTTCCTGCTGATGTGTGAATTTTTTTGAAAGCGAGAAGCATGTCTTAATCTTCCTTATGTAACTGTCAGTGAGCACAGAATCTGGTGCATAGCAGCGGCTTGAGACTACTTTGGAAAGAGAGATTAAAGGAAAGAAAGAAAAAAAATTGTGATTCTACAGGTATCACGATGAGAATATAAAGATGTTGGAGGCAAGTATTCCACAGAGGGTAGACAATTATGCTCCCTGATGACCCCCACCCGCAGAGGGGCAGTGCCTCCTGTGTGAGGGTCACCATCCTGGTGATTCCGGGCGTCTGCAGCTTAATGAGGATGTATCCATTTATGCATTAAGGCTTATTCACTTTGTTCAAAGCAATCCCTCAGGTCTTCCCGGAGGACTGGTTTGCTTGTTTTATATAGGATTCTTAGAATACTGCTGACATGTTTGATAATCAGGAAGTCTTGGTTGGCGGCGGTGCTTGTCTTAGGGAAAGGCAGTGAGCTATGTTTGAAGGCAGGCTTTCCTCCTCTCTTGAGAGTTGAACAGTTTGAAAACAGGCTGTATTCAGTCTTGCCTGGAATCAAGGGTGAAGAAGAAATATGGGGATTCGGTATCAAAGGGGCCCTGCCATTCTCCGGGCCTGAAGATGAATTGATACCACAGATCACTTGCTATGAGCGAGGCATCAAGGAGAAAAGGGAGGAGCAGGTGGCAAGGTGCCTTGCCCCAGGTCGCACAGTGGCTGAGCCTGAAGACCTCAGACCTGTATGCTCCTAATCTGTCACCCTGCACCATAACAAATGGGATTTTGAACAAATGAAACAACTTTTTAAAATCTATAAATAAGGAGAGGGAAGGGAGAGACTAAATTGTTTGAACCTTCAATTTTAAACTGTGTTAACCTAGATGGAAGCCAATTTCATTTTTTAAGTATATTATTTTTAAGTAATCTCTACATCCAAGCTCAAGCTTATAACCTTGAGATCAAGAGTCACCTGCTCCACTGACTGAGCCAGCCAGGTGTCCTGACACCCTATTTTAAAAAATGCAATCAAAATAGCAGATAATGACAGTAATACCAACAAACACTTATATGTTTTTTATTATTTGCTGTGCATCATTCTATGTTTTATATGTATAGCTCATCAAATTTCTGTAACAACCCCATGCATGACCTAGCTTTTATTATTATCCCTATTTTACAGATGAGAAAACTGAGGTGTAAGAGGGTAAGCAACTTACCCTCGGTCATTCATTTGGTAGGCTGAAGAGTTAGGATAAAGATTTCATTAGAGGAAGCAGGGTCATTATTAAATGCCTACTATGTGTTAGGTGCTTTCCATCTTGGTCAGGGTGCACTTCTCTGCTCCTTTAAACTGGTCACATTCTCACCCATGGTATGGACACAGCTTTCAGTGTTATTACACATCAAGCTATGCTGAGGAGACAGTCAAGATCAGCAAGAGATTCTTGTTTCATTTTAGGAGCGCCACTTAGAAGGTTCCTGGAATACGGCTTGTCTCATGCTCAGCCACGAGGGACAGACCAAACCTATGGCTGGGACCCAAGACAGAGGCTAGAAAGGAAAAAGGAAGTAAAGACAAAATAGAGATCGCAAATTCTTTGTGGACTGAAAGACAACCTGTTAGGAAGAGTAGCAAAAACCGTTTGCAGCATCCTCTGAATTCCAAGTGTGTTTGCAATCCAGCTGCAAGAAAACCAGACTCTTTCTGGTAATGGTCAATATCTGCATTCCTTCCCAGATGCTGCATAGCATAAAGATAAAACCTATCTCGTCCAACGTCAAAGTTGCCCTCTAAGCTAAATAGTTTATTTCCCTTTAAAGAATTAAGCACGCTGAGATCCAGATAGCTTACCCAACATCAGACAGCTAAGGCCAAGAGGGCCTGAGATCCACATTTGCAGTTTTAAAACTGATACATTTTCCCATACTTTGGATGTTGGTTAAATATCCAGCCCAACCCATAAATGCTTCCCCTTTGCTCATAAGTTAGCTGGGTTAGGGTACTTGTTGTTTAAGTTGAAGTCCTGGGTCCCTCTTCTGCCCCCCAGCCTTCCAACCCCAGCAGCTCAGGATCTTGATGCTGCCCAGAGTCAGTAAAACCAGGACCAGGTTGGGAAGTCCGAGGAGAGTAAATGACTGGGTTGTGCCATGGGGTGTCAGTGGAGGAACACAGAGGTGTCAGTGGGCTCCTAGGGACCCTTCCCATCACTCTAGTGCTCAGTAACAGACTATCAATAATATCTCGAAAGAGAGAGCATCTAACAGCCCACCAACCCAGATGGCCAGCACCGGGTACATTAGCACATTTTGCTCTTCTAGTAATAAAAGAACCACAACTGTGTCCTTGAGTCTGTTAAACAATGTTAACTAGAGGGAGGGGTCAGGAGAGAGGTACGTGTAGTGGTTTATGGGCAGGAGATGAGAGAAACCACACAGCTCATTTGCCTGGTGCTAATGGATCTGAAGTGAGGAGCCTGAGAAGAACTGAGAACAAGGGAAGTCCATTAGTGTCATGTTTGTATTTCTCCTCCTCTGAAGCTGGATTCCAGGCACATGGGGAGAAAAGACCAATTTCCACTCTCAATAGTTTTACCCATTAGTGTCAAATTATCCCAAGAGGGAGGAGGAAAAGAAAAAAATGCCAACTGTGTAAACAGAAAGTTTGGAACCTTACTAGGAAGCTTCTCTTCTCTGCCCAGGCCATAGTCTGATGTCTTGGGGAAATGATTCGCTGGTAATTGAGGTGGGGGCTTGTTCCTTCCACCCTCTCCACCTATAAGATTCTCAGCAAGAGATCGCCTTACCTATAACAGGGCATGAATCAAGTTCCACTGCCTAAGTTAAGCCAACATTAATTTCACCAAAATGAAATGGTTTTGATCTATGGAAACCAAACATAAAGAAATAAAATAGAAATATCTAGTATTTTTAAGCACTTACTTTGGGCTGGGTATTGTTTCAAGTGCTTTATAAATTCTAACCTGTTTAACTTTTATAGTAATGCCAAGAGGTAGAAACTGTTCTTATCTTCAGTTTCAGCTACGAACGCTGAGGCCCAGCAGAGTGTTTCATCATCTATTACCTCTTAACAAACTACTCCAACACTTAGTGGCCTAGAACAACAATTTATTACTATTACCTCATGCTTCTTTAGGTCATGAATTTGGACATAGCATAGTAGAGTCAGCTTTGTTACAGTGGGGATGACTTGAGTGTCTGGGTACTACTCAGGCTTTTCTTTCTCTGCATGGTCTCTCCACACGGCCAACTTGAGTTTCCTCATAGCATGGTGGACTCAGGGTAGGTGAGCTGCTTGCATGGTGCCCCAGGACATGAAGAGCAAGGATTTTCAGAGGCCTGAACTGAAGCTGCAAGTCTTCTTATGATAATAGCCTCAGATCCCCTAGAAGATAACTTTAGCACAGGCAAGTCATTAAGACCAGCCAAGATTCAAGGAGAAAGGAATAGGAGGGACATCAAGGAATTTAGCATCATTTAAAATTTACCAAAGGAAGTAATTAATCAAGTCATATAGCCACTGAGTTGGAAGATAGCATTTTAATTCAGACACCCACTATACCAAGTTTAGTAATCTGGAAATTGAAGTTATGTATCATTAAGACAAATCCAGTGGATGATGGATATTCTGGCATTCATTTGTAATTTGTAATTCAATTGTAATTCAAGTGTAATTCATTTGGAATACAGATTACATCTTCTTGTAAAGATGTGATGTTCCTTTCTTTTCCTCTTCCTTAGACCATTGTTAAACACCAACTTTGTGCCAGGCGCTGTCCTAGGTGATAGGTATATAAAACAACAAACAAACTACTATCCTTGTTTTTAAGACTCTTGTGGACTGGCAAGAAGGGGACAAACATGTATTTAATTATTGTTCAATGGGATCAGCACTGCATGATAGGAACTAATGTGGAAACTGAAGGAGAAACATCTAATTCTAACTTAGAAGTCTGGGAAGGCTTACCAGAAGGAGATGAAGTTTTGTTATATATTAGAGAATTAAGAGTAGCTTTCCAGGTGTTACAAACTGAATGTGTGTGTGTCCTCCCCAAATCCACATATTGAAACCCTAACTCCTAATATGGCTATATTTGGAGGTAGGTCTTCTACCAAAATACTTGAGATTAGATAACATCATAAAAGTAGAGTCCTGATCTAAAAGGATTAGTGTCCCTATAAGGAGAGACACCAGAGAACTAGCTCCCTTTTCCTCTAAGGAAAGACCATGTGAGGACATAAGGAAAAGTGGCCTTCTGCAAGCCAGGAAGAGAGTCCTCACCAGAAACTGAATTGGCCAGAACTTTGATCTTGGGCTTCTAGAAACTGTGAGAAAATAAATTTGTGTTAAGTTACTCAGTCTGTGCAATTTTGTCATGGCAGCCTGAGCTGATTAAGACACCAGCTAAAAAGGGAAGGAATAGTATTCCAAGGAGAAGCCACAGTGTATTTAAGTGAAAGGAAACTTAAAAGAGCATGGCATATTTAGAGAACCCGCAGTACTTCATCAGGCCTGAAGTATAGGGTGTTTTGGGGGAAGCAGTGGGAAATATACCAGAAAGATGCCCAAATCTGGATACTTTGAACTTCCTAAATTGCTAAATTAACTGGTCTTGGGGCTGCCTGACTTCTGGATTTCTCCTTATGTGAGATAAGCTTCGATATTCTTTGGACCATTGAGACATAAGTTTTCTGTTCTTTGTATTCCAAGGCACTGAATCATTTAGGATGAATCTTGACTGCATGTTACAAAAATCCCAGAATAATGACTTAAACAATATAGAATTGTCATTCTCTCTTGATAAAAACATACTGGTGTTAGCAGTCCAGGGTTGGCCTACACTCCATAGTGGCAAAGGCCTGGCCTCGCTCTGTCATATTGTTATGCCGTCCACAACAAATGACTTTGGGATCGTGTTATAAGAACCAGCTATTGTGTCTGTGTTCCAACCAGGAAGATAGAAGGATACTGTTCACATAAGGTCTTCCCTTTTTATAGAAACCACATTCAATACTTCTACTTGCCTGCCACTGGTCAGAACTTAATCACACAGGAGCATATATGTGGAATCTTGAAAGTCTGTCTTCACTTTGGGAGGTTATACCTCCAGATAAAATTTGCAGCCTAACTAATAAAAGAATAGATATACTGAGGAGCACTTACCAGGCTTTGCTACAGAGAAACTTCCTCTAACTCATCTAGATGATGATACAGTTGTATGAAGGGTGGTGAGGGGAAAAGAGAAATGAATTCCCAGAAGGGATTTTGTGCATTACTGTTAGGGCAATTCTGGTGCAATAGAACTTTTGCCATGGTACTAGTTTCCTGGAGTTTTTTAGGATTTTTACGCAGCTATCTTTGTAGATAGGGAAGAAACATAAAATAGAATTTTTTTTTATCAGTGGGATGTGTATTCTTGTTATTTCCTAGTATTTCACAGTTTGTAAAGTGCTTCTGTATCATATAGCTCACTTGGACAGAAAAAAAATAAAATCCACATTAAAGAATCAGTCTGGTTCAAGGGGGATTCTGGCTTTGACTAATACAGCTACTGGAATCGAGATTGTAAAACTCAGAAAGAAGACACTAAGTTCAGATATTTAGAATAGATGCTAGAGAGCTTCCAACCCAGGACTGAATTTATACTGGAGCCTGAAAACCTATACATTATACAAAAGGAATATGATAAGATACTTTATAAGCAATGAAAATGTATACTTGTCAATGAAATTCTGACTGTCACTTTCTATTCTCCTCCCTGAGGAACTGATAAATATCCTCAGATAGTATATTGCTGTGCTTGGGATGCCATAAAAAGTACCATAAACTAGGTGACTTAAGCAACAGAAATTGAGGGGAGAAGTCCAAAATCAAGAAGTTGGAAGGGTTTGTTCCTTCTGAGGGATTTAAGGGAGAATCTGTTCCAAGTCTCTCTAGATTTTGGTAGTCTGCTGGCCATTTTTGACTGGTAGATGGCACTCCCTCTATGTTTTCATATCGTCTTCCTTCTATGTGTGCCTGTCGCAGTGTCCAACTTTCCTCTTTTATAAGAATACCTGTTGTATTGATCATATATGCACACCCTAATGACCTTATGTTAACTTGATTACTTCTGTGAAGACCTTATTATTTTTTAAAGTTTCTTTTGAGCGAGCAAGCGATAGAGAGAGAGAGAGAAAGAGCAAGCGAGCGAGCAAGCAGGGGAAAGGCAGAGAGAGAGGGAGAGAGAACATCTCAAGCAGGCTTCACACTGTCAGTGCAGAGCCCAGTCTGGGGCTGGAACTCTTGAACTATGAGATCATGACCTGAGCCGAAATTCAGAGTTGGACACTTAAGCGACTGAGCCACTAGGCACCCCAGACCTTATTTTTAAATAAGGTCACATTCTAAGGTACTGAGGGACTGGGAGTTAGTACCAACATATCTTTTTGTGGGGAAGCACAATTCAGTTCATGGCAGATGGGTATTGTTGAGGAGGTTAGCTTTGATTTTGATTTGATAGTTTAGTTTTATCTTCTTCCAGCTTCCTCTGATTTTCCTCTGGTGTCCCACATTCTTTGTTCCCAAGTTACTCTGTGCATTTTTGTTAGGGCACTTAGTAGGAATTACTTATGGTATTACTCAGGATTCACACTGAGTATCAAATTTTGTCATCAACGTTGCTGAGGAAATTAGATCCCCCCAAACCTGCTGCAAAATACTGGCTGCCTGCCTTTGTGCTGTGGGAATGGTTGCGAGGTGTTTCATCTCTGTTCCCCTCATTTCATCTCTACACTCTGGGTATTGAGTTTATATATCCCCCCACATACATGTTAACTTTCTTTTTTTCTCTATTTGCTGCAATGAAGAGAAGCTTTTAGCGAGAAAAATTATTTTCTGACTGGAATCTAACCTATTTTTCCCTAGGCCACGGTACCTTCTGTGGGACACCATTAAATATACCCTCAGAGTGCTCAGGGGGCAATTCCTATTTATTGCTTCTTTCTCAACACAGTATAGTCTTATGTTCCTAACTTATTTTGGAATAGTCAGTGCTGTTTCCTGCCATGTACAGTATCCCTTGGCCCATCTGCAGCCCCTTAATCAGAAGAGTAGTGCTTGACTGTTCTTTGAGCAAGAGTGGCTATGGATTGGGCCAGCGTGGGCTTGTTTAGAGATAATCGGGTGGGGAGGGGCTCTGTTTCATGGAACCCATAATGATTTGCTAACTTATCCAGATTGGTTTGCTTCAGGATTATGTCTAGATTATATTGTGAGCACTAACCAGATAGGTGGAGAGAAATAGATGCAATGAGAAAGAATTTGAAAGAATTGTCCAGTCCTCAGAGGAGGCTTAAGTCCTGTCACCTTCTTGTTCCTACTCCAGACCATATAAATCCTGAAATATTCTATATATTTATATAGAATAATATAATATATAGAATAATCATATAATATATAAATATTCTCCCTTTTCAAATTTTTAAAAATGTTTCATTTATTTCTGAGAGAGAGAGAGAGAGAGAGAGAGAGAGTGTGAGCAGGGGAGGGTCAGAGAGAGAGGGAGATACAGAATCTGAAACAGGCTCCAGGCTCTGAGCTAGTTGTCAGCACAGAGCCCGATGCGGGGCTCAAACCCACGAACTGTGAGATCATGACCCGAGCTGAAGTCGGTCGTTTAACCGACTGAGCCACCCAGGCACCCCAAATGTTCTCCCTTTTTAAAAGATGGTCCTTGCAACCTACCTACCTACTTTCCTTCCCTCCTTCCTTCCCCCCTTCCTTCCTAACCTAACTTAGTTCCTCTCAATAATCTCTTGAAACCCTGAGACGTTAAGAGATTTGCCCAATGCTGCACAGCTATTAAATGGTAGAGCTGGGACTTAAACCTAATTGTTTTGATAACAAATATCATACATAAAGTACTACATAACTGTTAATGAAAATGTGCTTAGAAGCAATGCACGAGGATGACATTACATACTAGAGGGCTACAGTAGTGCTGGACACAAAATAACAACAGCAGTTTCCAAAGGCTTTCCTTCCTTTTATCTCACTGATTTTATTGCTATCTTCAAAGCAATTCTGGAGTAGAGGCATGGAGGGCAACTTTATCTTCAGTTTTAAATGCGGAAATTGAGTTTCTAGAAGTTAATTACTTGAGTAAGGCCACAGAATCAGGAAATAGTAGTGGCAGAAATTAGGACTGTCTTTTTAATTTAATTTTTTTAAGGAGGTTCCATGCCCTATATGAGGGCTTGAACTCACAACCTGGAGATTAAGAGCCACATCCGGTATTGATTGGGTCAGCCAGGCATCCTGGCAGTACCATTTTAAATAACCAGCCCAGTGAGTGGCACATTCAATAAGTGTTTTTAAGACAAAAGAACATAGGGGCACCTGGGTGCCTCAGTCGGTTAAGCATTTGTCTCTTGATCTCGGCTCAGGTCATGATTTCACCGTTCATGAGATTGAGCCCCACATTGGGCCCTGCACTGACAGTGTGGAGCCCACTTGGGATTCTCTCTGTCTCCCTCTCTCTCTACCCCTCCCCCACTCACACTGTCTCTTTCTTTCTCTCTCAAAATAAATATGAAAGAGAGGAAGGAAGGCAGGAAGGCAGGAAGGCAGGAAGGCAGGAAGGCAGGAAGAAAGAAAGAAAGAAAGAAAGAAAAGAAAGGAAGAAAGGAAGAAAGGAAGAAAGGAAGAAAGGAAGAAAGGAAGAAAGGAAGAAAGGAAGAAAGAAAGAAAGAAAGAGAAGGAAAGAAAGAAAGAACATAAGGAAAGGAAGCAAGAGAAGAGGAAGGAGAGTCTCTTCATAACTTCAAGCTATGGTCAACATGCAACAAGCAGACCCAGCTCTTGTCACCATTCCTTCAGCCTAGGCACCGCCCAAGCCATGCTTAGCAGTCCTCAAGCTTCTTTCTTGTGAGCTCTGTTGGGGATACCTAAGGCCTCAATAATTTTGTACTCAGTGAGTCATCCTCTCCTCCATCTGTTTATGTAGCAAGTCTAACCACAGCCATTGTTGCTGATTACATGCTGGAAATGACCTAACAATGTTGTATTTAATGATCTCCAATCATTTCCATCTGGTCCGTGGGTGGCTGCATAGTCATTATTCATCAATGAAACTTTGCAAACACAAACACATATGTATGTATATAATAAAACCTCAATAATTTGCACTAATTGGAGGGAAGGCCTATCTGAATTAACAAAAAGTAAGAAATGCTGTTTTATTACTTTCAAGCTCATGATGTAATTAACCACCTAATGAGACTGAGGCATGGTAGAAAGAGCACTGTAATGGGAGTTTTGTGAACTTGATGCTGTTAAGGAGAGAGATGAGATGAACAGAGCAGATACTTAGGCTAGGTCACACAAGTGCGACACTGGAGCATGGTGGCCACCTTTTATGGTCTGTCCTTTAGATGTGTAGGTTCAGAAATGTGAAATTGTTGGTATTGGTAGCAATGGTCCACTTAGAGAGGCTAGAAGACACATCCCACACAGTAAATAAATGAATCATGATAAATAAATCATATAGGACCTCAACATAAAATTTAATGCTAATTGTTAGTTTTGTTTGAAAGCCTTCTTTCAGTTGGACCAAATATGTATGCTGGCTGATTGGTACATTGTCTCTTACGTGGGAATGTCCTCATGATAATCCACTGCTGACTCATTAGGTTGCATTCTGTTATAAGTAACAGGAATTGCATTTCCAAATACGTGACATGAATGGTGGTGGTGGTGGGGAGAGCATTAATGGTTACTATGTTTGGAAATCCAAAGCAGAATGTGATGGGGAGTTCTTCTGACTTAGATACTCAGCCATTTTATCAAGTTCTGGTTTTAGTTGCTTGTTTGTTGTATGTATATGTGCATGCTCATGTGCCTTATCTCTGCCTACTACAATGTCTATTCATTCTAAGGCTGGTTTCTTCTATGGTAGCCAAGTGAATGCATTGGCTTTACATCTGCATACCACATGGTCCTGAATAGAGTGGGCCTGAGGAGAGTGAGGCAGAAAGATAAGGGAGAGAAGGGGAGAGGAAGCCAAAGGAGAGGAGAGAGGAGGGGGGAGGAGGGGAGAACCTGAGATTGAGAAGGTAGGGATATTGTCCTAACATTTATTACTCTCAGGTGTTTAGAAAGCACAGAATCAGAAAAGAAAGCATTCCCTGGATGAAAGTAACAGCCAATATCATCTAGCTCATGGCATCGCCTCTTTTGGACAAAATTGGAGGCAACATGGCCAACTTATGTTCTTTCATGGTCCTTTTTTAGTTCCCATACAGATCCCCTTATACTGTCATCTTTCTTTAGGAAGATTAAAATAGAATTCATTAGGCCACAGATTTTTTTCCCCACCATCAATTGTATTCTGGTTATACCTTTCTGAGACTTCATCACAATTATGTTGCCTAGACTTTGAAAATATCCATGTTTATTAGGCTTTTAGGATGCTTGACTTTTCTAATTTTGCATAGATTCCAACAGGGCTCTTGAGGTGGGGGGGAAATTAAGTTTATTTAGTAAGCTTTTTCTGTGTGGCAGCCACTGAAATAAATGTAAACTTAAAGCAACATACATACATTATTTCATGTAATCCGCAGAAAGTATTAGTCCCATTTAGAAAGGTTAAGGCTCTGACCCCATAACCAGCAGCTCTGAAAGATACAGCTAGTTCTTTCTCCATGTCCTCTAGTTCTCTGAGAAGTAGAGGTTTTAGTTCTAGTTCTGCCATTATCTATGTTTGTGGCCTTGGTGTCTTCACCTGTGACATGGCAGGACAGGACTAAATGATCTTCCAGATTGGTGTCTAATTTTAAGATGTAGTGCATTACATGTGAAACTATGGTCTTACTTAGTCTTTACCTAAATAGATAAACTTAGGAGTGGTTAGGAATGTGAATATAAGTATGGCAAGGAACTTGAAAACTCTTTATTCCTTTCCACTGGTTAGATATTGGTCTCAAAAGTATCCTAAAAGGCCACATGATGAACTCCATCCCCACTGTGGTGGAATGTGGGTGTCAGAATCATAGGTTGACTTACTTTGGGGATATGTAAGATCTTCTCCCATTAAGAATAGTGTCTTCTTGGGGTGCCTGGCTGGCTCAGTTGTTAGCGCATGCAGCTCTTGCTCTCTGTTATAAGTTCAAGCCCCATGTTGGGTGAAGAGATTACTTAAAGATAAAGTCTTAAAAAAATAGTGTCTTCTCTTTCTTTAATGCCTCTTATGTCTTTCATGGATCAAAGAAGATCTCTATAGCATCTGAGTAGTCACTGAGCTAAAGCACAATTAATGAACTTTAATTATACGCACATTTGTGCAAAAACCAAACAAGGTGTGAGTATTCTCAACAAGAAAGAAACTAAGCAAATTCACCTAGGTATGGTTAGATTTACACTTGGGTAGCAATGGATGTTATTCTATTTCTTTCCTAGTACCCTCTACTTTGATTGTCAGAGATCATGCAGGTCAGTGTCTACTGAGCCTTGATCCCCATGGTGCAGTGTAAGCAGAAGATAGTTCTAATATATTTAGGGAAATTTTTAAAATGCTACTTGCATGTGTGAACCAATTGGTTTAATTAGGAAAATAGTGCTTGGTTTGCCTTCTGTGATCAGTCTTCTTTGCTATGAAACTGTTACAGTAATGTAATGCATACCACAACTTGGAGCATGGCCAGGGGTGAAATCTCAGGTCTGCCACTTACTGGTTGGGTGACCTTTCATCTCAGATATTGCTGTTGCTTATTTTCTATCTTTCAGGTCTTTTGCATATCCTTAATTTCTTATCATGCTTATGCTTTCCTCCACCATCTTGAACATATGGAGTATATTTATAGAAGCTGTCTTAACCTCCTTGTTTATTATTTGTATCATCTGTGGTATTTCTGTATCTGTTTTTATTGACTCATTTCCCCCCTCAGGTTTTGGGTCATATTTTCCCGCTTCTTTGAATGCATGTTAATTTTTTGTTGGGTGGAAGACATTGTGAATTTTATGTTGCTGGTTGCAGATTTGTTTTTCAGTCCTTTAAATGTTTTTTTAGGCTTTTTTGAATTTATTGGAAACAAATTGATCCTTTTGACTTGCTTTTAATTTTTCTTAGGCAGATCCTGAATGGCCTTTAGTGTAGAGTTGATACAACCCTACGACTAAGGTGATATCTTTTGAGGAGGCAAATATTAAAAGATCTTTTTACTCTGGCTGGAAGGAACATAAAATATTCCCAACCCTTGGTGAGCCCGGGGAAGTACTCCTCTTTGATCATTCTCTCCCTGGGTCAGCAGTTTCTTTACACGCATGTGCTGATGAGCACTCAGCTAAAGATACAAGGGGAATCCTCTGTATCTCTCTGGAGTCTCCTTCTGTGCAGCTCTCTCTTCTTCAGTTCCTTTACCTGCTTTGGCCTCTGGGAACTCCATCTATGCTCTGTGTCCTCAACCCCTTTCCTTTGTTATTACCTGGAAATTCTGCAGATAGTAAGTTGGGGCATCCTAGGGCTTACCTCTTGATTTACCTTCTCACTGGGATCATTGTCCTGCTCTGCCATTTACTGAATGTCTGAAAACCATTGTTCCATAGATTGTGTTCAGTTTTTTAGTTGTGTAAGGTGGGAAGGTAAATCTCATCTCATCATGACTGGAAGCAGAAGTCCGTGTTCTGCTTTATGAAACACAGCCCCACTGTTCACCAACTGAGGGGGCCTAAGCTAGTTATTGGATCTCCCAATTCCTCAATTCTCTTAGCTATAAAGTGAAAATTCTGGTGATATCACCATGTAGTGTGCTTGCGAGAGTTAAGTAAACTAATTTGTATGGTATTTTTAGTACATTGCTTGATGTATAGCAATTACAGTTGATCCTTGAACAAAATGGATTTGAACTGCGCAGGTCCATTTATAAATGGATATCTTTTTAACAAATATACATATAGTACTGTAAATGTATTTTCTCTTCCTTATAGTTTCCCTAATGGCATTTTCTTTTCTCTAGCTTACTTCATTGAAAAGGATACAGTATTAATATATGGAGCATAGAAAATATGTGTTGATTGACCATTAATGTTGTAGGTAAGGCTTCCAGTCAACAGTAGGCTATTACTAGTTAAGTTTTAGGGGGATCAAAAGTTATATATGGATTTTCAAACCCACAGAAGGTTGGCATCCCTAACTCCTACATTATTCAAGGGTCAACTATAGTCATAAAATTCTAGCAGTGATGATGATAATGATGCTCAGAAAACATCTATTTAAGCTGCACTCAAAACCACAAGTTTTTGTATGCCACAAATTCCATGTCTATAAAATGACCAGGATCTATTTTTATTTCTGAGTCTGATCTGGCATTTATAAGGTTCTCCTCTCGGCTCTTGAGAGTACCCCTCAGCAAACTCTGTCCTGTGAACCAAATCTAGGCCTCTGCCTGTTTTTGTAAATAAAGTTTACGTGGAACACAGCCACATCCATTTGTTTATATATTGTCTGTGGCTGCTTTTGCACTACAATGCCAGTACTGAGTAGTCATGACAGAGATCATGAGGCCCACAAAGCCTAAAATATTTGTTATTTGGCCTCTTACAGTTTGCCAACCCTTCTCTAGAGGTTGGGTCAGAAAAATCCAAAAGATGTTAGCAGACTCCTGCCTCTTTAAATCCATGTCTCTAGCTTGAAGAAAGAGGCTGCATATATCAGGTCATACAAGGGCCCTGTCTGGAACAGGCTGGAGTTCCTGAGAGTCGTCCTAAACCAAACCTTCTGAGGGCCTTAACTCGTCTTGACTACCTGGCCCTTCTCCATGGCCCATCCCTACTTCTTGATCCTTGCTGGCAATTCCTAGAGTGCTGGGAGAACTGAGATGTCACAGAACAACAACAACAAAAAAGTCACAATAAAATTTGAGAAATGATGTGAGCTTGCACCTTTTATTTTGGTTCATTAAGACTATTTTTTATTTTATGAAAGAAAGGACATTTAATCTCTAATGGTAGTTCCCATATGGAGTAAATTTGGCTTTATAAAAAACTCAGGAGATCTCTTTTTACTGCTGACTAGCTACCATTTGTCCACAGACAGATGTTTAGGAATTGCTGCTCTATGTGTTCCTTTTAGCTCCTGGTCTGTCTCCCTCTGTGACATATCACTTCAGCATCTGGCTCTGTGCTTCCTTCACTCCTTAGTTTTAGATCCTCCTGTAACACCCTCCTGTGGTCCTCTGTTCCATCAGTGATACTCATTAGGCTATGTCTGTTTTACTTACTACTTCATGAAGAGTAACTTGATCACTCGCATGCAGAACAGTTTCCTTCCATATGCCTTACATATTTATTGAATTGATTTCATTTTAATTTTGGGCTGACTTTCCTTTGGAAATGTTCTCCCTTTGTTAAAAAAAATTATTTATTGTGAGAGAGAGTGAGAGAGCAATCAGGGGGACAGAGAGAGAAGGAGACAGAGACAGAGAATCCCAAGCAGGCTCCACACTGTTGGCACAGAACCCAAAGTGGGGCTTGATCCCACAGACTGTGAGATTATGATCTGAGCCAAAACTAACAGTCACTTAACCCACTGAGCCACCCAGTTACCCCTGGAAACTTTCTCTTATTAAATACTATCTAGTAAGGTAGCTGTGGCCTTCCTGACTTAATTACACTCTCTCTTCTCCCGATTGAACTCAGGGACAAGAAGGTTTTTTTCAAACTGTCCCCTGACCCATCCCCATGGTGGAGGAGAATTGAAGGAATGAGAATGAATGGCATCTCCTGGGAAATCCAGGAGTGTAGATCAAAGATGCCCACCAAATATGGGAAATTTCTATGAAGTCTCATGGTTGAACTTGAAAAACTTGAAAATTTATATGACTGTTATATTCTACTCTGTAATATATCCATTTGTTTCATAGAAAAATAATTTTTTTAGTTCCTTAACAACATGAAAGGGTGCTCAATTTCACGAATCTTTAGGGAAATGCAAATAAGCACATTAGGTAAATGCAACAACAATAATGAGATACCACATCCCACCATTAGGATGGTTGTTATTAAAAAAGAAAAAAAAGAATGCAAAATGATGAAGCCACTGTTGAAAACAGTATCACCGTTCCTCAAAAAATTAAATGTAGAATTACCATATGACCTAGCAATTCCACTTCTGGGTATGTAATAAAAAGGACTGAAAGCAGGGACTTGAACAAATATTTGCAATAGCCAGAAAGTAGAAACATCCAAATATCTATTGATGAATAAATCAATAAACAAAATGTGATGTATCTCCAAAATGGGACAGTACTCAGCCTTTAAAAGGAGGGACATTCTGATACACGCTACAGCATGGTTGTACATTGATAACATCATGCTAGGTGAACTAAGAAGTTAGCCCGACCAAAAAAAAAAGACAAATATTGTATGATTCCACTCATATGAAGTGTCTAGAATAGTCAAATTCATAGAGACAAAGTAGAATGGTAGTTATTAGGGACAAGGTGAAGGGGGAGTGGAGGTTATGATTTAACCAGTATGGGTTTTGAGTTTGGAATGTTAAGAGGGGTCTAGAGATGGATGGTGGCAGGTGGGTGCACAACAGTGGGAATGTACATCATCCCACAGACTGTATACTTAAAAATGGTAAAAATGGTTGATTTTATGTTACATGTATTTTACCACAATAAAAAAAAAGTGACAACAGTAATAATGGTTCATTTTAGAAAGCTGAGAAGTGACAGAAGGGTACATATTGGAAGTCAATACTAATCATTTGACATACATGTTTTGATTTTATCCTTTCTATGCATGTGTATAAGTTTTTAATGACTATGGAACCATGCTGTCTTATATTTTTATAATCAGGGATGAGATTTAACATTATTGAGCCATTATATTGTGCCATTTTCGTGACTCTATTTAATTTCGTTCTCAGAAAACACTGTGAAATAAAAGGTTTTCTATCTCCGTTTTATAGATGTGGAAACTTAAAAGACTTTTTGGGATTCATATAAATGACAGGAACAGGATTTGAAGCAAATCTTTGTATTCACAAAGCCCATATTCTTTCTAGGATTTGGCACTACCTGCAGCCCTGGGAAACAGAGCAAGTTCAGAAACCTGGTTTATGCTTGTTTTACAAAGGAGAAAACAGGATTGGAGAAATTAAAGTGAGTTACCTACACATTTGGACATTACAAGTCCAAATCTCACATTTTCACAATGATCTCATAAGGCATGAGAAGTGGTTTCTGAGGGAGGCAGCATCAAATTCTTCAAAGGTTGCCCTGGTGTTGTCCTGGGTCACCTGTATCTCTCTACAGGGGCATCTGTCATGCAGTAGATGGGCTGGAGAGATGTCTCTTGACTCTTGGAGTCCTAGTTGCTCCTTTGGGCTTGCAACAAATCAGTGTCTTCTTTGCACAAAAACACTGGAGACTTTTGCTTTCCCTTCTCCTTTTATAGCCTGATAAGACTCCATTCCAAAGTCTTGGCTACTGCCAGGCTGGATTATTCTGTTTGTTTTGGTCCCGAATTCTGAAGGCAAGTCCTTCCTGGAGATAGAGGTGGAAATAGGGAGTGGCCAAACAACCATGTGGCAATCCTGCCGGCTAGTGGCGACACAAAGTATGGGCCTAAACCAAGGACATTGCAGCCTTGGGATTAACTATCCCGGTTGACTCAGAGTCAGAGAACACAGGTTTTATCACCTTGATTTACACATGATGGGAGGGAAGATGCCTAGAGAGAAGTGAGTTGGTCCAAGGAGTTGGTAGAGTTGGGAATAGAATCTGGTCTCTCTTAGATCCCAACTCATCTGAGACATTTATTAAGCATATTCAGCAACAGTGACAAACAGGCTACCATGTGTAAGATTATTTCTATTTTCCGCAGGACTTCTCCAAAGAAGATATTTTTTAATGCCTCTTTAATTGCTGATAAACATAGGCCAGAGAGATTACTCATTCAAGGCTATTTGATAGCGAAATTAGGGTCCATCAACAATGACTTAAGTCTGTGGAGGCCAAAGTATCAAGCCCTCACAATATATTAGCAGGTGCCAATTATTTTACTTCCAGTCCCAGTTTCTTACAAATTCTACATAGAAAGTAAAGTGGTGTTTTTTAAATAAATGCATACAGAAAAAAAAAAAAAAACTATTGCTTTTCCCTAACCAAAACAGTGTAAGTTAAAAAAAACAAACAAACAAAAAACCAAAAACCATCATGGAGAAAGCAGTACTGAGGACGGATCTTGCAGGACTGAAGGCTTTCAAAAGGCAAGTGATCTGATAATAAAAGACATCCAGGAAGAGTGAACCACATGAAAAAAAAGTATGAGAGCAATTTGGGAAATAGCAAATAATCCATTTTGGCTAGAATTAACATGTAGGCTATAATTTGGGGAACTATGAGATACATGAGCTAGTTTGGAACCTGAGTGCAAAGGGCTTGGAAGAGGAATTTGTTTTTTTTCTTTGAACAATTGGAAGTGAAGGAAAGTTTTAATGTATAGAAGCATGGCATGTGTGAAGCTACACTTTAGGAAGATGTTTTTGGATGGCTGCAAATGGGACAGATTATAAAGTGACACAATCCTAAAGGAGAAGCAATAGGAAAGGAAGGGATGGGTAGTATGTTCTATCAAGAAGGGTGTTGATAGATATGCATATCTAGAAAGAGAGAAGGCCAGGACATGGCTATTCTGGTTGTTACAGAATAATAAAAATAGCAAAGTTTTAAAAATATACCTTACTGGCAGTATCTATAAAATTGACAAAGTATAAACTGTCCATGTAAAATTATCATTTTCAAAAAGTTAGGTGTGGTGGATGTGCTGATGGAGATTTGGGGGAAAGTTAAGGGCTCCCACCCAAGCTACCCTTTAGCACTGCTACTGACCGTAATTGATCATCTACGAGTGAGGTCAGTCTTTTAACTGCTTATTATCGTCTCTCTTTAGGACTGTGGTCCAGTATAGTTTCCTGGGATTTGACCAACTCTGGTTCTTGCGATTTGGGGTTAAAGGAGGGTGAAAAGAGATTCTGGAGTTTTCTAGAGACACCAATTTATGAGAAAGAAATATATTGACCATACAGATCTTGGAAAGTAACTTGCAGTGATGTAGGGATCTATATACATAGAGGTCTATGTGCCAAAGCTGGGCACTTTGCAAAATCTCCTTCTTATAATCTTCATAAAAGCCTTGCAGAGTATGTACTGTTATTCTCCTGTTTAGAGATGAGGAAACTAGGACTCTGAGAGGTGAGGTAATTTTCCTGATATCACAACTACATAGAAGAGCTGAGATTGAATTCAGGTCTGGTGGAACTCCAAATCTTTTGTCCTTTCTACTTTGCTTAAGAGATGAGGCACTAGGAAGTGAGGGAAAGAAAGGAGATGGAGATTAAATCCAAATTTTAAAAATTGAATAAGTCTAAAAGAATATGAATTAGGTGGAAGGATGGACTGGCTTGTTGAAGAAAAATTCAGTTTTGGACATACTGATCTCCTGTCCAGATGGAATATCAAGTACATAGTTGTTAATATGAAAATAGAGTTTGGAGGATATGGAGTCAGGGGTAGATTTGGGAATTATCCAGGAAGACACTGAAGGACAGGGCATAGAACAATGGTTCTCAATCCTTTGGGGGATTAGAATTAGAAATGAATTCTGAACTCTTCTTAGTAGTTTTATTTATTATAGTAGTATTGGAGAAGAAATTCTGAAACTATTGAGGATATAATATTGGACTCAACAGTTGAATAAATATGATGTTGGAAATCAGGAGTCTTTTTGTAGAAGAAGGGACAAATGTGGAATATAGAAAAGCAAGAAAAAACACTGTAGGTATGAGTTATAATTCGGAATTTCAGTGTGGACCCTTGATTTCTAAAAAAAATTGGGTGTATGCATATCTTTATATGTTCATGTATTTTTATATATTTATGTATATATGCATATTTGTATGCATAGGTATTCATAGGTTTCCTAGCTGAGGTAGAAAAAGCCAAGAAGTAAAGACCCTCTCTCCCCCCACAGTAGGACTGAGGACATATATCACCCAAATCCTGATTTCTAATACTATTCTCCGCCAAAAGGAAGTAGAGCTCCTTAGAAAAATGGCTGATTGCAGAAATTGGAATGGGTTTGGATCAAGATGGTTCTGGAACATCTTATTATACCAGATAGGAATGAAATGCTACCAAAAAAAGAGTCATAAGGATGCAGGAGCTAGCTTTGAAGGGCTTCTACTGGCCAAATCTGGGATAATTTAAACAACAAAGTAATTAAGTACAGTAATTAATTCTAAACTCTTGAAAAGCATAGAAATTCATGAGTCCATACTGATGAAAGATAAATGGAGAAGAAAGAAGTGTTTTTGCTTATACTAGAATGCCAAGGACTGACTGTTCTCTAGTGAAAAAAACCATAAATTTTCAAACCATCATAGTGAAGATTGGATGAGGCAAGCATCATCAACAGATGTTAAATTCAGAGGGAAATTTTGCTTAGCAGTGGGATATTTATATGGATTTTTAGTGTCTTCTTACATATTGCTTATTGTAAGGAGGAATTTAAATAGCAATAAGTACAAAGCAGAAGTCAGATGACCAGGTGATCAAAATTATTTCTAATGAGGGACAAACAGAAGTTATTGGGCTCCAGCTGTGATAACCTTAAAAGGACATAACATAGCCTATGCATGCACTGGCTGAGAATATATTTAATCACATAGACACATCAGACAATAATAAAATGAAGAATAAAAAGGTAGATGGGACAATATTCTTCAGTAATGTTAATGTCATGAAAGGCCAGTAAAGACTGTGGAACTATTTCAGACGAAAGGAGGCTGAGGCAACATTACAACTAAATACTGTACCTGACCCTAGAGTGGGCCCTCTATTAGAGGGAGAAATAGCATAAAGGACATTAGTAGATTAACTAATAATATTGGAATTTGGACCATAGATTATGTAATTGATTATTTGATAGGCTACCCCTATTTTTGGGAAATACACTTTGAATTATTTAAGAGTAAAGAGTCTTGAAGTACAACCATATATAATAGAATAAAATGTTGGCAGTGGGGGGCGGGCAGATCTGTATAATGAGTGTATGGGTATTCATTGGTACTATTTTTATTTTTGCAACTTTTTATAAACTTGGGATTATTTCCAAATAATAAATTGATTTAAAAATGGCATATTTTATAAAATGTTAAAATGAACAGAAGAGGATCTAGAACAAGTATTATCTAACAGGTAGGATAAATGGGTGCAAATTATTATGGCCATTAGACAAAGCCTTCTCTACAGAATTTGCTTGATTTATTAAGTGAACAAATGTAAAACAAGCTTGTGGTATTGTGTAATAGTTGTTTAAAGACACAGCTTAACTGTCTTAATATTATAGTCCATCTGTTTCTAATGCCACAGGAAAAGTTATAAATATTTCAAATTGAATCAACTTACAATTCAGAAGCTCTCATTCTTAAAAAAAATAACACGGTTTATTCAATTATAACATGGCATTTATTTGGCAAAGGCAAATAAGATTAATTTGGAGATAAGTAACAAAACTGATTTCTTAGCAAGTCTAATGCAACCTGTTTTCAACTAAGAAGTACTTAAAGGGGTGCCCAAATGGTTCAGTTGGTTAAGTGTCTGACTTTGGCTCAGGTCATGTTCTCACAGTTTGTGGGTTCAAGCCCTGTATTGGGCTCTGTGCTGACAGCTTAGAGCCTGGAGCCTGCTTTGGATTCTCTGTCTCCCTCCCTCCCTCCCCCCCCTCCTCTCTCTTTCTCTCTCTCTGCCCTCCCCAACTTGCACTCTCTCTCCCTCTCTCTCTCATCTCTCTCTCAAAAATAAATAAATAAATATTAAAAAGAAAAGTACCTAAGAAACTCACAACTGTCTTGTTAAACAGGATGTGTAATTAATGTTTCCTGTCAAAGGACAAACATTCTCCAACTGCTGTTTGCATGAAATTAAATCTTTGGCAAGGTATTTTTTCCCCTTTTAGTTGTGTATTATTTATTATGAGCATGTTCATTATGTCAGACACCTTTTGTGTGCTTCTTACCTGTCTCTGAGGCCTATGGCCACTTGTTCTAGCCGCAGTCAGTGAGCATCTAGCTGTGCATGAACTGGGACCAATTCCACAGAATAATCTGACATCATTTTGACTCTTTCCTTTTCTGTGTATCTCTCACCTTCTGTTCTGTAGTCACTGGCATGAGACACTGGAAACATGCTCAGTGTCCACAAACATGCAACTCAGACATATGGAGCAAATTAGTGTCCCACTGGGTGAAATTTTGACAATGGAAGATTGAGCCAGTCTAGAGAGACAGTTCTGTGAAGCAGCACTTTATATGGGTTTGTGGTAGAAGGTACCATAAGATCTAGGAATCAATGTATTCAAGAGGTGACCTGCGCAGTAATGTATCTTCTTGGATTGGCTCTTACTTTTTCCAAGCCTCCTTCTCCTTTTCCCTTATTCTTGCTCCTGGGAGTGCATTCTATGATAAAGTAGTGGCACATAAGCTTTGCCTCAGGCTCTGCTTTCTGGGGAATCCAGGTTAATACAATTATTAGTTGCTCAATGAATATTGAAAAGTATGGAAAAATCAGAAGTGCTGTACTTGGTTTGTATTTTTATTTTGAGGCTTAGCACCCTCTAGTGGAAACTATTTTTCATTTTTCAGTCATACCAAGACAGCCCCCAGAAGGGTTTTTCTTTGTGTACCAGTTAGATTTCCCAGATAGAAATAGGTTTGGCTGATACAACAGGAAATAAAGAGGCTGCGCTCCCTCCTGCTTCTGTCCATTTTAGGTTATATTTCTAGTACTATCTGGAGGGATACTTAAAAAATGGAAAAAGTAAGACAGACTGATTGAACCCCATAGTATGTAATGTGAATCAAACATAAATAGAAAAAAAAATCAATTTTGATTATGCCACAGCAAGATACCTGATGGATCCTCCAGAGAATCTTCATTAAAAAAAAGATTTTCTTGGTTATATCTAAGGTTGCTTTTGCCCCCAATATCAAGCTAGTTGTTACTGAAAGTCCATAGTTTTGACCTCTGACCTCAGAGGTGATTTTAAGTACACCTTGTTTGTCAGCGAAGTTTAGATTTTCTTAAATATCCACCATATCCTGACTTTTGTTAACCTCAGAAATCATGTTCACCTGTAAGGGATAGTTATCTTTGGTTTCAGTATTTCTGTCCACTACCCTTTTTGTGGCAATAACACCTGATTTTGTTTTGAGATATATAACCCTCCTCCATTTTCAGCCATGAACTTCTTTTTGAAGATGACTTAGCAAGATCCAATGAGCATATATCATACTAGCAATAGTGATTGGTTCAGGGTTAGATCTGTGCCCCAGTCAAGACCATAAAGGATAAAGAGATTTGATTTTGGAGTTTTTTTGGTTCAACTTTTTGGAGAGAGAATTTCCTCTTTCACTGAATGAAGTCTTGTGATGATGTTCACCTGAAGCTGCCAGGAGCCACCATGCAAAGTTTGAAAATATAGCCAATCCAGAGGAAATAGAATTGAGAAATCCTAGTGATATCACTGGATTCTTAAATGAGGCCACTGATCATGCCAGCCATACTTATTAAATTTTTTTAATGTTTATTATTTTTGAGAGATAGAGAGTGAGTGAGCAAGAGAGAGCACGCAAGGGGGAAGTGGCAGAGTGAGAGGGAGACACAGAATCTGAAGCAGGCTCCAGGTTCTGAGCTGTCAGCACAGAGCCTGATGTGGGGCTCAAACTCATAAACTGTGAGATCATGACCTGAGTCTAAGTCAGATGCTTTACCCACTGAGCCACCCAGGCATCCTCCTAGCCAGCCGTACTTATAAATTTTATAATTACATGAGCTACCACCTTCTTTTCTTTGTTTAGGTGAGGTTGAATTGGTTTTTTTTAATCACTCTCAACTAAAAGATTCCTAATTGGTTAACTGTTTAATTCTGAACTCATAGTCTTGTCCTCCAACTTGGTACTCTTTTGTTATTTATTATTTTATTTAATGTCATTATCATTCATCTATCTGGGCAAGCTAGAAACCTATGAGTCATCTTGACACCTTTCCCTCTCTCTCTCTCCCTCTCTCTCTCTCTCTCTCTCAGTTATTTATTTATTTTTTAAAGAGAGAGAATGTGAGCCAGCAGGGGAGAGGCAGAAGAGAGAGAATCTTGAGCAGGCTTCTTGCTGTCAGCACAGAGCCTGAAGTGGGGCTCAATCTCACGAGCTCATGACCTGAGCTGAAATCGAGTTGGATGCTCAACAACTGAGCCACTCAGGTGCCCCAAACACTTTTCTCTTTCTTAAGCCCCATATCTGGTCCACCAGTGAGTTTTGGATATTTTGTCATGTAAATATTTCTTGAATCCATCTACTTCTCTTTGTCCAAGATAATCTGATTTAAGCTAGTAAAACAAAACAAAACAAAGCAAAACAAAAAGAAACAAACAAAACTTCCTAAATATCTGAGTATCCCTTCATGCATTTTCTAATTTGTTCTCATTCTTTATCCAGAGGGATTTTTTCAAAGTACAAATTTGATCATATCCTCCTCCTATCCCAATCTTCTGATTAGAACCCCACTGTTATTCTTAGGATAATGAAACTCATATGACAAGGTCTGGCTCTCAACCCACCTTTCTAGTCTCATCTCATACCCCTACCTCAGTCATGCAGAGCCCCTGTACATGTAGATTCTTCTGCCTGGTTTGTGTGTTTCCCTCCCGTTTTCAGATGTTAACTTTGAGCTATTTCTTCGAACAAACTTTCTGTGGCCCCTTTAATTAGGTTCAGTAATGCTATAATAGCCTCTCATATCTTGATTTGAAATCTATCCTGAATTAGGGGTGATTTCTCTTTCTTGGCCACATTTTACATTTTTTAAAACAAGAATGAGATGCTAAGACAAAAACTGGTAAAAAATTTATGCCTCCTTTTGTCAACTACTAAAAGCAATGTCCAAACTATACTTAGATTATCACTTGCATTGCCAGCTGTCTGAATGTGGTCCTGATCCCAGAGCAGGTGTTCTTGGGACAGGTATGTGGTTGAATGGTGAGAGGAGGCAGTGAGTGGGAGGAAGTGAATATATAAAAAGCTTGATCTAGAGCAGATGGACCAGGTTTCCTAGTTCTTTCTTAAAACATTGTGAAGGAAGAGGTTGCAACTGTTCTTACTCCCCTAGCTTGGAGCAAAATCTTTGTAATTCACTCTAATGTCCAAGTTTGAAGCCCAATCCATCATCCCAGATTAGACATCATAGATCTTGTGCAGCTAATGATGTATGTTGTTCATATCTTTCTTGATGTGAGCATATGCTGCAAAGAGAATAGTTAGCTGACAGCCTCCAGATGCTGTACCTTTGGGATCCATTGAAGTGTCCTTATCAAGGAGGCTACATGCTCTTTGGAGTGCTCCAAGCCAACAACACCATGGCAGAAATATAGCTGGACCATTCCTGCCTAACAAAGGACTCCTCAAATGGGTAAACTTGACTGTGGGGTGCCCCACTGGTCTGCTCAAGAATTTCTGAGATCTGTACTGCAGTCTGGGGGTTCTGCCTACCTAATCTTCCTTCTTTCTTCTCTCCTTTTACAACTCTCAGGTGAACATCATGGTCTGAAGGCTTTTTCCATTTACTATTCCTTCCCCTTTATTCTTCATAGTTGTTTCCCCCCAGTTAATCATTTGTTTCCTGGAGGATCTGAACTGACACACACATTTAATTGGGAGCTGCTAGTGGAAAAAAGAGGAATGGAATATGTATCCTCCTTCCTTTCACCATTTATGAAAGAAGTAGTGATAGGGAACAGAACCTTTCATGATCACCTAGATGTTGGTGTTGGCTAATTGCACAATCCTCAGTTGATCATCACCATTGATCAATTTCATTTCAAATCTCCTGTTGAGGAGGAACTTTAGGTCTATACAGGTCTGGATGGTGATAGACTTGTCTCTAGGCACTTATCTAGGCATCTACAGTTTCCATTAAGTAATTGGCTGCATCCTGCCTGTGTCTCTAGTGAACATGATCCATTTGATAAAAACCTTCCCTTCCTATCTATCTTTTGATATCCTTGCCTTCCTGTTCTTGAGTTCAGTAGGGGTGGTTGTAATCCAGCTGTTCCTGTCTCTCAGGAAACATGGTGTATGTGTGGTGGGGAGTAGTGTTGGGGTCTGAGCCTTGCCCTCTTCTGCCTGACCTTGCCAGTACTTATCCCTTCCTACCATATTCCTTTCCCCAAGTTCTGGTAGGAAGTCCCAAGGCTCAGCAGACAAGAAATTGGCAAGCAAGGTACAAGTCTCCACTTCTTGCAGCCTCACTATAATATAGCTGTCTGTCTCATGGAGCCCCCAAATAAGGAGGGAGTGAGTAAGTGTTCATGTAGTAAATTCTAACATCCAGGAACTTGGATCTGACTTCAGCTCATTTTATTTTTATCTCTCTTCCCCTAGCGAGGCTACAAGGATTGGGAAAATGAACCATTCTAGTTTCCTCAGACTTTTGTGGTCACACATAGTAAATTTCTTACTGAGTTTACTCTAGGCATTTTTGAGTGGATATGGGGAAAGCTGAGAAAATAAAGTAAAATCAATGCCTTAAGTGGCTGTCACATATATCTTGCAAATCAGTTATAGAGCCCACCTTATTGAGTTATGAGGACTAAACAAGATAATACATACTGTGTTTAGAATCGTGCCTGGACATAGTAAACAATAATATCAACTATTATTTTGCATGATAAAAAATTTATCTAAAAATAAAAAACACTTTTATTCTCTAAAACTTTTACAATGCATGTTTCTTGAGTGTTCAAAAAATGAGAATTTGTAAAACACACCCATTTTGTTCAAAATAGAAAAAGGAAGCATTGTGTTGTATTTATAATAGCAAAATCATGAAATTCTGATTTACTGGGAAATCTTTGTTCATTTGTAGCTAGAGGTGTGCTAAAATGACATGAATGACCTTTTATAATAGCAGGGGCAGAATCCAAAGGAGAGGGCACTGTGGTAAGCCTCCTTCAACATCATCTGCTTTCTAATGTTGTGCTTCCTTTGGGATTTCTTCTCAGCCTGTACATCAAGGTATCTCTTACTCAGAAGTGAACGACTTTCACTGTGTGGAAATAACAAAGTTTTTGCCACATGTAGTGCCTTCTGAAAGAGTCATTTTCACTCCATCTGTTAAGATCTGTATCACCATGTGTACATTGTTTAGCAGACTGTTGCCTTAACCACTTGGTCACTTCATCCTTTATGAGTTTATGGTTTAAACTGGGCCACTGTGACTCACTGGGTTGTATTTCCCAGGCTTTATTATTATCACTATGCCTGAGTGCTAGAGCATGTTTTTCCTCAATTATCATATTGGTGTGAGTTTAAAAATGACCATTAAAATATCATTTTAGTACAGTTTTCATTTCTTGAATGCTGGCAGTATTTGTACTTCTAGATAAGGGGTTACCAATTGTAGCCCACCAGCTGTTTTTGTAAGTAAATTTTATTGTAACATAACCATACTTATTTGTGTATGCATTTGTCTATGGTTGCTTTTGCATTACGATGGTAGAGTTTAATAGTGCAATACAAATCATATGGCCTTCAAGTTTAAAATACTTGCTACCTGGCCTGTACAGAAAATGTTTGTCTACTTCTGTTCTTACATGTGACTATTTCTGCAGAAGAATGCTCACAACTAGGACACAAAGGATGGGCTTCTCACACCTTCTCTTAGGGGCAGATCTTTAGCCATTTCTGACAAGGAGGAAGGGTGGATAATTATTTTCTAGATTATTTTAATTGGGTTATATGAGCAGGGAGAATGAGTAATAATCAATGCTGCTTCCAGAAAACCTATCATCCCCTGTGCCATGGTCCCATTATAAGTTTATCCTTAGGCATGTGGCTTTTAGGACCCAGCTCCCCACTTCTTTTGGGATTGTATTAATATGACACTATTAATTTGAATGAGAAGGGAGAGGAGGATGGTCAGATTTTCCCTTTCACCTATCTTTTGCCTCAAGTTGGCAGACTTTCCTCTCCGCTTTGTAACTCAGCAATTACCCATGCTCTTTTAATATTAATCATCTGCATAGCAGGGGGCAGCTTTTGAAGTCACCTGAATTTTGCAGTTGATAGAGCTCATATTCCCTTCAGAGTTTTCTTACCAATTGATTAAGGTGGACTTTCTCACTATCTCCTTCATTTGTCTCATCCTTTACTTCATAGTTTCCTTTTATCTTTCTGGGTAGTGGTTTGTCAATTTTTGTTTTAATCTCTATCTTCCAGTTCACTAAATCTCTCCACTGCTGAGTCTAATCTGCTGCTTTTTGATTTTTTTTTTCTGTTTCTAGAATTTGTATGTGGTTCTATTTTAAATCTTGCTGGCCAATTCTAATAGTCTCTTGTGACTTTGCAATATTTTCAATGCTTTTTTCTATTTTTTGAAACATATTAAACATGCTCGTTTAGTATTTGGGGCATGATTATTCCAAACCCTAGTCTTTATTGTCTTATTCTATTTATTCTGCCTGCTAGCTTCTATTCATCATGGTTTGTTTCCTTCTCGGTTCAACAATTCAAAAAATATGGTTTTTTTAAATTAATGTTTATTTTTGAGAGGGTGGGGAGCAGAAGTGGGGAAGGGGCAGAGAGGAGGTAAATAGAGAACCTGAAGCAAGCTCTGTGCTGTCAGTGCAAAGCCTGATGTGGGGCTCAAACCCATGGATGGTGAGATCATAACCTGGGCTGAAGAGGGCGCTCAACTGACTGAGACACCCAGGTGCCTCTCAGTTCTATAATTTTTTATTGTGAACTTACGTATCTTAGAATTTTATCTCTGAGAATTTTCTTTGAGTCTGTGCCTAAAATTAGTTTTAGAGTGGATTTAATTTTTCTGCCAGGTTTCTGGAAGCACTATCAACCAAGGGTCAATTTACTTTTGGCTTAGGGTTTCAAATACATGGGCAGTGTGGATTTTCACCCTTAAACCATGAGAATGTAGATTTTGTGAGGAATTCCCAGGGGAGACATTTCTCTTTCTTTTATTTTCATATTTTTCCTTTTCACACAAAGCTAAGGCTGAGAAAGGCAAGTATCACCAACAGTCTCACTATAGGGAGAGAGAGACTCCTTGTTTCTAGTTCACTCGTTGAGAGTATTGCCCTTTGGTGGTCCTAACTTTATGGAAGAGTCCTTGGTTCAACCTCCCAATCTACTTAGGCTTCTGATTGTGTCTCCTGCTCGCAGAAACTCATTAAAATTCATATATTAGGCCACTAGGAATCAGCAAGTACCTCCAAGGAAAAGGTTGGCTCTTGTATTAGTTTAACTCCTTGTGCATTATTGGACTCCTTTGAGTAATTCTGTTTCTTCCCACCAGTTCACTTATACATTAAAATTTTTTTGCATTAAGAAGATTATTTTCCTTAGCATTTTCTGGTGTGTTGTATTACAAGGAGTCGCACTTAAGGTTTATAAAGCCATATTACCAGCAATGCCCATTTACTTTTTATCTTTCTTTGTATGCTTATATCTTGCAACCTCACATCTCTTGCATTTTTCCTTTATTATGTTTCCCATTCTCATCCCCATTCAAATTCAAGTCCTCTAGGGGCACCTAGAGGGTGGCTCAGTCAGTTAAGCGTCTGACTTTGGCTCAGCTCATGATCTCATGGTTCGTGGGTTCAAACCCTTTGTCAGGCTCAGTGCTGACAGCCAGCTCAGAGCCTGGAGCCTATTTCAGACTCTGTATCTCCCTCTTTCTCTGACCTTCCCCTGCTTATGCTGTCTCTCTCCCTCTCTCTCTCAGAAATAAATAAAGCATTAAAAAAAATTAAAATAACAAATTCAACTCCTGTGTATATTTGGACTATTGCAAGGGCTTCCAATACAGATTCCCCTCCCCCCACTTATTTTCCAGTTTATCCTGCTTGTGATAGCCAGAAATCTACTTAGATGAATGAAACTCAAAACAGTCAGCAACAGCATTTTGTATCAGCATCTTGGAAAAGAGCTCAGAAAAAATATCAGCAGCAATCCAAGGAAATGGTATATTATTGGAAGAAACCTGTAAGTAAATAAATATATGTGACAATCAGATGAGCACAGCCAGTCCAAGAGGCTGTCTCTGGAATCAGAGAGAAAAGAGAGCTCAAAGCTGACTGGATAGAGGAGTGGGATTCTGAATGGCTTTACATAAAATGTGGCCTCTCAGTCAAGTCTTGAAGTTGCTATTATCTGGGAGAAAAGAGGCTAAGAGAAGGTATTCTGGGAGCAGAAACAATATGTTCATACACCACACTTATTGTTTATTTGGAGACAGAGTTGAATAAGATCTAGAACAGAGGATATCCCCATGGTAGAAGATGTAGTTATGATTTGGATTTCTGCCCTGCAGAAACATGTAATAATAACAATCCCTCTCCAGTTGTTTCCTATATTTTATCCTAGCTCACCAATCCAATAGGCTGGCAGAGAGAAAGTCTTATGTTCTAGACATTTGAAGTTGCTTTATTTGTCACCTAACCCATGCCATATCTGAGGTTTACATTTTCTCAACTTCATTTTTCCAAATGAGTTTGGAGTCTCTTCTTTAATGCTTTTATGTGCAGATAGTGTGGGGGCAGTTGTTTAGACCAGGCTCAGGAATTAGAATGCCCGCATTCAAATCCTAGCTCATTACTGTGGCGGGCCATGGCCAGACCTGCTGCATTGGAGGCTCACATGGGCACCTTGGCTAAGCAAGAACCAAAATATGGAAACAATTAGATTAGATGACAGTGGCTTAACCAAAAATTATGAAGCTGGAGCCTTGACACTAGGGTCTAAATGATGTGGTTCCTTCCACCTTGAAAAGGATTAAAAGACAAATAAAGTATTGCAAATTCTTCCAACCTTGAGGATCCCCAACTACGTGAGCTGCTGAAGTGACTTCACTTTAGGCTGGTTCCTTGAGGAAAAAATGTCACTAGAGAGCTTTATCTCTTTCCATCTTTCTCTTATTTATTTAAAAAACATTTTTTTGATGTTTTCTTTAGTTTTGAAGAGAGATAGAGACAACATGAGTGTGGGAGGGTCAGAGAGAGAGGGAGACACAGAATCTGAAGCAGGCTCCAGGCTCTGGGCTAGCTGTCAGCATAGAGCCTGATGCAGGGTTCGAACCCACGTACCGTGAGATCATGACCTGAGCCAAAGTTGGACACTTAACCGACTGAGCCACCCAGGCAACCCTCTTTTATTTAGTTTTTTAAAGTTTATTTAAAATAACTTTGAGAGAGAGAGATCATGCATGAGCCGGGGAGGGGCAGGGAGAGAGGGAGAGAGAGAATCCCAAGCAGGCTCTGTGCTGTCAGCGTGGAGCTGGATGGACAGCGGCTCAGTCTCAAGAACCATGAGATCATGACCTGAGCCAAAATCAAGTGTTAGATGCCTAACTGACTGAGCTGCACAGGTGTCCCCCATCGATCTTTTATGTGTGTTTTGGATTTGTTTGTTTGTTTTTGCATGGCTTACTTTTACTGAAGCAAGAGTAAAACAACAGGAAAGTTAACCTTATCTCACTCAGAATTAATCAGTTTTGCCAGTTTGAACTCAGACCAACCTCTCTGCATAGCTTAATCACTTACAAACTCTGATCATCTGTAAAATGCGACTGATCTGAGGATTAAATGAGATAATGGTGAGAAGAAAAGCTAGTAAAAACAAGATAAAATGGGCCAGCCAGATGCCTGTGGCTGGATACTCCCCTTTCATACTTTTGGCTTTTATAATCTTGTTTGCCTCCTGCTTCCATCAACTACCCATGTAGCATGACTGATAAGGGCCCCCTCCCCTTTTTCTTTTGTCTCTCAACCCTCTACCATCCCAGCCATAAAAGGAGGCCAATGCCAAGGTTCAGGGCTCAGCCTTTGGAGGTGACTCTGCTGGGCCAGCACTTGTGCACAATAAACAGTCTTTTTTGATCCCCCAAGTGCATGTGGCTTATGTTCTCATGGGTGCCGAGTTGTTTGTTGTAGCAATGATAGCAAAGTCCTTGACAGTGTCTGGTTCATAGGAAGTAGGAGTAAAAGTTGGTATTATTACTAAGTCACTGTCTCACATATTTACCCATTCTTTTGGTGCCATTGCTTTCTTATACTGAATCAGATGGTGGTATCTATACACTCTACCTCTTGGCTTTAATCCAAAACCTTTATAGAATGAATCAAATCCTTCCTTCACAGATGTTCTTTTTCATGTTACCTTTAAACCATTTAGCTTGTCTACCCTAACTTAGCTCATGGCCCTCCATCTTTCCATCTTATTAGACCTAAACTCTTACAGTCATATCGACTCCTCTCTTTTTCTGATATCCCAAGTCCAATCTGTTGTACCCTCTCCTACTCCTTGTCCAAGCCACTATAATGTCTCTCCTGCCTTATTGAAGTAGCCTCCTAATTGGTCTCCCTGTTTCTGTCCTTATCCCCATTTAATTTATACTCAATGCAGCAACCAAAGTAATCTGATAAAATAAAAATTGGTCCAATGAGTTACTCCTTTTTTCAAACCCTCAAATGACTTCCCATCTCACTTAATATGAGCTAGGAGGCCCTATATAATTGAACTTCTATATCTCTTATCTCATTGTCTCCCACTCTCCTTCTTGTTCACCCAAATACACAGTGATTTCCCCAAACTGGTATTTGTGCTATGGTATGAATTTCTGAATCCAAAGGCATGACTTTACATTATGTATATACAAGTAATCTTTTGCTTAGATGTGGCTTTTCTTTTCTTTTTTCTTTCTTTTTTGTTGTTGTTTTAAGTAGGCTCCACACCCAATGTGGGACTGAACTCATGACCCTGAGATCAAGACTCACATGCTCTACTGACTGAGCCAGCCAGGCACCCCAACATTTCGCTTTTCTATATCATCTCAAACGCTGGTGCTCTCATCCCTAATGACCATTCCAAGTACATCATGTGTTTACATTTGATCAATAAGTCAGTTGTGTCCTCATTCATATAAGTCATAATAAAAAATGTTGAATGAATAAGATTGGAGAACAAAGACCCTTTGTTCACCACTAGAGGCTTTTAGAGAACACTATTAAGATGATTCATCCAGTTGCAAATACATATATCTCTTCACTTAACATTTCTCAAACTTGTTCCTTAGCAAGATGAGGAAATGCAGAAAAGGTAAATGAATTCTCAAGGACACATGGCTTGTATGCAGTAGATGTGCATCTAGACTGTTGGTCCAAGGTCTTTCCTAATATTGCATAATACTTCTAGCATTTTTGTATTTTCCACCACACCAAACAGTATTTTGCAAATTTTCAATACACATATGTTTATTGTTGATTAATATGCCTTGCCTTTGCCTTCTTGAAAAGTAAGTCCTTCATTTAGACCTGTACTTCTCCACAGGGAGCAATTTGCTTCCAGGAGACATTTGGCAATATCTGGAGACAATTTTTGACTGTCACAAATGGGAAATGCTACTGGCATTTGCTGGGTAGAGGTTAGAGATTCTGCTAAACATCCTACAATACACAGCACAGTGTCCTACAATAAAAAATTATCTGGTCCAAAATGTGCTGAGATTGAGAAACCCTGATTTAGAACTTAGCTTATTGATCTATAAGCAGTCAAGAGAATGTCTAAAAGTGCATCAAAGCAAGGTGATTATTTTTTCTCTCTGATTTTCTTGTTAATGGACCCAGCTTTTAAATAAAACAAAAGAGCACTTGAGCTGAAAAAAAAAAAAAAAAAAAA
>NW_027532041.1:843399-885400 GCF_008692635.1 Crocuta crocuta | reverse complement strand
GAAAAAAAAAAAAAAAAAAAAAGGAAGAAGCAGATACACAAATAAAACCTTGCAGCCCAATTCCTTTTAGTACCTGTGGTCCTTGTACTTGTACTGAGAGGTGATAACCAAGCAACAGCCACCGTCCTCAGCTGGGATAAAGAAAGTTGTACTCATTACATATTCATGTTTGCAGTGGCATTCTTCACTTAAAGAGATTCAGGGCACATCATTAATTAAAGCAATGAATTCCCCAGAAACAACACTAATTAAATCTCAAAATCAAAACAGAATAAAAAGGCAGATCTCATTTTTCCATCCCATCTGAGCAGCTGATAAAAACCATCTAGCTTCAGTAGGCCTAGTGAGGGATGGTGGGATTTATCAGGAAGGCAGACCAGACACCTTCACTTACACCATCTTTTCTCTCTTTTCTTGCTCCTAGTTCCGAAAATGGGCCATAGACAGAGCTCCCAAAAAGCAAATTGCTGGTTGGTAGTGGCAGTGCCAGCATTTATATGGTATGGGTTTTCTCTTCCCTGAAGAAGCAGTGGGATTCTGTAGCAGCAGGAGGGTTAAGGTTTAAGGAGTCAGAGAGCCACTGTTTTAACTAGACAACCCTGGCCCTTCCATGTCTGATATTTAGGCTGCCTCATTGTTTAACTCCCACACATTTACTGATTACTTCCAGGTCTATATTTTTCATTCCAGGAACTGTGCTGAATGCTTTGTATGCTGTGTCTTTTTAAAATTCTTCAGCAGCCCTATGTGCTTCTATTCACATTTTCTGGATTATGAAATTCAGGTTTAGGGAAGTATTTTGTCCAAGAGCACTTGTATAGTAAGTGTAAAAGCTGGGGCTCAAACCAATCTCTTATCCCCTCTTCATTCTCAACTCCATTGTTTGGTTCAGGTTCCCAATGTTTCTCATCTGGATTCATGTCCCAGTTCCCTAAACTAGACTCCCTGGTCTTGCTTCCTTCCCTGCCATCCTCTACTCTGCAACCAGAATAATCTTTCTAAAATTCAGACCTAATAACCCTAATGACCACTGGCCACCATTAGTGTAACTAAATGATTTAGGCTCCCTGAATTCACTGGGTTCTGTGTCTTCACACATGTTGTTTACCGAACTGACATTTAATTTCCTTAAAAATCCAGCTGAAAAAAGGGCCTGCCATTCCTTAAAACAAATACCATATTACCTGCCTTATTAGCATCTGTGAAAACAAAAAGAGAGGGGCGCCTGGGTGGCTCAGTCGGTTGAGTATCCGACTTCGGCTCAGGTCATGACCCCATGGGTTCATGAGTCCCACATTGGGCTTGCTGTTGAAAGTGCAGAGCCTGCTTCAGATCCTCTGTCCCCCCTACTCTACCCATTCCCCACTTGTGCCCTCTCTCTCAAAAAGTAAAAAAACCCCAAAAAACCAAAAACAAAAAACATTAAAATAAGTAAAAATAAAACAAAAAGACAAAAAGTAAATTTTCTGAGCAATTCTAACATGTTTGTGAAATAATTTCCCATCCACAAAATTAGAATACTTTGTTTAGTTTTGTTGATTATGTCATTTAAATGGATTTCCTTAGGCCTGACCATCCTCGTGTCAGACAATGATGAAGTTCACCACTCTTCTATTTCGCTTGCCTCTAAAATGACAAAAATTTAATTTTTTAGGGGTTCTGAAGCCACCCCAAGCATATTTCATGGATCTTCTTTGCCCTGATAATAAAACACATATTCAGAGTACACATGCTCCAGTTGGCACCTCTTTCTCTCTACTGACACTTTGACTCATTTGGTCCAGTCTTTCAGAAGGTGCTATATCCCAAGAAATACAGTCCTCAGCATCTGTTTCACTTGCTTCTCTTGAAGGACATAAATGGGACTGGAGATTATATCCAATGGCAACCCATGAAAATCCCTGACTACCTCCGGTAGCACTTGGTAACTTTTTCCTATCTGTCATTCTATCCCTACAGTCTTTCTCAATCTCCTCTCGCTCTTCCTCTCCACCCACCTGCTCTGCCACTTTGCAGCTGCCTCTGCTCTTACTCCAGATAACCACCCAGTCAGCCTTTGTGTTTTCGACATCTCCCCCATTCTAGGGACTCCATTACATGAGCTCTAAGTATTAGTCTGGCCATATGAGAGCAGGGAGAGAGGGGACAAAGTGGACAGAACCAGGTCACTTATACTTTAATAATTTAGTCCCACTGCAATGACAATTTTTTGGTAGGATAGGGTCTGTGCTTCCACTTGTAATTATGATTTTAGTGGTGTGAGGAACCTTAGGTCAGATAGTCTACTTTTCTCATTGTATAGACGAGGAAACAACAGATGCCCAAATACATGTGACTTGCCCTTGGTTACACCACTTGTCAATGCCATAGTTAAGCCAGACCTTCTGACTCAGGGGTCAGGATATCTTCTAGTATTTGGTGCTGTTTAAATTCCTCACTCAGTACTAAGCACAGTGCCTCTTGCAACATATGTATTAGGTGAATGTGGGAACAAACAAGAAGGGATGCAATTTAATTATTACAGTTAAAGTAGAGGATCCTTCTCCCAACCACACCATGACTGAAGAACCAGAGGGAGCAGCAAAATGAGTTTAGTCTGCCAGTCTGCTTATGCTGTTTTAGTTATAATAATTTGTTATAGATTACCTAGGGGTCTAGTATTCTATTTTAATGATGTAATGAACCTTTAAAATGAAGGTCAACACATCCCACCCCACCCCACCCCAAATGGCTTTTTGAGTTTTTATTGGCTATGCTTTATAATAGTAATAAAAATAGTAACAAGAATACTAATAGCTACCATTACTGATTGCATTCTATGTGCCAGGCTCCCACCAAACACTTATATTCTCTCACTTAATTTAATGTTCAAATAACTCTACGAAATACCATTATATATATTATATCTTGGAGACCAGATGGCTTGGGTTTACACTTTGGCTCTACTATTTACTGATAATAATAAATTATCTTGTTCCTCTGGGCCTCCATTTCTTAATCTGTAAAATATATATATATGTGTGTGTGTATATGTATATACATATACATATAAGCCCAAGCCATCTGGTCTCCAAGAACCTATGCTTTTACTTACTGCCGTAGAAAGCAGAAGGTGATAGCTCCTACCTCATCCCGCATTGTCCTATATATAGCTCATTCTTTCCTTCAAGGAACATTTATAACTATGCACTAGTACCAGTGACAGGAATACAAAGTTGAACAAAACGCTTTTCTGCCTTCAAGGAGACTGTATTCTAGTGGGGAAAACAGACAAACAAATTAACAACTGCACTGCAAGAAAGTGCTTTCCTAGAGGTATAAATGTGATACCTAGGGTGCCATCAGAGGCATGAAAACCAGCAGGCGTGGGGATGGTCCGGGAATGCTTGTAGGACTAGCAGGGTATTGAGCTGAATATTTAAGTAGGAACAGATGTCAGTTAGAGAAGCAGTACGTGTGAGGATGTAGAACATGATGAACTCAAGAAGTGGTGAGTAATTCTGGATGGGGAAGACCATGGGGGGCTTGGCAGAGAGGCTGTCTGGGGCCAGGTCTTACAGGGTGTTTGGACCATGTTGAGTGGTTTTGGACTTGATCCTCAGTGCCATGAGAAGTCACTGCTGAGATTTTATCACTGAAATAATGTAGTTAGAGATGGTTTGGGGGTGTGTACTTGTATTGGGTGGGATGTGGAGGATAGGAAGGCAAGGTGGGGCATTGAATGGGGGCATGAGAGATTGTAGGCAGGGCACTGGAAGGGAAGCTGTTATAATCCAGGTGCAAAGGGAGGAGAGCATACAGGCCCTGGAAGGGAAAATTGGAAAGGAGGAAAATGGGTTCCCAAGATTTAAAGCAGATCTTTAGCTCCCTGGAGACAAAGGAGATGTCAGTTGTTTGCTCCCTTGACATTTGATTCCACCCCTTGCTCAGGGAAAATTTGCTATATATGCTGGCTGTTGGAAAAGGAGGTAAAGGTTAAATGTGAAATGAATCACAAAGAACTATGACCAAGAAAGAGAATCAACCAAGGGACCTGAGGGAGGTCAAGAAGGAAGAGATGTTACACCTTTAGTCTTGCATCCCCTTTCCTCTGCCTTCTCTCTTTCTCTGCCTCTGCCTCTGTGACTTTAGCACACAGTTCATGGTGGCTAAGGATCCTAGGAGGGCACAGAGCTAAATGTTAAACAGAACTGAAACTACAGTACCAATTAACTCTAGAATATGGTCATAACTGAGCTTAGGGGCCTTTCCTAAAAGAACTGCTTTGTGGCTCAAACACACTGCATTGGGGGAGGGATGAATTCAGGGAACCTCAGTGTTTGCTTCTACAATATTCCTTGAAAAAACCTAAGAACTGCTTAAGAACAGTATCTATGTTTTTCCATTGATACGTTGCTATGAGTTTGAACCCAGGCCTGTAAAGTTGCTGGGATGCTAATGACTTTTTGTTTATAATAGATCTAAAAGAAGATTCTCAAATTATGCAATTCTCATTGCCAAAAAGCTTTCGGGTGGCCTTTTGAGCAAAATGAAGAAAAATAACACATAAATTCACATCCATTTTCCAATGTAAATGGCCATTTTATTAAAAATGGAGTCTATAGCGGGGCAATCATAATTTAAATTAATGAATCCTCAAATAATACTTATTATTGCCAATTATTTTTTCATATAATATAAAATCTCTGGGTTCATAAATAACATTCTTTCCCTATTCAGGAAAAGCCGTGCTCAGCAATGTGTTATTCATGACTTAATTATTCTATAGATGCTTCATTCATATGCATGCAGATATATCTGGCAGCATTGCATTTTAATGAAGATGCTGAAAGGCAGCAGGCTATAATTTTTAACAGAGAATTCTGTCAGGATTGAACAATAGCAGCTCCTGGAGAGGTCTAGGAAATAGCACAGCCCAGAAAGAAAATTAAAAACCTATTTAAATATTTTAATTATAATCTTCATTAGTGAAATTTTGAAATCCTTTTGCACATGCAGAGCGTCTGTAGTTTAGAAGCGGTTTTTGCTGGAGGAGAGTAATTTTGAGGAGGGGGAATATTTTCAAGATTCCATGGGTTGAGGTACGACCCCTGCTGAGGGAGTAGGGGAACAGACTTCTGTTCCTATGCCCTGCACCTTCCTAGCCTGACTTCTTTTTATTGAAGTAGTGGGGTCAAAATGACCAATTAGGTCAACCTTGCAAGGTGCAATGAGAGCAAGAAGAGGGGGAAGATTCATTTCAGGGTGTTTTTTGTTGTTGTTTTGTTTTTGTATGTGTGTGCTGCATACACACATATGAGGTGTAGGATTTTAGCACTGGCTGGACGCACCTCAAATATCTATCAAAGCTCAGCTTGACTAGAAACAATAAAGACCTATTTTGGCTGTAGAGATTGCCTCAATTCTGCTATGGCTACTCTCTTTCTTCTCTTCCTAGAGGGAGAAATTTCAGAGAAATGATAGAATTGTCAAAAGCACATGAAATCAGCTAAGTAAATTGTGAAACAGGCCATAATTATACTTGCTCGCTGATAGAAATCTATCTCTACTATGTTTAGATATTTGAGGATAAGTATGAATTTGCAAGTGCCATGGCGTTTTGGGTATTTAGGAAGGTACAGCATTTTCTGGAAGGGGATGAATCAGCTGTCCATGCACTACCTTGGGTTTCCTCCTGCTTGGTTGAAACTGGCTCTTCACCAGTGTTCTTTGTGTCTTTAAATCCAACGCACATTTTACTATGTTCCTCTAAGTATGCCTCTCAGTAGAATTGAACACAGATGGCAACTTCCTTTCTTCAAAAATGCTTCTCGTGACTCTTGAAACACCCTACATGTGTGCTTTTCAGACTTTCTTGTCTTTTCCTTCCTTGTTTCATTTTTTAATGTTGACCTTCCTTTGATAAATAGAATTTTAGTTTTTTGTGTACTTGAATTTTCAATCTTTTTCTGTATTTTAAATCTTTGAGTAAGGAATTCCTTAACCCAGGTTCATGAAGTACTTCTAAATTTTGTTATAAGCATGTAAAGGTTTCTGTTTGCTAGTCATATTTTAAGTAGAAATCCCGTCTTTTTTTTTCCTGTATGTCTGGCCATTATTCCTAGAATTACTCATTGACTAGACCTCCCCTCCTTCACTAGTGATCTGTGAAGTCAGCTGTGCCATATATCAAAATTTATACAATCTTATTCAAATTTTATAAAACTACAGATTTATGTATTAGTTATATAACACATTACCACAAATTTTGTGGTTTCAAGCAACACTATTTATTATCTCTGTTCTGTGGAGCAGAAGTCCAGCTCAGCTGGGTTTTCCTAAATGTTGAAACTGTTGGCTGGGCCAGGCTCTTATCTGAAGGTTCTGGAGAATAATCTGCTTTCAAGCTTACTCAGACAGTTGGCAGAATTCAATTCTTTGAGGCTATAGCATTAACATCCTTATTTCTTTGGCCAGGAACCTGGTCCACTCTTAGCAACTCAAAACCACCCATATTCTTTGACATGTGCCTCCCTCCATCTTCAAAGCCAGCAGAGGCATGTCAAATTCTCATTATGCTTCTAATCTTTGAGTTCATCTTCAGCCAGCCAGAGAAAATTCTCTGCTTTTAAAGAGCTCATTTGATTTGATTACATTTGCCCAGATAATCTCCATCTTTCTATATAACATAATCATATAAGAGGGGTATTTCATCATATTTGACCTCATTCAAAGTGAAGGCTATCATATAAAGGTGAGGATCATTGGGAATCATTCTTGGAATTCTGCCTATCACAATCTGTGAGTTTTCTAACCTGTAGCATTGGTTTCTCGTTATGGCAATATCCACACTATCTAATCATGTTCTATCAAGAATCTCTCTGACATTTTAACTGGAATTACATTAGATCTATATAGTTTTATCTGTATGTATGTATGTATTTTTTTTTTTTTTTTTTTTTAAAGTAGCCTTCAAGCCCAGCATGGAGCCCAATGCGGGGCTTGAAATCATGACCCTGAGATGCACCTGAGCTGAGTTTGAGTTGGACACTTAACCAACAAAGCCACCCAGATACCCCAGTTTCATCTTTTAGATATTTATTTTTAATTTAAGATATCATACACCTCCTCATTCATAATTTTGTCCATAAATCTTGTGTATCTTTTCATTTTTCATGTGTCATAATGAAATGTTACAATGACCTCTAACCCAAAGCAAAACTTTTGACTTGAGGTGGGACTTCTGTAATGGTTGAGTGACGAAGTCAATCATTTTCTTCTCCCCAAAAAGCAAATATAAAACCAGACAAAACTGTCAAAAACAACCATTTTAGGATTTTGAAAATTGACCAAAGGCATCCATCTAGTTGAGAAGTATTTACTCCAGAAAAAACTCTGAGCATCAGTAAGAATGGTAGGAGTTGTGGCATTTTATCCTGGGGCTTCTGCCATTCCACGCTCCGGTTCTGCTATTCAGTGATTTTATTGTGGGCATGGCAAACTGTGAGGACTGACAGCCTCTTACTCCGAGGGGACTGGCTTGCTTTGGAGTGGAGCACAGATACCCAAGGGTATTGTCACAAATGATAGGAAAATCCAGGAATAATAGCAAACAATTTAGGAAGGCCAATATTGCAGTTGGCCTGAGGTCACAATACTGCTTGGATAAGCAGTAGATTGACAGAACAGCCAGAAAATTCAAAGGGAAATCTAGAGATTGAGATAGTGATAGCGGGCCTTCATAAGTGTTCACTTAGCCCTAGTGATTTGGAAGACTGTATGCATGCTCCAGGGTATACTCACACAGAGAAAAGATCAGATAGGGCCCTGGCTATCTACTTGCCTCTGATGAATGTGAAGCCTTGATTATGTGGAAAGAATAAGCTAGATCAGACTTGTAAACTGCCTGAACTTTGATTACACTCCTTAAATACACACAGCCCCATTGGCAAGGAGTAGAAGCCTTACAAGATGTTAATGCATAACCTCTAATCAATCACTGGCTGACCATTAAACTGTGCCGACCCCTAGGGATCCAGGCTTAAAAATAAAAATACATTTTAAAAAATCCCCAGAGCAAACATTGGTTGCTGCACACTACTGGGAAGACAGACTCTACAGAGTTAATCCAGGCAAGTCATTAAACAAAAAAATCAGCAACAACAACTACCCCTGGAGGGCATAAGAATCCAGAGTTGCTACAATATATTATGTAAAATTTCCAATTAAAAAAATTATATGCAAAAAAAGAACAACAACAACAAAAAAACAAATCTAAACCCAGGAAAGTGTGCCCATGCACAGGAAGAAAAATGAAGGGATTCAGGACATACCACCCCAAAATATGCCAACTTGGCAATTTGATTATTTTGAATTAAAGGCACTTAAAAACAGCAGGTACAAGAAAGGCAGTCTGATCCCCCCTTCTCCTTCTGACAGCAGAAGTTAGAATGACTATGGGAGACCTGCCTTCCTTTTGCCAGGAGGAAAGAAACATCCTTATCACCAGAAATGAAAGTCCAGGTCAAGAGAATTCTGTAAAAGCCGACCTTGTTAAAATAACTCTTATCTTCTTTTAGTTTCCTTATTTATTTTACTTTTCCACCACTGCCAGTCTTGTTCAACCCAGTATATAAGCATTTAGGTTTTGCTACTTCTTTGGGTCTTTATTTCCTTATGAAGGTGCCCATGTCATATAAACTAATATTAAATAAAATTGTATGCTTTTCTACTGTTAATTGGTCATATATAAATTTAATTCTCAGGCCCAACCAGAAACCTTAAGAGGGTAGAGGTAAAGCTTTTGCCTCCCCAACAGTTTCTAGAGATGAGGATGATATTGTACTGGCTGGGGCACTGCTCATTCTGGGGACCTCAGCTGACAGAGCCTGGGACATTGACAAATTCTGCAGTAGGTAAGAGTTCTTACATGCTGGTCTCCCAGATCTCTGCCTGTAAGTTCCAGTTAGATGAGAGTGGGAAGAGTCTCCTCATGTCCTTTTCTCTTTCCAAGTTCAGATTGGCAGAGGAAAACATTTGTGTATGCTAGTTTTTGGGGTCTAGCAAATCTAGTAATTTCTGAGTATTCTTATTTTTGATTGATCTACTTCCTCCCAGAGATGGTCATCGTTTTCCTTGGTTTCTGTCTTTTGCATCATTTGTCATAAGGAAGAAAATTATAGGGTAAAATATAAGCATAGGTCCAATAAGCCTGTTGTTGGAGCTGGCCTCATAGACTTTTTTTTTTTTTAATGTTTTTTTTTGTTTTGTTTTGTTTTGTTTTTTCCTGAGAGAGAGACAGAGTGAGCAGAGGAGGGCCAGAGAGAGAGGGAGACACAGAATCTGAAACAGGCTCCAGACTCTGAGCTAGCTGTCAGCACAGAGCCTGACGCGGGGCTCGAACCCACAAACTGTGAGATCATGACCTGAGCTGAAGTTGGTCGCTCAACCCACTGAGCCACCCAGGTGCCCCATGACCTCATAGACTTCTAAGTTTACAGTTCTCATCAGGTCAGTCAGTATCTGTCTGGACAAACTTTGCTGTGGGTCACAAATTAAAAACCCAACGACAACTATCTGAGAGTCTCCTTTAATCTTGTTTTATATCCTGAGATCTTAGCTTGTGACTACTGAGAATATTCTCTCTGGTCTCTGTCAGCAGGGGGTGGGGAGTGGGCACAGGTGGTTGGGTTTGTATTAGGTGGCCAGTCAACAGGTTGGGAACTTAAGACAAGAAGTGATGAGCAACATTCTCTGTCTAGCCATGCCAGTTCTCAGGGGAATGGGTCTTAATAAAAGGCCCCAGTCCATAAAGGGCCTTGTCACCTTAACCTTCATTGTCTTGTTAGTGTGAGGGAAGCCCCATCCAAGTATTGCCTATTCTGTGTCACAAGTGAGTGGGTCTTGGACTGGGGCAATTTCATGTTCTTATGGGACATTGGAGACACAGTTTTCACAAATATGATTCTTATCATTTGTGATAATGAAGATCTTTGCTTTCCTAGGGTCACTCTGGAAGTGAACTTTTTGGATCATGGGGGCTGTGTCTTATATCCCTGCTTGGAAAGTTACCTCTGAGTCTTTCCATAAAAAGGCTTGTTGGATTGAGTGACTATTGAAATAATTATAACCTTGAAAATCCTACTTGTCAATGGGCAGATAATGGATTGTTTGAATTGGAAAGACTTCTATGTTTGAAAAAAATTTAGAGAGCTCTCATAGTAAACGTGTCTTATCAGTACTTCTGGGAAGATCAAATTAAAAAGAGGATACAACTGGGGCGCCTGGGTGACTCAGTCAGTTAAACGTCCGACTTTGGCTCAGGTTATGATCTCGCAGTTCATGGGTTGCACTGACAGTGCAGAGCCTGATTGGGATACTCTCTCCCTCCCTGCCCCCCCTCTGTCTCTTCCCCACTTACACTTTCTCTCTCTTTCTCAAAATAATAAATAAATACACTGAAAAAATAGTGGCCACAACGGCATGCATTGGCTAGCCTTATCAGATTTAAAACAAAATTTAAAATCTATACCCACTTAAATTTATTCTCTCCATTCACCTATATTCCCTGAACCCCCAACTTCTTGTCCCTGACCCTTCAGATGATCTATTGAATCTCTGAGTCCCTGCCTCAAACCCTTCTTCTCAAAATCTGACCTTATCTTCTTTAGCAAATTCCATTAACTCTCAAAACTCCTCCAACTTGCCTTCAAAATCTCTTAAACACCTAGATGCCTGCTTTAACTTGTCTTTCTTTCCCTGTAAGATTTACAGACAACACTCTGGCCTGATCTCCAGGCCTGGAATATATAGGAAATAGATTTGCCATATTTTACACCTCTTCCTCCTACCCTGGGCTCAGTAGGAGCCAAACTCAGTCAACTCTAGGACTTTCTATGTAGTGCCCCACCCTGTGGGTGTATCCTGGACCCCTCCCACAGAGAATTCATGTGCCCTGGATAGCAGCAGATCTTTTAAATTCCAAAGAATGCTGTTTTGTCTCTAATTTTAGAAGATCCTACCAAATTTAAATTTTTATTTATTTTTTAAGTTTATTTATTTATTTTGAGAGACAGAGACAACATGAGTAGGGGAGGAGGGAAGAGAGAGAGAATCCCAAGCAGGCTCTTTGCTGCCAGTGCAGAGCCCATAAACCCACAAGATCATGACCTGAGCCAAAATCAAGAATCAGATGCTTAACTGACTGAGCCACGCAGGCACCCCTATCTTTTTTTGAAAGTTTATTTATTTTGAGACAGAGAGAGAGTACGCACATGAGCACAAGTGCAAGAGTTGGGGAGGGGCAGAGAAAGAAAGAGAGAGAGAGAGAGAGAGAGAATCTGAAGCAGGCTCTACACTGCCAGCGCAGAGCCTGAAGCAGAGCTCAAACTCATGAACCATGAGATCATGAGCTGAACAGCGGAGCCACCCAGGTGCCCTGATCCTGCCAAATTTAGAAATGAGTTAGAAAGATTAGTGGCCTTTCACACCTCCACTCATAGGGACCTTGACTGGCTATTCAGGGTTATTCTGCCCAGCCATGGTTACATGGTAGTGGTGAGATAGGCTAGATGGCCTCAGGAAGAAAATCACCCCCAACAGAGGAAACAGGTGGCCAGAACTTCTCCTAGACTCTCCTGCAAATGACTCATCCAGGCCAACACTCAGAGCCTGATAGTGGAGATAATAGAGGCCTTTTCCTCTAAGGTAGTTGGTTTAAGGTTGAATTCTGCACTCAAAAGGAAGGGGAACATCCTAAGACCTTTGTGGTACATTTTCTACAAACATTCCATTAAACCCTGAAACCCTAGAATATAGAAATCTTTTAATTTCTGCCTTAGTCTCTCTGATATAAAGAGACAAATCCAAAATAGTGTCACTGGCTGGGCAAGTCAGTCTCTCAGTATTATTATTGATATAGCTACATAATTCTTTGAAAATAACTTACAGGAAAATAAGACAAAAAGTATTAAAGTCAACAGCCCTTGCTGTGCATATTGAGTCTTTACAAGAACAAAAATGATGATTCTAATAGTAACTCAGAGTCCACTCATTTTTCTCATCAATCACAGGGCCTTCCCTATTTGCCTCCAGACTTCTGCAGATATTGTGAATAACTAGGACCTTGAAAGAAAAATTATGCTGAACTTAAGTAAAAGGAAGCTCAAATAATTTCCCTAACACCAGTGCCCTCAGAAGGCCCATTTTCTCTGCCTGTAGGATGATACCCCACTAATTGAAGGGATCAACTAATTCTCAGTCACACCCAGAACCTACTATTAAACTTAAAACTGAGGATTGGAAACTGTACATTTTTTTTAAAGTTTATTTATTTATTTTGACAGAGAGCACGTGAGAGCATGGGTAGGGGCAAAGAGAATGAGAGAGAGAAAGAGGGAGAGAGAGAAGCCCAAGTAGGCTCCTCACTGTCAGGTCACAGAGCCCAGTGTGAGGCTCTGTCCCACAAACCATGAGATCATGACCTGAGCTGAGATCGAGTCAGACGCTCCACTGACCGAGTCACCCAGGTACCTCTGGAAACTGTACTTCTTAACTAACACCAGTGTAACTCTTTCTACCACCCACTCAGGATTATCGCTGTCATCTCTGATTCTATTTAAGCTGCTGGAGTGTCTGGACAATGTATTCCATTACCCATATCTCAGGCCACCGCAATATCCTTAGTCCCTCTTAACACCCCTCATGCCTTACTTCTGAATCCTCACCAGTGATCCTCTAGGTAGAGGATCTCTAGGTAGAGATTTGTTGTGCAACTTAATGCCACCATACAATGCGGTAAGAAAGGCATTTTTATTTCCATGCCCTCAGACTAAACCTCAAGCTTGCTTCTTTCTTTAATGAAAACCTACCTCAACTTCTTCCTCTGAAGAAGATGCTACCTTAAAAGTTGTACCACTACTCTCTGGCCCTCACATGCAAACGAGATTGGATTGTGCTGAGTGAGTGTAGAGCCTGTGCACATTGACTGGAAAAAGGACAAACTTTTCCTATTAATAGCCCATTACCCCTCTCAGGAGAAGCAGTATTNTGTTCCTCCGTCAAGTTCCTCCTAATCCTCCTATATGTGCAAACATATGATATTTGTCCTTCTCTGCCTGACTTATTTCGCTCAGCATAACTCCTTTTTATAGCAAGGTGTTCTTATCTTTACTTTCTCACCCTGTAACATCCTAATCTTGCCAGTAAAAATAAAAAAAAAAGTGGGGGAAATTTATTGAAATGGGAATGAGATCTGTCCATTTGTATAAGATCTAAGAGTATAAACTCCTTTGTGATTCCTCGCCACTCGCCACTCGCCACTCGTAGTTCCTAATCCAGCTACCATTCTTACCTCGATTCCTGCTGATGCAGCCTGGTTTACAGTAATTGATGTCTGCTAATCCCTCTATTCAATTCCATTGCATTCTGACTTGCAATGTCTCTTTGCATTTATTTTTAGAGGGAGACAATTGACATGGAGACTCACATCCCTAAGGGATATTTTGAGTCTCCCCCAATATTGTTCTGAGTCCTTAATGCCAACTTAGATTCTGTAGCCTTTACCTGAGGCTCCACACTTGTTCAGTATGTTGATGACCTTTTACTCTAAACTGCACACAGTGCTCTTAATAGATTCTCTCATTCTCCTGAAGGCCCTGACTGGAAGCAGCCATAAAGCCTCCCAGAGACTAAATTTCAATGGGTACAAACAACTGTGACCTACTTAGGACATGGGATATCTCAGGCACTCAAAAGCTAACTCCAAAATTCCTTGACTCAATTTTGTCCTTCCTTTCCCTTAAAAAAAAAAAAAAAAAAAGCAACCACGTATGTTTCAAGGGACAGCTGACTACTGTCACCAATGGATTCTTAACTTTGTTGCTTTTGCTAACCCCCTGTATGCTCTCCCGACCATACTACCTCAAAGCCCGTTTCCTGCCCCCATCCAACCACCTGCAGAGGCACTAATATCCTTTGAAGCCCTGAAATTAACATCGTCACACCCCTAGCTCTCAACGTACCTAATGTTGACAAAACTTTTCAGCTATATTACCATGAAAATAATGGGATTACTGTAGAACCACATTTTACCTCTCAGATATGTCCTAAAGCATATTTCTCATAACAGTTGGACTCTGTAGCAGCAGGCATGGTCCTGTACCCCTGTGTGGCAGCTGTGGTATCTGCGACAACTGCCCTAATTGACAAGGCCAGTACTCTTACAGTAGGCTCCCCTGTTCATGTCTATGCTCCCCATGCTGTGTCTGCTCTCTTACAGGTACATAAAACATAGCATCTCTACATGGCTGCAGACCACCTATGAACAAGCCCTGTTAACAGACTTGCCATCATCTTACATTGTTGTAACACTTTGAATCTGGCTATTCTACTATTGCTTCCTGACAATTCCATGTGATTTCCTTGCAACTATACAATTGCTCCCAAAGCCACCAGAAAACTTCTTAGATACCCCTTTATTCAACCCAGAGTTGCTTCCATTTTGCAGTGATGCTTGTCAATGACATTTCTGGAGAAACGTAATAACTGGTTATGCCTTAGGTTCCCCACATGAAACACGAGGCACACGCTTTGCCCACTGTAAAATCAGCCTGAACTGCTAAACTTGCAGATCTCACTAAAGCTTGCACACTGATGGAAAGGAAATACTCCTATTTACATTGACCCCAGACACGCTTTTGGAGTCAGCCATGCTGTTGGCACAATTTAGAAACCTCATAGATTGTTAACTTCTGTTGGTAGTCCTATTGCCAATGGGCATATAATTGGTCCTACTACAGGCTATTCACCTCCCTACTAAAATTGTTCATTGTCCAGCCCATACTAAGGAGACAGATACTGTATCTCTAGGGGCCACTAGGGCTGACAAAGCTGCTAAACATACAGCCTGAAACAGAGTCCCTATTTTATCACCACCCAGTTTGTAAACTTGCCTTATCTCTGACTGATATTCTTGATTATCAAATGTCCCCAAATCTGAAAAAAACAATGAATACAAAAGCATGCACAACAATTAACCTGATAATACATTGTGCTAAGCAGACTTCTGTGGTCCCCTTTCTTTTTCTTTTTTTTTAATATTTTTATTTATTTCTAGGAGAGAGAGAGACAACGTGAGCAGGGGAGGGTCAGAGAGAGAGGGAGACACAGACTCTGAAACAGGCTCCAGGCTCTGAGCTGGCAGTCAGCACAGAGCCCGACGCGGGGCTCGAACCCAGAACCGTGAGATCATGACCTAAGCGAAAGTCGGACGCTTAACCGACTAAGCCACCCAGGCGCCCCTGTGGTCCCCTTTCTTTTGACCTTTCGGCTTGCACTTATCTCCCATTAATGGGACTTATGTGCAGATGGGGGATAGTAATGGAATTAAAATATGATTGGTTCTGTTGTGGCATCCACACAATTTCTGACCAAATTATTTCCCAGTGTACTGCTTATAAATTTCACCAAATTTTTAGAAGAAACTCCTTTGGAAGTCTTCCAAGGCCCGCATTGCCCCATGCAGTCCTCCAAATGTATTTTACAGATTTGCCTTCAGCTTTAGGACATTCCCACTGCATGGTACTTGTCTTTGTGTTTAGTGGATGGACTGAATGCTATTAAACTAGATGTGCTGATACCACAATAGTGGTAAAGAAATTAATAACTGAGATTTTCCTTGTTTTGGCATTATTTTATGGATTGAATCAGATCAAGGAACTCATATGACAGCAGAAATAAGCTTTTGCTTGCAAAACCTCTGAGGTGCTTATTAAAATTTCATACCCTGTACTATTTCAATCATAGGACAAGTAGAACATAAAAATTAAGACATAAAAAGGATTTTAGGAAAAGTCTGTCAAGAAAATGGACTTAAATATTATCTCTTATCCCTATAAAAATCTAGAATACTCCAAATAGGGGACATGGTTTATCCCCTTTTGAGAAGTAAAGTTGGGTTGCCCTACGCCTACTGGCATCTCTAAACCTTCCATTCTTAGACTGAATGAACATCATGGGGACTTCAGTGAGCAATGTGAGATTATGATCAGCTAAATACAAGAATTAGCTAGTATACTTGGAACAGATCATCAATAGGTAAAAAAAAGTCACAACCTCTAAACATCCCTTACAATCCCTTTCCACCAGGACGTTGGGTACACAGCAAGGTTTCTAGAAGATAGTACACACTGTCATCTCACTGGGAAGGACCTTATCAAGTACTGGTAACCATATACACTGCCATCAAAACAAAGAAAAATCCTCCTGAATTCACATAAGCTAAGTTCACATAAGCTAGTAAACCCTTATCAGCACTCCCAAGACAACTGGAGACCATTCCTACAGGTGACCTTAAAGTAAGGATTTCTAGGATCAATTCCTAAGCCCAAGAAGCATATGGTATCATGAAGTAAACAGCTTTCCTGAGAACATGGATTAGGAAACTGTACTTTCACCTATTTTCTCCTTCTACTAAATCTCCTATTCCACAAAAACAAAACAAAACAAATTAAAACACAGTTACTTTAAATGAAGCCTCCTCTTTCTTTGGCCATTTATTTGAAGGCTTACTAAAGATTGCTTATCTCAGTCTTATTCTCCTTCTGATCCTCCACTATGGCCTTTCTTTCAAAATGTGTCTTGCTCTTATTAACCCTTACTATTTTTTTCAACAGGTCAAGCATAGACCTGATACTCCCTTACCCTGGTTTTCCAAACACTGGCCACATTAACTAACTAGTCTGGCTATTGGTCATGTCAACATCTAGATCATGCAACAGAATCTGAACTGATTTTTGTCCCTGCCAATGTCAACTACCTCTGGAAAATAGATGTTTGACAGGGTATGGTATCCACATCCATGAAAACAATATTACTATTCCTCCTTCTGTTAACCGGACATGAGAAAAACCTTTAAAGATTCTGTTCTTTGCTCAGGTAAAGTCATTAGAAGGGAATTTTTCCCTCTGCGTTGAAGACAGGAATGGTGCTGGATCCTTCCTAAGTGACATACCAAGGCAGTATTACAGTCAAACTCTGGTTTGGCTCCACAGGTGACGTCTTCAAGCCTCACAAAGTTCACAGGTGGCCCTGGCACTGACTCTTATGGTACAAACACATACCAAATCACTAGGTGTTATAGCTAGCTCACAAGCCACCCTTATGAAGTCTGGGGTGTCTCAGCTGCTCCCCTAATTATGCTGCCAAACACCAAAGGTTACATATGGCTAGACCAGAATTCTGGACTAGGTCACAGTATTTTGGCCAGGTCACAAAATCAAGCCTCATAACTGCCAAAGCTGAACTGTAAGTCTCCTATATCAGATATTTTGCAATCTATTCAGCTCCTACAGACTGATATAATCATATGGAAAATGGAGGTGACAGATGACAAAACACACCAAACACCAACCTGATGCATCAAAAGTTTCATTCTGATCTTATTTGACAAGATATATGCAGGATTTGAAAATGGTCTGGACAATATGGACTTGGATACCTGATGCCTTCTGTCACCAGGTGCTATACTTTAAATGGAGGCCAAATCACAAACTTCAGCACCTTTGTTCATAAAGTACTGCCACAGAAAGATACGAAGTGTACTAGGCACAATGTCATAGAAAACCCACAATTCTAAATTCTTCTTGGCATCGAGATCCCCTTTGATAGTGCTGAGTTGAAAAAGACAGTTTGAAATCTTTTCATAATAATGAAACAGGAGTTCAAACTTCAATGTGCAAACATTGGAAGCACTTCAATTGGCAGTTAATAGTCTAGCCTCTGTTTCATTCCACAAATGTGCTCTGGACACACTGACAGCCCAATTATGAGGAGCTTGTGCAATCATTGGTGGGGAATGCTGTTTCCATGTAAATCACATGGGAAAATAGTGTCTAATCTGCACCTTTAAAGGACAAGATAAACACTCTCTATCAGATGTATGAGGCTCAACTATTTTTTTTTTTTTAAATTGGATTGGACTATTCCCAAGGATGGGAGACTGGTTTAATGGAATATGGAGAAATGTACTTAGATTTTTTTTTCTTTTCTGCTTATTCATTCTTGTTCTAATCTATGTTCTACTCTTCCTTTAAAGATTTCTTGCCAGTCAATTACTAACCCATTTATTCTCTTCACAGCCATCAGCTCAGCTGTGAAACTATGTGAAACTTTGGGGAATTACTCAGATGGGCAAAATAAAAGGGTTCAGGACATGCCACCCCAAAAGAAGCTGTCTTGGAATACTGATTATTTTGAATTAAAGGAACTTGAAAAATAGTAAGTGTAAGAAGGGCACTCCGATTTCTCTTTTTCCTTTTGGAAGCAGAAAGTAAAAGGATCACAGGAGAGCTGTCTTTCCTACACCAAGAGGAAAGAAACATTCTTTTTTTTTTTTTAATGTTTTATTTATTTCTAGGAGAGAGAGAGAGACAGCGTGAGCAGGGGAGGGTCAGAGAGAGAGGGAGTCACAGACTGAAACAGGCTCCAGGCTCTGAGCTGGCAGTCAGCACAGAGCCCGACGCGGGGCTCGAACCCACGAACCGCGAGATCATGACCTAAGTGAAAGTCGGATGCTTAACCGACTAAGCCACCCAGGCGCCTCGAGGAAAGAAACATTCTTATCACCAGAAATGGGAGTCAAGACCAGGAGAAATTCTTTACAAACCAACCTTGTTAAAATAACTCTCAATATTCCTTTGTTTCTTCATTTATTTTAATTGCTTTTCCACAATTGCCACCCTTCGTTCAATGCAGTATATAAGCACTTAGGTTTTGCCACTGCTTTCGGTTTTTATTTCCCTGTGAAGTCTCCCATGTCAGGTAAAACTAATATTAAATAAATTTGTATTTCTCTTGTTAATGTGTGTTATATCAATTTAATTCTCAGGCCCAGCTGGAGACTCTAAGAGATTAGAGGTATACTTTTTGTTTCTCCTACAAAAGCAGTCTCAGTTTCTCTGAGGGGGCCATAACTGGGCTTAGCAGAGGAAGACTTCAAAGCAATTATTATGAACATGTTTAAAGGAACCAATATCTTAAAAAGTAAAGAAACATATAACAGTGATTAATTAAGTAGAGAATATCAATAAAGAAATATAGATTATTTAAACAATCCAATAGAAATTCTGGAATTGAAAAGTACAGTAACTGAAATGAAAATTTCACTAGAGGGGCTCAATAACGAGTTTCAGCTGGCAGAATAAAATGAAGCAATAAAATTGATACATCAATAATTATAAGAAATTACAGAAAAAAATGAACAGAGTATCAGAGACCTGAGGAACACCAACAAGTGATCCAACATAAGTGTTTCAGGAGTAGAGGAGACAAAGAAGAAAAATATTTAACAAATAATGCCAGAAAATGAAAATAACTTCTATATATATGTTAAAATACATCTATATATATTAATGTGTGTGTGTGTCTGTGTGTTTGTGTGTGTTAAAAGACATCTGTATTATTCTGGTTAAGCTGCCATAACAAAATGCCTTTTACTGGGTGGCTTAAATAACAGACAGTTATTTCTCTCACAGTTTTGGAGAATAAGTCCAAGATCAAGGTACTTACAGATTGAGTTCCTGATGAGAACCTTCTTCCTGGCTTACAGATGGCTGCTTGTCCTCACATGGCATAGAGAAGGAGCTCTGGTGTCTTTTCCTCTTCTTATAAAGGCATGAATATCAATATGGAGGCCCTTCTTCATGACCTCACTTAAACCTAATTACCTTACAAAGACCCCACCTCTAAATACGATCATAGTGAGGGTTAGGGCTTCAACATGTGAACATTAGGGGGACATAGACAGTTAGTCCATAACAGCATACTACAAATGAATTTAAGTGGTGCACTAGGAAATATGTAATACAATAAAAGCAATAAAGGAAGAACAGAAATATAAAAAATATATGATATAAATCCAAATAAAATGCCAACAAATATGTTGAAAGTAAAAGCATTTGACAAATATATATTGGAATGGCCATAATCCAGAAATCTGGCAATACCTGTTGCTGGTAAGGATGCAATAGGAACTCTCATTCATTTCTGGTGGATACGTAGAAACAGACTCATTGGAAGACAGTTTGGCAGTTTCTTATAAAACTAAACATAGTCTTATCTTATGAGCCAGCAATGTGCCCCTAGGTATTTACTCAACTGATGTGAAGGCTTATGTCACAAAAAACCTGCACATGAATGTTTATAGTAGCTGTATTTATAATAGTCAAAAGCTGAAAGCAACCAAAATGCCCTTTAATAGGTGAATAGATAAACTGTGGAATGAAATGCTATTCAGTGATAAAAAGACATGAAGCCATAAAAAGGCATGATAAGTTTTAAATGCATACACAAAGTGAAATAAGCCATTTTTAAAAGGCTTCATACTCTGTGATTCTAATAAATGACAATGTGGAAAAAAGAAAACTAGAGACAATAAAAAAAAAGATCAGGGTTGACAGGAGGTAGAAGTCCAAGGGAAGGGTCAATAGATGAAGTACAGGAAATTTTTTAGGGTGTTGAAAGAATTCTATGTGGTAATGTAATTGTGGATATGTGACACTATGCATTTGTCAAAATTTGCCGAGAGTGAACTTTAATTATGCAAATGTTAAAAAATCATTTAAGAGGTAGAGGAATCCCAGGATTGAATCTTGTATGTCTTACAAATGTATGAAACAACCTCACTGAGGGCTTGGGTAAGAGATACTTACCTAAGTACTTTTGGAATGAGTAAAGTCTATAAAAATAGTGACAAAAGAAACTATGCATATACCCTGTCACTAGTTGATAAAGTTATTTCCCATGGGCATACAGCTTAACAATTCTGATACTGCTATTCTAGAATTGAGTGTTTTATTTATTTATATTTTTTAATGTTTTTTTTTTTATTTCTGAGAGAGAGAGAGAGACAGCATGAGCAGGGGAGGGTCAGAGAGAGAGAGAGAGAGGGAGATAAAGAATCTGAAGCAGCCTCCAGGCTCTGAGCTAGTCATCAGCACAGAGCCCGACGTGAGGCTCAAACCCACGAACTGTGTGATCATGACCTGAGCGGAAGTAGGGCACTAAACTGACTGAGCCACCCAGGCACCCCTGGAATTGAAAAGTTAAGTAAATTGATGTCAGATAATAGGGGTCAGATGTCAGGTGATGTCTCACTGTTACAATGATAAGTCATGTCAATAGTATGTATTCTTGATAAAGAAAAGGAGAGGGCTAGAAGAATTCAAGTGGTAATGGACTAGAGTTTGAGACATTAGTATGAACTCATATTAAGCTTAATACCAATACAGATGTTTATATACAGAAATGTGTATATGCACAGGTTAGCACATACACATGTATTTCCTTGCTCTGTCATCTGAGCAGGCCTAGAAAAATAACACTCCAGTAGCAATTAGCACACTTAGTGCCCAGATTTTGGTTTCTAATGACATTCACCTATGAAAGAAACCAGGACTTCTTGGAGAACTGGTTGATTCTAGGACTAGGGCAGGACATATACAAAATGAACCTGGATCATCCTATAGTGTCAGAAAGTAAGAAAGTGTCCAAAAGCAAGCTAACAAACAGACCCCCACAGTGTTGCAGGTACATCTAAGGGACACAGGAGGTGAATGAAAGAACTCCCAATGACCAGAGCTGGGATAATTTGAGCAACAAAATTTGTAAAGTACTGTTGGGCCATAACCCAAATTATAAAATAAGTATCCATGAATCCATACTGATACAAATAAGTGATTTAATAAATATTAATTGGGGTTAAGAGACAGATCTCCCAATGCAGAAAAATTCCAAATAGTTTACAGAGATATTCTGGCCTCAAAAAAATGGAGCACAACTCCTCACTCCTTAGGTTTGGGCTGTATATAGTGACTTCCTACCAAAGAGTAGAGTATGAAAAAGAAGGAAAAAGGAGTAACTTTACAGTGGAAAAGCCTGACAAACACTCACCTCAGTCAGCTAAGCAAGGTCAACATCAACAGTTATAAGTCATGTCGATAGTATATATACTTGATAAGATGTGATGAAATGGCACTTTACCTCTATGGTTTTCCTCTTAAATGCATAACCCCAGTGTAATCACAAAGAAAACATAATAATGGAGGGACATTACACAAAGTACCTGGCCGGTACTCCTCAGATATGACAAAGTAATCAAAAGCAAGGCAAGTCTGAGAAACTCTCATGTCAAGGGCAACCTAAGTAGACATGATAAGCAAAAGTGATGTGGGCTCCTGGATGGGATCCTGAATCAGTAAAGGGCACTAGAGAAAAACTGAAGATATTTGATTAAAGAATGGACTTTAATTAATAATAGTGTATCAGTATTAATTTATTAATTTCAATAAATGTACCATACTAATGTAAGATGTTAATAATAGGGGAAAATTAATGTGAGTTATGTGGAGACTCTATATTTTTATAATTTTTGTAATTTTTCTGTGAATCTAAAATGTTAAAAAATACAATATTAAAAAAATATGTATCTATGTACCTGTGTGTCTGTGTATCATGAAAACAGTAACCATAAAAAGTTACAGTGGCATGGGATACCTGGGTCACTCAGTTGGTTGAGCATATGATTCTTGATTTCGGCTCAGGTTATGATCTCACAGTTTGTGATTTCAAGACCCACCCTGGGCTCTGTGCAGACATTGTGGAGCCTGTTTGGGATTCTCTCTCTCCCTCTCTCTCTGCCTCTCCCCTACTCTCTTTCTCAAAATAAATAAACATAAAATTAAATAATAAAACGAAATACATATATTTAAAAAGAGTTATAGTGGCTCCAATAATGTCAAATAAAATAGAATTTAAGACAAAAATATAATAGATAAAATGTGATATGTCCATAATGCCCATATAATGAAATATTATTCAGCAATAAAAGGGTATGAACTATGATACCCATGACAACATAGATGAACCTCAAAAACATTATGCTGATTGAAAAAAGCCAGATGCTAAAGACCTATTGTTATAGATTCCATTTATATCAAATGTCCAGAAAAGGCAAACCTACAGAGACAGCAAGTAGATTAGTGGTTGCCTCAGACTGAAAGCGGAAAAGCGGTTTGGCTGCAGGTAGGCATGAGGGATCTTTTTGGGGTGATGAAAATCTTCTAAAATGGGATTGTGGTGATGACTCTAAATTTAATTTTACTGGAAAATCATTGAATAGTACATTTAATATGAGGCAAATTTTTGGGGGGTGGACAGTGAATCTTCTGATGTGTAAATTATATATCACTAAAGCTGTTTAAAACATAAAAAATTTAAATTTAGGTAAGTTAATGATTAAAAAACAGATTAATACCAATATTGGCCATTTCTATGGCCTATAATAATGCACGTGGTAGCCCTGGCACAGAAGCAGGCCAAGGAGCCAATTTAATCACAGGCCATGCTGCATTATGTTTAGGCAGGGTGCTGGCTTTGTTTTGTCTTTTTAAATGTTGTAATGAAAATTTGCCCCACTTTCTAAGAACTTAAATTACACTCATTCTTCCTTTTTCCTTTGTAGTTGGAGAATTTGTGGCACATTGACTGAACAAAAGTCAGTCTTGTTATTGTGACTCCTGCTGGTGTGATGTGGAATTACACTCTCCTGAGAACATCGTCGACACTTAAAGACCCCTTCTTGTCAATGCCCAGAGAAAGCTGTTTCCAAGCTCTTCCTCACCAGCCATGGGGGCCTGCTGGTCTTTGCTGGGAATCTGGGAGGCAGACACAACAGCTAAACAACCTCAAGGATGGCTAGACTTCTGTCCTTTCTGGCTTACCAAAGGGTGAGTAGGTCCTTCAAGTGTTGGATGGTCACTTTAAACCAGCCCACAGATCCACTGTGGAAGCAAACCTCAAGAGCAGCAAAGCCTGTACAAAGAGGTAATTCATACACAAGAGTGGTTCTGTGGTAGTTGGTAGACCCCCAGTGGGACATATAAGTTCATACCAGCCTGAACAGAATTATGAGAAAGTTAAAATCATCACCATCATTATTAGTGATACAAAGGTGGTAGGAAAGAAGGGAGCTGTTCTGAGTTATTCTTGTTTCCCAGCATTTTGTGAGGTGTCCTATCTCTAGACCTTTGTATATACTTCTCCCTTCTGTCATGTCTCTCTTCCACCTGGGGAAATCTTTTGCCATCATCAAGATTCAACTCAAATATTCTTTCTTCCGAGAAACTTTCCCTGACTCCCTTCATTTTAGTGAAGTACACTCTCCTTTGTATGCCTTGGGGCTTGGTGCTATCCTGGTTTTTGTCTTCCTCATGCTGTGTTATAATCATGTACCTTCATGTTCCCAGCCTTACTTGAAGAATATCTTGAGGGGCTCAGTTGAACTGTTGATTCATTTCCACATCCCAAGTACATAGTACAGTGGCTGGCATGGAGAAGGCTCATAATAAATATTTCATTAGTGAACAAAGATTGAATAAAAGAAGAATGAAGAGACACCAGCCTCCAGAGTTTCCTCTCACCCTATTCCTGCATCCCCAAATTGGCCTGGGTTGCCACACCCTTTGTGGGATCTGTGCTATTTCTAGTCCATTTTTTAAAACCATTTTTATTATAGGTTAAAACATGCAACTTTGAAAATTGTCTTTCAAGTTCATGGCCTTCAACCCTAGAATTAGGTTGCAAATATGAGTCTTTGGTTGCTAGTAATGAAGAAAAGATTGAACGGGGAGAACTTTCCATGGGAAGGACATATAATAATGTTACAAAGAGCAGTCTTTATAACATTGCAAGGGAATATCAGATTTTTTTCCGAATGCTTTTCAAGGATGTTGGGTAAGAGGATGACCTTAGGCCTCACCAATTCTTTCTCTATGGTTCTACTTATTGACTTGCAAAGAGGCCACACTGCATTGCTCTTAGCCAAGATAAGCACTTAAAAAATGTATTGGTTCATGTCCTGCCTTCCATATTTGTGAACCAGGCTCATTTCATACTTTCTTCTTCTCTCTGAGCAAAGAATTTACCAAGATAAACAGATACATAGCATGACCAAAAACCTCCTGCAGTGCACCTCTTTCACAAACTTGATCTAACATACAAAACTCTTCTAGAAATATACTTGTTTTACTGTTAGTGTTCCCTGGAAAGCAGTCCTACCCCAAATTCAACACACACCCAGCTATTCTTGCAAAATTCTTATTGCCTTGTACCTGATTAGGTTTAACTGGTAGTGTTTGTTTGCATATTTCTTTGTTTTAGCATATAGGTTTTGTTGAAGCCTTCCTTAGTGCATCAATTCAGGATAAATTCACACTTCCTCCATGCCCTCACATAAAAACTTAATGCAGTGTAGACCATGTGTGTGTGACTGTTTCTTCCATGAACTTGAAGGTAGAGACTGGGTTTAGTTCTCTTCCTTATCCCTACAGCCCAGTTCTGGGCCTGATACTGAAAACATACTTGATAAATGTGACTTTTAACTTCAGCCCCTAGAAGCACAACATAACTGTATTTAGCACCTCTAGGGCCAGTGTTAGTAGAAGGATGAAAAGTTGAGGATGTTTGGGCAATATTTGAGAATTTCTGGTGGCCAGGAAGGTCTCTCAAATGAGGAAAGGCAAGGAAGCTAGTGGAAGACAATTAAATGGGGCAGAGAGACTAGGAAAGAGGAATAGAGAAAGGACCACTATGTGTCAGGCTGGGCTTGTCCTCCCTACCTGGACACATTGAGCTTCTTTGGGTTTTTCTTTGTAGTCCCACTTGCTCCAATTCTGGCCAGGAGAGTTGCAGTGCAGGATGAGTAATTGTAAGCAGGTGGAGAACAGTAACTGAGTGTAAAGTTTAGCAATTTATTTAGCCAAGAATTTTGAAGTTATGTTAAAATGTCAGGCTGCACTATAATATTTCACTGCTCAAGGAGTAGACCTTCTAAATGACTAATCATTATTCCCCTGTAAAATGCAGTATGCTCTAGTGGAAACAGCCCATGAGCAAGCCTGGTGTTCTGTTTCTCCAAGGTCTGCCAGAATTGCTGCTGGGTTGATTTGGAGGATTGGCTGGGTTGGGCTAAGGCTAAGCCAAGAGGGTTTTTTTCAAAGTAAGTGGCATTTGGGGGTAACTGCTGTGTGTTCCTAACCAACAGATGATGAAGATAAAGAGATGTGAACGTAAAGGTATGTGACCTCAAAGTTATCTAACTTTGGTCTTTTGCTGGATTCTTATTTGTCAAAATAGCCCAGAGAATGTCAACCAAAGGTCATGTTGGAAGAAAAATTACAATTTGCAAATTATTTTTTAAACTTCAGTTTTTTGAGAAGTAGGAAATAAACAGACTGCAGGTGTCTTTTTGTTTAATTGTGAAAACACTTTTAGAATATCTTAAATGCCTTCCAAAATTTGGTAGTTAATATTTAAAGTACAAATATGTAAGCAAAATAAGAAGCTTGCCTATTGGGCAAAATGCAAAATTTTGAACTCATCGTTTGAGTTCAGAGTGTACCATCTGTATCTCTGTACCCAAGCGCTTGGCATGTAGTGGGAGTTCATAAACATTTGGCGAATGAGTGGGGGAGCTAAAAACCAACTGCATTATGCAATCCTGCTCTGCTATTTCAGTTGGAAGCAGCTAGTTGGTTATGCCTAATGGGACCTCAGCATTTTGACTTCTTTTGCTATAAAAGTAGATAGAGTGAGAAGACAGGCACAACTTTAAACCACCTATTCTCAATAACAAGAAGTCTATTTTATTAGAAATGTGTGTGTGTACATGTATTTGCAGGAAAAGCTTACAATGTAACAGACCCAGGCTTCTGAACATTGACCATGTAACCTTTTGTAATCAGTGAGTCATGTACTTGTAGTCATTACAAATGGGTGAGCAGATAGCTACAAGATTCTGTAAAGCCACCGTGATTTAATTAAACCCCATAGTGGTATCATTTTGTATTTTTCTTGATTGCAAAGAAATATATTTTTGAATTATACAAAATGAAAAAGCAAGAGGAAATGAAAACTCAGAGTCAATACTATTGATATATTTTTAGAGTATTTTTAGTGCAAGGATATGTAACAGGCTTAATTTCAATTCCAGGTTGTTATTGTGATTACATAATATTACAAGAAAAAAGGAATTTTACAGAGGTAGTTAAGTTACTAATCAGTTGACCTTAAAATAAGGAGATTATGCAGGTGGGTCTAACCTAATGCTATGAACCCTTTAAAAGCAAAGTTTTCGTTCCCTGGTTGAAGAAGCAAAAGTCAGAGATTTAAAACATGAGAGGAATTCAGCATTCCAGCCAACATTGCTGGCTGAAAAATGGAGAAATCCACAAGTTGAAGAAAATGAATGATGAGGCATCTGAGTGGCTCAGTATGTTTAGCATTCAACTCTTGATTTTGGCTCAGGTCATGATCTCATGATTCGTGAGATTGAGCACTGCATTGGGCTCTGCACTGACAGCTTGCAACCTACTTGAGATTTTCTCCTTCCCTGTCTCTGCCCTACTCACACACTTTTTCTCTCTCTCTCAAAAAAAAAAAATTATATAAATAGAGAGAGGGGGAATGTGAGTGACATCTGAGAGTTGAAAATGATTCCTAGCCAACAGCCAGCAAGTGAATGGAGGCTTCAGTCCTACAACCAGAAAGAACTGAATTCTTCTTTTTTTTTTTTTTTTTACTTATTTCTGAGAGAGAGAGACAGCGTGAGCAAGGGAGGGTCAGAGAGAGAGATACAGAATCTGAAACAGGCTCAGGCTCTGAGCTGGCTGTCAGCACAGAGTCTGACGCAGGGCTCGAACCCACGAACCATGAGATCATGACGTGAGCTGAAGTCAGACCCTTAACTGACTAAGCCACCCAGGCGTCCCAAGAACTGGATTCTAACAGCATGAACTTGAAAGCAAATTCTCCTAGAGAGCCTCCAGGTTGGCCAACGTCTTGATTTCAGTCTTTGAGATCCTAAGCAGAGGACATAGCTAAAGCACAGGACATAGCTAAGGCGGATCTAAGCCAGACCCTTGTCCCACAGAAACTCTGTGATGGTAAGGATAGGTTGTTTACAGCTGCTAAGTCTGTGGTAGTTATGTCACTAATATAGATTTTCTAGTACCTGGAAGTGAGTTACTGGCCCACAATAACAAATATCTGAAGTCTGTAAGTGGCTTTGGAATCAGGCAATAGATGGAGACTGGAAGAATTTTAAGGAATATGGTAGAAGAAACCTAAAATTGCTTTGAACAGACTGTTAGCAGAAACATGGACACTGAAGATGCAGCTGGTGAAAGTTGGGAAGGAATTGAGCATTATGGTGAAAACTTAAATTGTTTCAGGGAAAACCTAAATCACTATGAACAGACTGTTATTAGAAACTTGGGCTTTAAGAACACTACTGGTGAGGACTCAGAAGGAAGTACCAAGCATATTATTGGAACTGGAGGAAGGAGGAAAATCCTTATGTGGTGGCAGAAAGCTTAGAAAAATTGTGACCTCTAGTTATGTCCAAAGCAGAATTTTGTGTGAAACTTGGATATAATAGCTAGGGAAATTTCCAAGCAAAGTGTTGAAAGAGTCAGTTTGCTTCTTCATGCTGCTTGTACTAAAATCTTAGAAAAAAGAAGTAATTTATTTTTTGTTAAGCTTTTATTTTAATTCTGGTTAGTTCACATACGTGTTATATTAGTTTCAGGTGCAGAATATAGTAATTCAACAATTCCATATATCACCTTGTGCTCATCACAACAGGTGCACTTTTTAATTGAATAAAGAAATAGTTTGAAGAAAAAAATAAATCCTGGTAAATGTAAAAGACTGGATAATTTTGAAAAGTTTCAACCATTCCGGATGGTAAAAGATTCTAAATGTCAGAAGTGGCTTCTGAAAACATAGTATAGAGGGCTGCGTGATTATTCAGCTTTTTGTCAAAACAGCAGAAAGGCCAATAGGTCAAAGTATTCAGTCATACATAAGGCTCTTCTAGGAGATTAAGGGTGTGATGTATGGCTCCAGTCAATCAAACCAGAGGGTGTCTGAGAAACTTAGGGTTATTATTCCTAAGCCATCTGAGTAGAAAACAGAGAGAAGAGACGCCTCAAAAAGATTTGTGGGTGTAACTTTTGTTTAATGGCATGAAACTGTGAAATTCATGCAAGGATAATTTAATGGATTGAATAATTCCCCCCTAAATTAATGTTTACCTAAAATCTGTGAATGTGACCTTATTTGGAAATGTGATCAAGCTAAAGTGAGATCAGGATTAGCATAGACACTAATCTAATGACTGGTGTCCTCATAAGAAGAAGAAAATTTGGACAGTATTCTCAGTGTTCTGGCAGCATTGTAAGCTAGCCCTGTGGTGTTACTTTTTGATTACATTGCATGGGAATAGGGATTTTACACATGTAATTAGAGTTACTAATCAGTTGCCCTTAAGAGAGTGAGGGTATCCAGGCAGGCCTGTCCTAATCACATACACCTTTTAAAACAAGAGATTTTTCTCTGAGTGGTTAGAGAAGCAGAAGTCAGAGATTCAAAGCATGAGAAGAATTCAATATACCATTGGTGGCTTGAAGACAGAGGGAGCCATATGCTGAAGATTGTAAGCAACCTCCAGAGTTGTCAGTGACCCCTGGCCAACAGCCCCCAGTAAGAAGATGGAGACATTAGTGCTACAGCCACAAGAACTAGATTCTGTCAACAACCTGAATGGGCTTGGAAGCAGATTCTTCCCTAGAACCTCCTCATGAGAACACAACTCAGCTAACATCTTGATTTCATTCACTCTTTGAGATCCTCTACAGAGGGCCCACCTAAAGTGTATTGGACGCCTGCCTCCTAGAAATTATGAGACATCAATTTGTGTTGTTTACAGTTATAAATTTGTGGTAATTTGTTACACAGCAATGGAAAACTAATGGAAAACTAACACACACACACATACACACACATGCTTTTCAGCAAATGAGATCACATTTTTAGTAAACCTTATCATATCAGCCTATCCAGAGGTTTATAGGACAATCTTGTAGGTCACTGATTAAGTGAATTTTCATAGTACACATACAATTCTAAAAATTTTTTAAAAGCCCATAATAAAGAGGGTTAACTCTAGGTTTAAGCTCCTTAATGCTTTATTCCTCTGGGAGCTGTGAGGAGTACATACCTGGAAAGTATGTATTCTGAGAGAGTTGAGATCTCAGACCAAACCACTTCTACAAATGATCATTGGGCACCTTGTATGCACTATTTGACATTGGGTTAGCACTGAAGATTGAATAATAAATATTTCTTGCTCTTCAGGGGCTTTATGTTGGGTGAGGGGAATAAGTAAATGTATAGGGTAATATGGTGTATTAACTATTATAATTGGGTAATACAGGAACACATATGAAGATTATTTAATCCCAACCTGAGAGTGGGTGGTGATAGGAAATTCTCCAGATCTGAGGAGCAAGGAAGTGACAACCAAATTGGCATATAGTGTTTATGCATTTACAGGTGTGCAGAAATGGGTGGTGTGTGTGTGTGTGTGTGTGTGTATTTGAGCATAGGAAATACATATATAATATATCTGAAAGTATGAGAGCATTTGATAGACGTACAAGTATTTCAGTGTATCTGGAGCTAGAATGCAAGGGGCAAGTGGCCAGAGGGAAATGAAGAGGTAAATACAGACTGCTTATAAAGGGTCTTGTATACTAATGTGAACTTTATCTTGAAAACAGTGGGAAAAATCATTTGAAGTATTAGGCATAGGATGTTACCAAGTTTTCCCTTTAGGAAAAACAGCAGTGTAGAGATGAATTACAGGGAGTAAGACCAAATTGCAGGGTGGTCAGACCAAACTCTTCCAGATTGGAGGTATCTGAACTGACTGATGGTGGGAATGAAGAGGAGTGCATGGCCTTGAGAGATAATAGAGACTAAATGATCACCATGTGTTTGCTTGGACCTGGGCTATGAAGAAGGGGAAGAACAAAGTTTCATGTTCAGGTTTCTGACTTTTGAGATTAGGTGACTGACTGCATCAGCCAACAAGTTGGGAAGCCAGAGGAGGAGCAGTATGGAGGAGGTGATGAGCTCAGTTTTGGACATGCTGAGTTTGAAGAGTATGTGAGGTAGCCAAAGGGAAATGTCAAGTAGGAACTTGCTTATATTGTTCCACAGGACACAGGAGACAAATCCCAGCTGGATAGAGGTTTGGAAAGGTGGGTGCAATGAAATTAGCATTGGGGAAGGGAGTTGGAATTGTTGGCGAGAGAATGGCTAAAGTGATAAAAAGCTATACTATTTTTCTGTAAAACCAGGATTATAATTTATCTGTAGTAATACATTAGGAAATAGGCTGGAGGCTTGGCAACTCTGACACATAAATGTATAGACATTATAAGAGCAAAGGATACAGATATTTGTAAGCAAATGATTTTCAGATATCTCACCCAAGATCGGGGAGGTGAATGTGGCTTCTCATGTTTCCTTAGTTCTTCATAAAACAACTGCCTACATTGGTGGTGACCGTGTTTCACTTAACCAGGATGAGGTCCTGCCAGGTTGCAGGAAGCCTTGAGTAGGGGCTTACCCCTCTTATTTTCTAAAATATGTCACACCCAGAATCCAGTATAATTACCTTATAAGGCTCAGGAAACCTTTGTTAGCAAGCCTGTATTTAATTGAATAGTTTCCAGGTACAGTTCCTCACTAAGCCACCAGTGCCATTGTGCTATGTTGTCCTAGGTTTTAGAAAGATGGCGAGGCCTCTAATGTGTACAGTTGCATTGTAATAATGAGCAGTGTCTACATATTCAGTTCAAGAACTAGAAAGGGCTTAGCATGGAAGGCTTGACTGAGGCCCTCAACACCTACTTCACAGATAGCCCTGAAACTTAAATGATGGAAGGCAAGGAAATGCTTAAGACTCAAAATAGTCGCTACTCTTGTGAATTGATCTTACTTACTTATTGCTATTACTACTGCTGTGGCAACTATTCTTGCAAAGGAAGTGAAGACAAGAGAGGGCTGTCACTGGAAGAAAGGAGGGTATGTGGAAGTCATGACGAGGTTGAATAATAGAATGGTAGTAACTGAATGAGAGAGGCAGAAGTTTTCAATGAGCCGAGTGTTTGAATTCAAGCTTTACAAGAGGGAGTAGTTCTAAATAATGATAGGACTATAGCAATCTCAGGTGGATGTAGGAGTATGAGATGTGAGATGAGGGGTGGGAGAGGGAGATGTGAGATGAAGGTCATTAGCACTAAGGAAGTCAAAGAAGTCAGGGCCTGGGGAGTCTGGTAGGTCATCCATGGGATTGTGACGGTGTGACTTGGATTAGAGGAGAAAAGTGTAAGTGCTAACATCTTTGATATAAGAAGGAAATACCTGAGCTATATTGGTAGGATCCCCATGCCTGACAGTGTTTCTGGATCATGTGGTTTTAGCAGAGCTATTATGCACACTACTTACACCCTTGGCAGAGTTCTTTCTATCCTCTAACTTCAGGACGTGACTTAATTGGGCCAGTTTCCAGAGAGCTGCTGCGATAGTGTAGGGCCTGAGCTGGCTGGCTGGAACACATCCGATGTGCTGCACCCATTCTTCCAGTCCTGTCAAACTGCCCTGCTTCCAGGAAGAAAGACCCCTTAGAGCTACTTGCCTGAACATCACGAGATCTGTTCTCATTCTAATTTAGAATGCAGGGGCTTGTGTGATGACTCATACATTTGAAAAGCCCAAATTAAGTAGTGGTGATCTCAACCATGATTCACTGATGAAAACTGGAAAGTGATTCATCTCCTTTATGTGCTTGTCCTTGGGAGTCACAAGCCTTAGAGGTCTTTCTTCTGGAGAACACACCGCACTCAAGGAAAGACACTGGGCCCTCCTGTGGTGTTATTTTAGTAATGACGTGGAGTCATTCACTACATTTTCTTACAAGGCCATTTGTTTTGGTTCATTTTATTCCCATCTCTAATCTGTAAGATGTTCTTGAGCTGTAGTGACTCATTGCTAATAAATTAGGGAAGGTAATGATGCTTTCAGGCCAAAGGTGGGGGGTCCATTTAGTAAAGCACTGGTGTAGAGTCATGACTCGGAAATGTGAAGAGACCATTGTATCTTTCACATTATCTATTTGTTATCAAGGGGTAACTTTTTTTTTTCTTAGAAGAATAACTAGGCTTAAATAAATTTATAAGATCTTAAGAGAAGATACTAATAAAATACTTAAAAGTAAAAATGACTTCTATTATAACAAATAAACCAAGAGATTAATCACTCTTGTATACCATAAAATAGCATTGGGTATTAAAGTTAATACCCAAAAGATCCATCTGAAAAAGAAAAGACCATATAATTTGACCACGGTAAATAATTATTTGTGCACCTACTATGTGCCCAGTTACTCTGCTGACTAAGATTATGTAGGAATTCTTCCTGTGTGCTTCATCAGCACCTTGTACTAACACTGTGGCTTTTGTAACTCCTCAATTCCAGTGACATCTGATATACCTGTGATTTCCACCCAGGTCCATGAATGCTTATAGCTAACATTTATACTGGATTATTTTGTGCCAGGCACTGGGTCTAAGTGTTAAATATGTATTAACTTATTACATCTTTGCAGCAACCCTAGGAAGTAGGTACTTATTATTATTCCTATTTTTATATACAAATAAACAGAGACCTCAAATTGTTGCCTGTGGTCACCCAATAAGATTGGGGGAGCAAGGGTTCAAACCCAGGTAGAATCACTGGAGTCCATGTTCTTCATCACCCTCCTCTGTGCCTCTTTTTAAGTCTCTTTCTTGCCCATTGTCACATCCTTAGGTGTACTGGGTGACATGTCTGGCCACTCAGTTTCATGTTTGCCACACTTTGGACTATTCTTTACACAGCTACCAGAATAATATTTTAAAACTATTAGATCAAGTTACTATCTTCATCAAAACCCCAAGTGACTCCCCATCTCACTTAGAATAAAATCCACACTCCTACAGGGTCCTACGTAATCTGGCTACTGCCTACACAGCCTCATGTTTACCATTTCCAGCCGTGCTCACTCTCTTCCACCTACATCGTTCTTTTTGCTGCCCCTAGAATACAGCGATACCTTCCTGCCTCAGGAGCTGGAACATTGCTCTTCTCTCTGCCATTGAGATTGTTTAACTGGCTTTTTTTCCCTTCATTGATATGTCTTCTCAAGTATCATCTTCTTGAAGGGGCTTTTTACAACCCCCTCCCCCCATCTATTACAGCCCACCCCCACTGTCAGTCACTGACTTGCCCTTATCCCACTTTATAGTACTTAATCATTAGCTGAATTTTTTAATGTGCCCTTTTTTTTTTTTAAGTTTATTTATTTATTTTGAGAAAGAGAGAGAGCGAGCAAGTGAGCATAGAGACAGGGGCAGAGAGGAGACAGAAAATCCCAAGCAGGCTCTGTGCTGACTGCATGGAGCCCAACACAGGGCTCAAACTAACAAACCATGAGATCATGACCTGAGCTGAAATTATGAATGGAATACTTAACTGACTGAGCCACCCAGGCGCCCCTCATTAGCTGAAATTTTACATGACAATGCCACCTTCATGATCATAGGCAATTTACTGTGTTGTTCACTATTATACCTTAAGCACTGAGAACAAGTGCTTGGTTCCTAGTAGGCACTCAATAAATATTTGTTGAATGAATACTTACCTAGTAATTGGTATGAATTTTTTTGAATGAGTGAATAAATACCTACAGTCTTGTAGATGAAACACAGATAATTTTAATACAATGTGAAAATGTTTATGAGTGCATAGATAAGGGATTCCTAAGTATTTCTGGAGAGAATGGACTGAGATAAGTCTTGACAAAATAGTAGGAGTTACTTAGCTTAGAATGGGTGGAAAGGGCCTTCCAGGGAAAGGAAAAAAGATGCAAAGATTTGAAAGTGTGAAATAAATACTATGTATAGGGAATTACAAGTAGTTGGTGTCTTAATACTAGAGCAATAAATTATAAGGTATGAAGAAACAGAAATGATCCTGGAAATATAAACAGGGGCTACTTCATCTTTCTTCAACATTGAAATAAAAATGTAAAAAGTTACAATCAACCAGGACATTTGGGTGGCTAAGTCACTTAAGAATCTAACTCTTGATCTAAGCTGAGGTTTTGATCTCAGGGTCATGAGTTCAAGCCCTGTGTTGGGCTCCATGCTGGGCGTGAGGCATGGTTACAAAACAAAACAAAAGAAGACAAAACAAACCCCTATAATCAATGAAACAAAGTCATTTTGTACTTACAAATTAATGGAATGTATCAATTAAAAAGTTATCACTAGTTCTCATTCATCTTTTTTTTTAAACTATTTTTTTTAACCTAGATACTCAGAGTTATGTAAAGAAAGGAAAAGGGCCTCCTAATATACAAGGGTAATAATCACAAGCTGTGAGTGAAGAAGCAACTCAGGTCACTCCTGGATAATGAAGACTTTCTGGAGCGACACCTTGAGCAAGCTCTGACTTACCCTAGGTCTCTGTCCAGAATGCAGGCATTTTGATGGGTGAAATGGGGGCTGTCTCTCTCCCCCATTCTTATTTCACTGAGAAAAGCAAAGCAAGTTCTTTATTTATTTTTTTTGTTGATTTCTCCCACTAGAATTTAAGCTTCTTGAGGGCAGGGACTTTACATATCTTGTTTATTGCTGCATCCCCACCACCTAGAACTAAATGAACATTTGTTGAATGATATGGATATCCAAATGGAGACAGGTAGTTGGCATTTGCATATATGGGTCCAGAGACTAGAAGATAAATAAAAATTATTTATGTTGAGATAGTCCCTAACATTGCCAGTAGTTTTGTGGATTAATTTTATATATGGACCTTGTAATTACCCATAAAGGAGGCAGAAATTAAAACAAGGAAGACTTAAGCCAAATGTTGAAGGGCTCAGTGAATGAGGCAGAGTAGTAGCTAGGATGTCTGTAAATGATAGCAATAATTGGGATAGAGAGTAGTATAGACAGGTATCAAAATGGTAAGTGATTTAGCCTGAACATGGAAAAATAATCTTTTTTTTAAGTTTATTTATTATTTGAGAGAGTGTGCATGTACAAGCGGGGGAGGGGCAGAGAGAGAGGGAGAGAGAGAATCCCAAACAAGCTCTTCACTTTTAACCCGCTGTCAGCCTGGAGCCCAGTGGAGGCCTTGACCTCTTGAACTCTGAGATCATGACCTGAGCTGAAATCAAGAGTTGGATGCTTAACCACTGAGCACCCAGGAGCCTCTGGAAAAATAATGACCTATAAAAGGATATAGAAGAACCATCCTTCCCCCTACCCTCATGTGCTACCTGGACTCTGTGGTACTTGGAATTTGAAAAAATAGCCTTGGGGGGGCTGAGGGGAAGACAAATTCTTTTGGGGATTCCAAGTTTCTGGTAAGACAAGGAAGGCAGAGGAACATTGTATAATAGATTGGGGATATGAAAAGGATTGTTCGAGGAACTCAAGAGATCTCTAGAGCCCTGAGCAGTAGGACAGCTATGGGAAGAAGAATCACAAGTGAAGAAGGAGTATAGGATAGTATGGAAAAGGCAGCATGTAAGGGAACAGTGGATTAAAGAAGCTTGCATTTTTGCTAATTACCAAAGACAGCAGAGATGAGGGGCACAGTTACATACTGTTCTTGAGGACTTATTCTTAATCTGCAACTATCTACCACAATGTTAATTCATTCTACAGGTATTCACTGAGAATTTTCCAGTCATGCTGTAGTCAATGTGAATACACAGGAGAGTAAAATGGCTCTGGCCCTTTTTCTGGTGTATGCTATAGTCTAGCAGCACAGATGGATTTAAACATAGATAATTATATAATTGCAAATGTAATAGACCCAATGAAGAATATATGTATAGTACAGTGAGAATTTATAATTAAGAAACCTACCTTAATCTAGAGATTCAGGGAAATCTATTCTTAAAAGATGAGCAATAATAAATCAGATTATAAGGGTAGACAAGGGCAAAGCCTTTGAGACAAGAAGGGGGATGCCTGGCACTGTATTATATAGATAGTTTCTCCAAAATGTAGCACTAGGTAAAGCATTAGTACTCTGTTATGTATTGTAACATGGAAAAGTGTTTTGTGTCATGTATGGCATTAGGTTAAGTCCCTAGTGCAAACATTTAAAGTGATTTCAAGTACTGTTGTCATTTATACATTTTCAATAGTTTGGCTTTAACATTTTCCTTCAACACCATAGGTCTGTCTTTCTGACTGATATCGAAAATTGAAAGAATTATTTAGCTTTTAATTGAGTTTAATCATCAATCTACTGCCTGAAAAATATTGTAGAAAACACAAGGATAGTCAATGAGCTCAATGAAGTTACAATGTTATTAAGAATGCAACATACAAAACTAATAAAAGAAGATTGATAATACAATATAATAGATGTTATAAAACAGTAACATCTGTATAAATGATAGGTATAAACAAGTGGTACTCTGGAGTTATAGGATGGTGATAATACTGTCTCCTGGAATTGTCTGAGAATGCTTTATAATGGATTTGGAGCTGAGATAGCCTTTGAAATATCTCTGAAGAGGGTCCATAGCTAGATATTTTGATTTTGAAGTAAACTTCTTTTCTTTTAAATTTTTATTTATTTTCGAGAGAGAGAGAGAGAAAGAGAGAGAGAGAGAGAAAGAGAGAGAGAGAGAGAGAGAGAGAGAGAATGGGCAGGGGAGGGGCAGAGAGAGAGGGAGACAGAGGATCCCAAGCAAGCTCTGCACTGAGAGTAGAGAGTCTGACTTGGGATTCAAACCCACTATCCATGAGATCATGGCCTAAGATGAAGTCAGATGTTCAACTCACTGAGCCACCTGGGCACCTCTAAAGTAAACTTCTTAGAGTTTGTATTAGTTAGGATCATTTCATTTGCAAAAACAAACAAAAACAAGAAAAATAACCCAAAATGGCTTAAATGAGAAAGAAAATATATTGACTCACAGAGTTAAAAATTCCACTAGTAATGTAGACAGCAAGCATTTGATGAAGGACCTGGCTATATTTCTCTTCTATCTTGGCTTTAATCTTTGTTCTTAGGCTGTTCATCTGGATGGTTGCTAGATGACCATTGTCTGTAACAAGGACTACATGGCTCTTTTTCACATCAGAACGAGAGAGCAAGTCTCTTACAGAAGGGTGCTGAGCTTTGCTCTAAGAAAATCATTTTATATCACAGCACTATGGCCACAGAGATATTATCATTATTATTATTACTATTATTGTTGTTGTTATTATCATCATCATTAATGATGATACATTACATCCAGTATGAGGCTACACACCCAGTGTGAGGTTTGAACTCACAGCCTGAGATCAAGAGTCAGATGCTTTATTGACTGAGCCACCCAGAATACCAGCCATGGAGATATTCTATAACTGGTTGTCTCAGATTTGGGTTGCATCCTTATTCCTGTACTAAACAGCAAGGCAAGGAGGATTAAAAATTATGTTTTAAAAATTACTGAAGCTAGTTGACTATGTGACAATTAAGTTCATTTCAAAATGACCTATAATTTCAAGCAGTAGCAATCTACAAACCAGTAATTTTGGACCTTGGCTATTTGTCCAGGCCTTTGCTACTTTTGTTATTTTCAGATTTAGTTCTATCCAATAGACATGTATTTATTGTCCACCATGGCATTCTGCTAGGTGCTGGAGGATATGATATCAAGATGAAACAGCTTTTATCCCTACCTAAAAGAAGTGTATAGTATGGGTAGTGGAATGCAAGTAATGTAAGAGTAATGATCATGGGAAGCAGAGAGTGCTGTGGGAGCAAAGAGCGGAGCCACCCAGGTCAGGCGCTGGAGTATTCTCAGAAGAAGGACCTAGGACAGAAATAAAAAGTTAGAGTATGTGTAATAGATTTTCCTGCTCATCATTAGTGTGGCTTTCTAAATGTTTATCACCGGGAAGTTGATAAAGAATTTGAACTCCTGATATATTCAACTATATGGATGAATTTTGAAAGAAATCAGACATAAAAGAATACTAACTACATGATTTCTTTTACATGAAATTCAAGAATAGGTGAAACTAATCTGTGATTTCAGGAATTACCATATCTTAATGCTGGTGGTAATTACATGATATTATACATGTGTAAAAATCAGTAAACTGCATAGGAATATTAATACACTTTATATGCTTTAGAGCATATATGTTATATCTCCATGGAAAATAAAATTAAAGTAAAAGAAAAAAAGAAAACAAATTTTACTAGATAGTGCATGACTATCCACCAAAATATTGTACAAGTATATACCCCATCAATAGTAAAGAAGGGTGCAAAGTTCTTCCCATCTTCACCAACACTGGATATTTTTAGTTCTTTTATTTCCCAAACTTTCAAGTGAAGAGCAGCCTGCTTGGGACTCTCTTTCTCCCTCTTTTTCTGCCCCTCTCCTGCTCACATACCCACTCTGTCTCTCTCAAAATAAATAAATAAACATTAAAAAACCTGGTCCTTCCTCATAATGCTCAGATTATAAATGCTCAGTCTCCACAAGAATAGCCTTTCAAAACTTGATACCTGAAAAAAAAAAAAAAACTTGATACCTGGTGTCAACTTATTTTAATGAAGGGTATACCTATTTATAATTCTTCCAGAAATATAGAAGAGGACCAGTTTCACTACATCCTTGCCAGGACTGGGTATTATCATGTTTCAAGAAGTTTTAATTTACTCTTTTGTAAGATGAAATCTTCAGACCTTGACCTAGAAGATAATATGACAATATAATCTTAAGGCCAGAAAAATAATGTATTTTGTTTGTTTCTCTCATTTACCTTAGCAGTGGTTTTTAGATTTTGCGGAGCAGGAGCTGCTTTCATTTTTAGCCTGACTGAGGAATGTAGAATTGTAAACAAAATTGTTCCTAGCAGGGCCAGCTTTAGTAATAGCCGCTACAAAAGAAGATAACTCTCTTTGGAAGTATTGGGAGGAACCATTCTGCATTCTTGGTAAGAAAGATGAAAAACAAATTAGTTTTTTTCAAAAGATGGTATTCAAAACACCAGGGTAAAACTGCAGGCTATTCTTGTGGAGACTGAGCAATTATAGTCTGAGCATTATGGAGAAGGATCAGGTTTTTAAAAAAAATATTTATTTATTTATTCTGAGAGAGAGAGAGAGAGAGAGAGCGAGCATGTGAGTGGGCGAAGGGCAGAGAAAGGGGGAGAAGGAGGATCCCAAGCAGGCTCTGTGCTGTTAGTCCAGAGCCCTAGGTGAGGCTGGGTCCCAGAAGCTGTGAGATCATGACCTGAGCCAAAATCAAGAGTTGGACACTCAACCAACTGAGTTACCCAGGTGCCCTGAAGGATCAGTTTTTTGATCAATTCTTTCTGAGCATTATGTAATGACCATAACTTGGGTGATCACCCTGGTTTAGGGATGAGCATCTCAAACAAGATCCAGAAGATTGAAATCATACAAAGATCAGACCAGTGGTCTAAGTAGTCATCCCAAGATGTTAGAAAAATACCGACAAACTGAAAACACAATAAGCTAGAGAAAGAAAATAAATAATAAAAGCAGAAAAAACTGAAATGGAAAACAAATATATAATAAAAAATCAATAAAGTAAAAAAATTGTCTCTTTGTAAAAAGAATGTTGATAAGTATCATATAATTATCAAGACAAAAAGTGAGAAGCTATAAAAAATGAAAAGGAATGAAAAAGAGGATATTAAAAAGATCACAGAGGTGTATTATGAACAAATTCATGTCAGCAAATTTGAAAACTTAAATAAAATAGACAAACTTCTAGGAAAATAAAACTTACCAAAAGTAATGAAAGAAATAAAAAATCAAGTAATTCTATAAATGGTAAAAGAAAATTTTAACCTTTCTAGAGAGGAAACTTAAATAGCATCACCAATGAATTGTAAAGGAAGAAATAATGTATGTCACACAAGCTTTTCTAGAATCTGCAGGAAAAAAAGAACACTTCCCAACTTTTCTGAGGTGTAATTTGTATAACTTTAATAACAAAACACTGACAAGAGCTTGATAAACAAATAAACAAAAGCCCCTTAAACCAATCTTTTCTTTGAATTTAGATATAAAAATCCTAAATAAAATATTGGGACACCAAATCCGGGAATTTATAAAACGAATAATAAAACCAACCGACTTGGGTTTATTTCCAATAATACAAATTTAGAAAATCAACGGAATTCATCATACCCACATAATCTAGAAGATACATCATAGGTTGATAGACACAGAAAAATCATTTGATAATAGTCAACATCCTCAATCTGATAAAGAGTATTTACCAAAACAAACAAACAAAAATCCTGTTGAAGGCCATAACTCTGAGATTATAAATAAGAATGTTTCACGTCATTACTTTAGCCTTATACCGGTGGTTCTACCCAGCATAATAAAGCAAGAAAAAAAAAAAAGATTGGAAAGGAAGAAATAGGTTATTTTTAAAAAGTATTTTAAAGCAGTTTACTAAGTTATTTGAAATAAGGAATAATTAAAATTGAAAGAAATACAAAGAAGATGGCAGAGAAATAGGGAAGGGACATAAAATAGAACCAGCAATGAGTCCATAAAAGACATTTACCACAGCATCTTAAATATTTCCAATCACTGAGATACAAATCTGATTCTAACCTTTCTAACAACCAGCAGCAAAAGGAATTTAAATCAAATTTACAAGTCACATAAGTTAAAAATAGTACAGTTGTGCAGCACCTGGGTGGCTCAGTCGGTTAAGCATCCAGCTTCAACTCAGGTCATGATTTTACAGTTTGAGCCCTGGGCTGGGCTCTGTACTGACACCTCAGAGCCTGAAGCCTGCTTCAGATTCTGTGTTTTCCTTTCCGTCTGTCCCTCCCCTGCTTGTTCTCTCTCTCTCTCTGTCTCTCAAAAAATTAATAAACATTAAAAAAAAATAGTCCAGCTGTTCAAGAGAGAAACAATTCTTTTATTTATTTTTTAAAATCTTTTTTAATGTTTATTTATTTTTGAGAGAGAGAGCATGAGTTGGGGGGGGGGGGGC
>NW_027532041.1:674110-843390 GCF_008692635.1 Crocuta crocuta | reverse complement strand
GGTGGGGGGGGGGGGGGGCGGAGAGAGAGGAAGACCCAGAATCCAAAGCAGACTCCAGGCTCCAAGCTGTCAGGCCAGAACCTGACTCTGGGCCCCAACCCACAAATCATGAGATCATGACCTGAGCCAAAGTTGGATGCTGAACCAGCTGGCAACCCAGGTGCCCCAAGGAAAACACAATTCTTTCTGATGCCAATATCAGGTAGGATTTTTTTCCTTGATGTAAAATATTTACACAATATATACTGTGTATGTGAGAATGTAATTCTTTTCTAGTCTATGGACTTAAATTTTTGTCTATAATTTGATGTCTTCAATTGTAGTTTTTCCTGTTCATACCTTGATTTTGTTGCATTTAGAGTTAGTGGTGGTGTTGACAATTTTGTACCTACTGAAGAGGAAGCCTACAGCCAGGTTAAAAATATTTTTCTCACATTAAATTATGACTATCTACCTGAAGAGCCTGTGGAATGTGATGATACTTTATAGAGCCCCAGAGAGTTAAATGGACTGGCATGTCAAAATTTTGAGACTCATCTCGATCTTAACTTGGTAAGGGAGAAAGATTAAGCTTATTTCTAGATGGATTGCTTGGACAAGTAAGTAATCATTTTCACTAAAAAATACGGTGTATTTATTCCAAATGTTTAGATTAGTTATAAAATGTGGCACCAGAAGTAAAGCTTAGAATAATTATCCTTTTTATAAATTTTTTTATTTAATCAGCTATAGACTAACTTGAGTTAGAAGTCTGATATATTTTCAAGCTTACTCCAGTTTCATGGGATTTTAGAGCTCCTGTGGAAATGTGATTTTTATCTTTAAACTCTATTAGTATATTTCAAACACGTGGGCAAAAGAAAATGTTAGAAATGTTTGAAAATCTGACTGCCTAGTCCAGAATTCTCTGGAAGTGGAGAATAATTAATGGTAGAAAGAAATCTTTGAAAGGTAGAAGTTCTGAAAGGATTATTAAGCAGAGGTAAAACCTTATGAAACAGAAAAACCACGGTAGTTACAAACAGATTTTGGAATTCAATGATCCTGATTTTGAATCTCCTTTCAGCCACTTACAACTGTTGACCTTTAGTAAGTTATGTACTCACCAGGTCTGTTTATCTCTAAAATGCGTATAATGATAATATCTATTTCATAAGGTCATTGTAAGAATTTAGTCAAATATTCATATAAATTGTCTGGCACCATGTTAGAAAATAATAGCTATTATAATTGGCGGTTATGTAGGTACCAAAATTCTAAGGCAGAAAATTGCTACTGTTTGGATTCTGTTTGAAATTCTATTTGAAAAGAAAGCTAATTTGGCTATTAGCCTATTGCTTTACCAAGATTTGTATCCTTTGGAGTGACTAAAACATATTTGTTAGGTAAATGAATGAATATCGGGATGCGATGAGTTTTTTTAACTGTTTGATAATTCATCTATTAATTTATTCAGCAAACAATCATTGAGTACCTACTATGTGACACATGAACTTGGCAGTGGAAAAGGCAGACATTAACTAAATTAAATTACACATAAATTTAAAACTATAACTAAATCTGCAAAAATCATAAAGACATTTAAATTAGTTGAGTTATGAATGCATAAGATCATGTCTCTTTTGTAGATTTTGATCTTGTTAACAGAAAGAAGTTGATTCCGTGAGTTCAAGCCAGAATACAGAACAACACTTGTAACAGGTTTTGCTAATCTGTGAGGCTAAGATTTACTTTTCAGGAGCACTTCTTTCTTGTAAAGCTAAGCTACAAGAGGACAAAGTACCCTTTCCCCTAAGACTGACATTTTCAATGGTAATCTAGATCTAGATCCTCTAAACCTCATTTTATCAACCATTGAGAGGACTGAGGGTCTTTATGGTTGACAAAGAACTTCAAGTGAAGTTCCATTAGAGAGAATGCTGTGATGTGAATATTAGTCCCATTCCCGGTTTTTGAGAGTGTTCTGCAGTGGGAAACTTCTTCCAGCATCTAAATCTTCAACAGCTCAAAGTAAAAATTAGTTTGCACTGAGTGCTATGCCATTTGCTTTAAAATACTACACTTATGTCAGGCAAATTCATTTTCTCCAGGGGAAGCTCATTTTTTAGTGCTTAAGTTAAAATTTTTCATGGTAATTAAGAGGCAAATTATACTGAATCATGTATCAGCATCATAGATATTTAAAGAACATCCACTGGGTGTGTTTAAATATGCTGGCCACATCATGAATTTTGAGTTTCTAGAGAGGTGTGAGAACAACAGGTTTAATGAATCCAGTGTTATTAGTTAAGTGTTTCATTGGTTATATTATTTTGGAGAGTGACCCAAATCCTGTTGGATAAGAAATTAATGATTTTCCCTGATCCAGTGTTCCAGGAAATAATTGAAACAGATGTCATTAAAATAAACTGAAAACAAACTTTCAGGTGACTATATAAATTTCCTCAATGGAGATGGTAAAACAAAAACATATATTGAATTCTTACTGTGTGCCAAGACCTGTTCTCAATGTTATATATATATTACTTTCTTTAATAATCAGAATAATCCTATGAAGTAGATACCACAGTCACCCTCATTTCAGGGATGAGACTAGGGCAAAGAAAACTTAAGTAATTTGCCAAGTCAGTAGTAGTGAGTAGTGAGGTTGGATTTCCAACCTGGTCAATCTGACCTCCGAGACGGTGCTCTTAACCAGTATAATGCAGAAGTAGTAGTAGTGGTAGTAGTATAATATAATAGAAGGAGGAGCAGGAAGAGGAGGAAGAGGAGGAAGAGGAGAAATAACTACAGATAGAATTAGCAGAGTAGTAGCAGCTGTTGAATACTGAGGAGTCGCAGAGCTGGTGGGTGAGAATGAAGACTGCTGCTAGTCTACCTTGATCCAAACCTAGCTTTCATCCTAACAAGAGACCTTAGGCAAGTCACACAACATCTTTGTGTCTCCACTTTCTCATCTGTGAAATAGGCATTGGGGAAAGATTAAATGATATAATATGTGTACTTAGAATAGTGCCTGATACATGATAAGTGCTCAATAAATGCTAGCTGTTAATATTTATATTACTGCTAGTGCTATATATCCTTACAAGGATTAGGAAAAACATGTGCAAGGAATCATTTTTTATTTTTCTTTTCTCTTTGCTCGTTTTAAAAATCCCATCACATGATCCTTTCTTAGTTTAGCATGCTTCTCTTTCTCCTCATCCTAGGATGAATTTTTTAGGACAATCTGATTTCCTGGTTTCTAGAGATTTATGCTTCACTGGTCTAGATATATTATAAAATTTTCCAGAGTGTGGTCAGCAACACATTAGAAATATTGATTTTGGTAGATGATGAGACAAACCAGTCTTGGTGTAATCTGAATCTGGAAACTAGACATATCTCCTGAGGGGAGGGGCACACTTCTCTTAGGGGTATAAAGGGAGAATTTTCTCAGCTAATTAGAGCAAGCTGGCCATCCATAAGGACACATAAAAATGAGAGTAAGGCAAAGAGGGTAGCTTCAGGACTGTGCTTTGACCCTTGAGAAGAAAGGGTGGGGTAGAGAAAGGAGATTTTGATGAAAGCAGGTAATATGCTTGTTAAGACTAGGTTTCCTTGTTTACAAACAAGCCAATATGACACGCTAGCCACGTTTAAAGTGCTCAGTAGCCACATGTGGCCAGTGGTTACACCATTGGACAGCACAAGATAGAACATTTCCATCATCATAGAAAGTTCTTCTGGTCTAGACAGTAATTAAAACATAGTGATTGTTCAATAAATATTAGCTGAGTGAAAGGGTTGAATAAACAAAGAAAATTTACTTTGCCTACCTTGCAGAGTTTTTTGAGAATGATAAATTCTTTTCAGATGGTGAATAATCTGGGCACATTGAAGAGCTTTCATTTCCATTATGGCTTGCAAACAAATAGTTCAGTGGATGACATTTTAGTTATTGTTGGTTATGTTTTAGGACTGTTGTTTCCTCATGGCCACTATCCCTGCAATTAAACAAAAGTTCCCTTTTTGACTATAGGAAATAGGGTGAAGTTGACATAACTGTATGGCCCTGTTTGTTCCAGCAGGCTCCCTCAACCTTTTGATTCTCTGTTCAAAACCCTTTGGGACCATTCCTAGGTACATTTTGTGAAGTGAGTCTGTGTTAGGGAAGTAATGTGAAGTGTGTGCGTGTGTGTGTGTGTGAAAGAGAAAGAGAGAGAGAGATAGGGAGAGAGAGTGTTGTGAGCAGAGCTGGCAGTAAATGGATTTGTAATCTGCTAGCAGTGGTTTCCCACGCAACCTGTGTGGATAACAAAAAGTTGTTTTCAATAGCAGGAGGAAACTTGACTTTACTTCTTTGGTATTTGGCTTTAAGTTTTTTAAATTAAGTTTTTGATATTTAAACTTGACTGCTAATTGAGACATTTATTACTCTCAAATTTAAGTTATACTATTTGAGTTAGTGCCTTACTTTTATATCCTACTCCTCAATTTACCAAATATGTCTATATGTGTTATATGTCTTATAACAGTGTTAGAGGGCTGATAGGGCCGATATTAATTCTTCCAACTTTGTGAACAAACTTCAGATCAGAGCATTTTGTGTAAGTGGCTCACTTCAGATTATATAGCTGATAAGAAACAAAAGAGGGCTAGTACCCAGGGCTCCTGATCCTTACTCCTTCCCACTCTGCTGCCTCATTTACCTTATGGGAAGATGAAACTACTGGTAGGTTTTGCAGATGTAGACATTAAGATGATGCCACTGCAGTTTCTTCTGCACATTTTTCATTTGTTGAAGAACCAACAATGAGTCTCCATATCCTATCAGATCAAACCCCAAATCATAACCCAAGGCCCTCTAAATGTGTCTAAACATATCCACTACTTTCCCCTGTCTTGAACCCCATTTATGCTTGTTAATATCCTTAAGAGGATACTGAGACTGGGTTTCTTGCTTATAAAAATACCAATTAAAAAGTCAGCTCCTCAAACACTAGCTACACTCAAAGCTGTTTTGCCTCCAATGACATAATCATATGAAATGATTGATAGTCAAAATTTCAAACCAGTAAATGATAATCTTTGCCCACATGGTCATATATTCCTATAAATTTCTGTGTATATTAAAATCAAGAAAAAATATACTAGATTTCTTGTAAGATTGAGTTATGTTCTGGTCTCTAATATTATGAACAAGTTTTTAGCTCAGCTAAGTGTCAAGATATTTGGTTCTGAAGAGTACAGGATTATTCTTCTTTGATCAAATTGTCCCCTAAATTATAAGAAAACTGGGTTGATTTAAAAGCCATCAGTGTGTCCCCTTTTCCATCTCTGTGATAACCCAGTTGTGCCTCACATATTTCCATAATCCTGCTGGGGTTGTTTCACGCCCATGAAGACAACCTGCTTTAAAGTATTTAGGGCTTGTATTTCATGGGTATTTAGACATTGACTAGTTCTAGTGAAAAATGTAACAACAGTTCTGGAATGGTTCTACCATGATGCTAAAATCACAATGATAAAGGGCTAATAACATACTGACAGTCAATTTTCTTCTTAGGATGTTTAAACCTTAACCTTTTATTTTCTTAGATGCTACTGCTAGTACTCTAACACCACTTGCTTGGGAACCAAGGATTCCTTTGAGCACTGAAAATATACAGAAATATTTACTATTGGCAATTCTCATGACACGAGAATAGCAAATAAAGACCGAGTCTATATTTAGAGAATGAAATGGATAGTCTTGTAAATGGCTTACACATTTGGCCCTTGGAAATATTCAAGTGGATATTTAAGGTCAAGAAACTTATATTTAAAATTTTATGTGAGATTTTTCTTCATGGGTACAAACCCCATTTGGTCTCCATTCACTTGTTCACTTATGTACTCATCCAATGGATATTTTAGTCCTTATTAAGGACCATGCACTGTGCTAACCACAGACACACAAAGATAAATAAAACACAGATCCTAATCTCAAGAAGTTTAAAATCTAGTGGAGAAGACAGACGGAGAAACAATTATAAAACAGCAGGTAAGTGCTTTAGCAGAAAGGTGTATGGTACATGTGGGGGCAAAGAAAATACTCATCTAACAAGAGGCTGTGTGTGTGTGTGTGTGTGTGTGTGTGTGTGTGTGTGTGTGTGTTGCAGATGGCTTGTTGGGTAAGTCACAAATGACTTATTGGAAAAGGTGATGTTTTTGCTAAATTTTAAAGGGTGAGTAGAAGTAATGAGGGAAATGCATAGGGATAGGTGAAATTTGGCTTTTCAGGCAAGGGGATGCAGCATGAGCAAAAGCAATGAGGCAAAACAAGACGTGATCAACAAGGGAAAGTATAAGAATTATAATGTCTCTGAAGTTAAATTTTGGGAAATGAGAGTATGGGGGTAGGCTGTGAGTGAGATTATGAATGTTTGAAATTCTTGTACTTGATCCTGAATGCAGTGAGGAACCATGACATTTCATTGTATTATGAGAGCAAAAGACCACTTGGAAGGAGATCAAGACTAGTGTGAAGTTAAAACATTTTAATTTACTGCAAAGTAAATACAGACAAAGGTTTTGTACCAGAAGTTCAAGTGAAAAGCTTATCCACTCATACATTATTCTTTTACTTTCTTGAACATAATTTGAATAAAAAGTTAGTTGTTCATGACAATGTTCTCCAGCCCATAAATTTCAATCTTTCTGCTTTCTATCATGATTTCCTTTGGATCTGAAGCTAAGTGCTTGGTAATAGGAAAAAAGGCATGTTATTGTTACTGTAACATTCTTTTAAAATTAAATCCTTGTGGTAGTTTATAAATGATTTTGGCATAGCCAAGCAAAAATGGAAAAAATGGCTTTATTTTTCCAAAATAGTAGTTAGTCTTCTTAGAATCAAAGTGGTTTATATTTTTAAATAATTACTTCTATTTAAAAATATATTTGATATTGAATATTGAAAATAATATTGATCTTGATATTGAAAATAATACTTGTTCTTGTGTGTCAGCTGGGCCAATTTACATATGTTGTTTATATCTTTGAAAATGTCAATTTAAAATTTGATAAGCACCAAAAAGAAAAGGTAGGATAATGTAGTGATTGATTAATTCTTTGGCACTTTTCAATATTGGATGTGTTAATTTAAATTAAATCTCTTTGAGAATAAGATGGAGCTACAAAATTTCCTTCTGCTGTATTTCAGACATCAGCTGTGATTTAATTCTCCTGAATCTCCATTGAACTACTGAAGTGTCTAAAAATACTTTTTTGTTAGTATTCAAGATCCTTTTTATGAAAAAAAATTTTTTTATATATGTATACACCCATTATATAACACATGAATATATATGTTCAAATAAGCGTATACTTACATGAAAGTATAAGTAATACATTGCGAATATAAAAATAACCTGGGGGGACTTCAGGCAATGTTCTGGCACTGGGGCATGCCTACCTAGAGCCTGGGACCACGAGTGCTAGTTTAGAGGTTGGGTCTGTAGGGACTGGCATGACTCCTGAGCCTGGGGGAGCTGAGGTTCAACATTATACTCAGTCTCTTTCCATCCTGTTACTCCTCTAGGCCTAGCCTATTGCCTAATCTGCAGGATCCAAAGTGTCTCTGTACGTACCATGCCCATATTGGAGTTAGTATCAAAGAAAAAAGAGGTGGAGGAAGATATTACTTACTTAATATTAAGAGCAAGATCTTATCTTCTCTCATACTCTACTCGTCCCATGGCTCAGGAGTTAACAAAGCTGGAAAGGAAGCTGAAAATTTTTGTCATTACCTTGGGCAGTCATTTACCTCCAACATTTAGAGGTTCTGTTGCTTTGGCAGAGATTCAGAGATATATGGAGATTCACTATTTTTTTTTCCCCTATCTTTATTGTGCCCTCTAGCTATCCTTTGAATTTTTCTTGTCTTTTAGCAGTGTTGTAAAGTGCTCTTCGTAAAAATCTCACACGTTTCTTGTTAATTGTGTTTTACTCCATGGTACCTTTTGTGGTGAGTTTTTCATTTCTTGGCAAAGTTTTATTGCGCTTTTTACTCTTTTTTTTTTTCTTTCACTGACGTCATGCTAGTCTTCCCTTAGTATTCACTGTTATGGATTGAACTGTATCCCCTTAACTGATATATTGAAATCCTAACCCTAATACCTCTGAATGCGATCTTATTTGGAAATATGTTTTTTTACAAGGTGATTAGGTTAAGATAAGGTTATTGGAGTGGGTTCTAATTCAATATGACTGGTGTCCTTTTAAAAAGGGGGGAATTTGGACACAGAAACAGAGGCACACAGAGCGAAGCTAACGTAAAAATATACAGAAGAATGCCATCTGAAGGCTGAGGATCCTGGTTATGCTGTCAGAAGCCAAGAAACACCTGGGGCCACCAGAAGCCAGCAAGATGCAAGGAAGAATTCCCTTCTTAGGTTGGAGGGAGACTGGCCCTGTGATTGATTCCTTGATTTCAGACTTCTGGCTTCCAGAACAGTGAGATAATAAATTTCTATTATTTTGAGCTACCCAGTTTGTGGTACTGTGTAATGGCAGTCCCAGTTGAGTTGGATTAATCATTGTTTGGAATTTCCCAGGTCAGCAATTTTCAGGGTATTTATTTTTGTGGATTTGAGGAGAGTTGGCAGAGGGGCCAAAGTAGCATGCCAGCTTTGTGTCCTAATGTTGCTCTTTCAGAGGCAGATAGCTTCCACAAATGTGGCGTGACTGTGGGTAGCCCTACCTTTGTAGCTGATTTTTATCAAATAAATCTTGCCAGCCTTTCTTACCTTAGTTTTTGCCCTCATTTTTGCAAGCTTTGTGCTTGCCATGCAAGCCATGGTAATATTTTGAATACCAAGACCTCTTTCTATTCTGCTGCTTCTTTCACTTTTCCTGATGCCCCATCCCAATTGCTTTCATTAGCCGTATGCTTATTTTGGAGCTTGAAAATATAGTTATATATTTTACTTAAAATGGAGTATGCAGGAGGTTTCTGGTGTTGTTGTTGTTCCCTGTTACTTTTCTATGATTTACACAAAAAGAAATGCAGATTTATACAGCCTTGTTCCTGAGGGAGGACTCAGCATGAACTTTGAAAGCTGTTGGCAGCGGTAAGAATAGAGGTAGAAATTATTTAAGACTAAGGGGTGATTTTGTGTTTTTCTTTTACCAGACACCTGATTGGAATTGTAGCAGATAATGGTGGCATCTCTTAAAGGGAGCAATTTTATCAATTTTTGTAGTCACAGGAACATCCTGATTCTGTTTCTCCCAAACACACCCCATAGCATCAACATGTAGCAAGTCTTTCACGTGTATGTCATCTTGGACTTTTAAACTGCTGTCAGAAAAGGCTTAGGTCTTGTTAGTTCATAGGCTTTCTGTGTTTTCTATTTAAAACTTCAGGAAAATAAGTGTTTCTGATACTTTTTGACTTGGCATCCATGGAATCTTTAGCATACTTTCCGTCAACAAATATTTACCGAGTGATTTCAGTGTACCTAGCTTTGTGGCTGGAGTGGGAGATAAACAATGAACAGAGGAGATATTTCCATTCCTGCGTGAAGCTTGATTTAGTTTCTCTGAGAAGGAGTATCAAAGCAGAGGTAATATTTATATTTTGGGTCTTTTTTTTATAAGCTCCATCAATAAAATAGTATCTAAGTCATTTTGTTACTTAGTCTCTGGAAGAATTAGATATGTCCCTAACCAATAGTAAAAAAAAAAATCATGATAGCACTGTTATATTCAAATTTTTTTTTTTTCTCTCTGAAGAATGTTCTTCATGCTTCAGGAAAGTTAAGATCACAAGATTTGGAACTGGATAGATTCAGATTCAAACCCTAGCCTTGTAACTGGGAAGTTATTTGGCCTTTCTGAGTTTCAGTTTCCTCTGCTGGAAAATAAAAATAATAATGCCAACCTTTCTAGCTTGTTAAGAGGATGAAACATGCAAAATTATGTAAATCCCTTAGTGTGGTGCATAGGAAGAGCAGTTTTATTATTGGTATAGTTATTTATGTCACTGTGGATTAAAGTTAATTATATCCAGGGATGGCTCCTAAGTGACCTCCTTTCTATGATCCTCTATTGTATAGAGATCATTTAAATGTTTATTTTTGAGAAAGAGAGAGAGATTGAGAGAGAGAGAGCACTCGAGCAAGGGCAGATGAGGGAGGGGTAGAGTGAGAGGGAGGCACAAAATCTCAAGCAGGCTCCAGGCTCGGAGCTATCAGCACAGAGCCTGACATGGGGCTCAATCTCACCAATCATGAGACCACGACCTGAGCTGAAGTCAGATGCTTAACCAACTGAGCCACTAGAGATTTTAAAAATTGACTTCTCTAGGGGCGCCAGGGTGGCTCAGGCGGTTAAGCGGCCGACTTCGGCTCAGGTCATGATCTCGTGGCTCATGGTTTCGAGCCCCGCATTGGGTTCTGTGCTGGCAGCTCAGAGCCTGGAGTCTGTTTCAGATTCTGTGTCTCCCTTTCCCTCTCTGCCCTTCCTCTGCTCATGCTCTGTCTCCCTCTGTCTCAAAAATAAATAAACTACAAAAAATTTTTAAAAAAATGACTTCTCTAACCCAAAGCCTTTCTTAGTGCATTCTTTATTTTTGTTTTTGTTATTAATGATGATTTATTTTTCATTACTTTTGTTTTACTTTTCTCTACTTCCTTTGTTTTGACCCAGTGATTCCCATAAAGATTTCTTAGAAGAATCGGCCTTATAGAGTAATTTTTTTTTTTTAATGTTTTATTTCTGAGAGAGAGAGACAGACGGCATGAGCAGGGGAGGGTCAGAGAGAGGGAGATACAGAATCTGAAACAGTCTCCAGGTTCTGAACTGTCAGCACAGAGCCCCACACGGGGCTCAAAGTCATGAACCACGAGATCGTGACCTGAGCCAAAGTCGGACACTTATCCTACTGACCAACCAGGAGACCCAAGTAATTAATTTTTAAAATCTATCTTCCTTTTAGGCAGAAGATCTTTCCAGAGACTGAAAGCCCAGGCTTTTATGATGATGACAGTTGCCTGTGCAGTTGTTCCCAAGTTAACTCTGGTCACTGGTAGTTGTTTTGGCAGCAAAAACTGTGCTATGGCATGGATTTGAGATATTTTGAATACTGGGTTCCATAAGATGAGCTTTATTGTTTTCCCAAGCACTAAACAGCACAGAAGCCATTCTAAATAGTGGCTTGATTCCATGAGCAGTCCAAGAAAGATGCCAGAAATACTAATTTCAACTTCTCTTCTGGTAGCAGGCTATGGTCCTGCACTCAATTACCTCTGCAATCAAGCGTAAAAGTAGGTATGGTTTTAATAACATCATTATCAGGGAAGACATGGGTGATGTCAAAGAAGCAAGGACATGTCCTGTGCTCTGTTATAATTCTGTCTTTGTAAATCAATAGGTGGACTTGAGGGAAGCCGTTACATTTTCCCATTTCTTTTATCATCTGAAATATCAACTATAGTGTGATTAAAGTCATAGACTCTGGAACCAAACTGCCTTGGTACAAATCTTGTTTTTTGGTACTTACCAGCTATTGGACAAATTCATTAACCTCTCACTGTCTCGAGTTTATTTGTAGTGAAGTAGTATCTACTTTATTTAATCATGAATATAGATGATCTAATTATTAGGATTCATGCATGGAAAAATCCCTAGAACATAGAAAGTGAGTACATTGAGAAAGTGAGTGAGTTAAGTAAGATTACTCCCATGTCAGACTGCCTTTGATAGGGGTCAAGAAAGTATCCAGTAAGACCATCATTGCAACCATAATCAACAAAGCTCAAGTGTCTGTGTCCTTGAACTAAGAATACTCTTCTACAGGACTTCCCTTTCCATCAGTAGGAGCCAGGTGTAAAGCCCTGAACAGTTCTTGCTTTCTCTCCTAAATACTCATAACCTCTCAACCACTTTGTGCTTTTGGTGCATCAGAAGTAATGTCAATATATCCTTTGTCATTGTTCACGTACTCCAGGTCTCTGTCCTACTCAAGCCATTGCCTTTTCTGCCCTCATCTTTTCTAGCTCCATGTACTAAAACCCTCGAATTCTATGTGAATAATCAGTTAAATCATCTTTATCTTTAATCTCCTTTGTGAGCTTTCTCTTGTCTTTTTTCTATAATCAAGACACGACTTTACCCTTTTAACACTGTGTCTCTGCAGCCTTTTTAAGTGGTGAATGCTTCCTTTCCCAAACACCTCATACATACCATGGAGCCTGGCATTTTCAGGCCATCTTCTCTTTCTCCTCCATAAAACCACCCTGCTGCATTCTCCTGTTATCAGATTTTACCATCCATTATTCCTCCTAATGTAATCATTTTAGCGCTTCCCAGGTTGTTAACCTTTATTCCTTGAACATTTTATCTGTTAGATCACTCTTTTCCCGCCCAATATCACTCTTGCCATAATTTTGGGGGAAATTCAACATTCATTTAGATGATTGTACATTTGTTCTGGTATTTTAAACTGCTTAATCTCCTTCACCCTTCCTTGGCCCTTCGTTCTGTTGTCCTATCCTTTACTGCAAACTCTCCATAATCTGAATTGCACACATTCTGCTTTGCACCCACTATCTCCTGTTTTTTCCTATACCCCAAAATAATGTGACCTTATGTAACCTCTGACCTTATCTCTATTATCTTCCATCTTCTTCTCTTACTCTGCTTAAACTACATGACTATTCATTATAATAGTTTTTTGTGTAGATACTAAACTTCCTAAACTTATCCAATGTATATGTGCCCTTTTCCCATTTTTTTCTGATCTTTTCAAGGACATTGTCCCAGAAGAGTTCCTTTCTTTCTATTAAATCATCATGTTTCCCTCTCTATCAGATCATTCTTAGTATTTAAGTGTGCTGTAATTTTTCTAAATTAAAAAAAATTTTTTTTTTGGTTATCAGTCTCTCCCGACCGCTACCACTATTATTATCTCATTGCCCTGCTTCCCTTTGCAGAGAAACTTATTGAAGGTGTGTTTTATGCTTTATATTTTCAATTTTCTCCTCATTATTTCTTGTAGCTATTCTAATAAAGTATCTTTTCCCAGAAGAGTGCAGAAATTGCTCTCAACAAAGTCAATTAATGACTTCCATGTTATTAAGTTCGATGAGAAGATGAGATCAATTCTCAATCCTTTAACTTGACCAATTGCAGCATGTGACACAATTGATTACTCACTTGTTGTTAAAAACACTTTGCTTCCATAACACCTATAGTGTTTGTTTGTTTTTTTCTCCTATATTTTTGTCTACTCATTTTCTGTATTCTTAATTTCTTCTCATACCTCTGACTTCTAAATGTTAGAGTGCCCCAGAGCTCAGTCTTTGAAACTATTTCTTCTCCTATCTCTATCCCTTCCCTAGATGATCTCATTTAATTTCATGGCTTTAAATACCATTTATGAAGTGATGACTTCCAAATATATCTTCAGTCCTGAGCTGCCCTCAACTCCAGAAATTTGTAACCAGTGGCTTACTTGACACATCATGTGGATCTCCATAGACATTTCAAAATTACCATATCAAAAACTGTTCTTAGTATTTGTCACTAAACTTGCTTCCCCTGCTGATATTTCCATTAATAATAATTCTATCCTTCCCAGTGCTCAGGGCAAAGATTTTGGTGTTACCTTAGACTCTTCACTCTCTCCCCTGAGTCTAGTCTGTCAGAAAGCTGTGTTGGCTCTATCTTCACATATATCCAGTATTCCCCCACTTCTATCACCTTCCTTACCATTTCTTTAGTCTAAACCTTTATCCTCTCTCCCTTGGAGTACTGCATTAGCTTCTTAACAGCCCCCTTATTTTTAGCTCTGTTCTATTTCAGTCAAGCCTCAGAAGAGCTACCTAAGAGACATTATTAAAATGTAAACCAGATCACCTTACACTTCTGTGTACAACTCTTCAATTACTTGCAATCCAAAAGTCCACATGATCTCACCAACCTCCTCCTTATCCCCAAGTCCTCTCTGCCTTCATCTTCATAATCCCTTCGTTCACTCCATTGCAAATTCTTCCCTCAGACATGACTAAAATTTTACCTCATTAAGACCTTCTCTAGCCACCATATGTAAAATTTTGATCCCCTCCAAGACAAAAAAAGGTTTTGATACCTTCCCAATATTTCATATACCCCTTTCTGCTTTATTATTTTCTTCTCAACAGTAACCATTATTGAGCATATTTATTTTTACTTACTGTTCATTATCTGCTTAACCCACTTGAAGGTAAGCTCTATGAGGTCATGGGTATTATCTATTTTTTTTTAACCACTGGACTTGGAACAGAGTCTGGCACCCAGTAGATAAGTAAATACTGAGGATGTTACTAAGTCTGTATAGAACTAATTATCCCTAGGCTCTACCATCCTATACAGAATTTTCAAAGCTAGAAGAAACCATAAAAATCATATAGTCCAGTCCTTCTGAACTGAGGGCACTGGAGAGCAGAGAGGTGAAGAAGATTCTTCACAGATTTATTATAGCAACAAAGCCTTCCTGAGTGCTTGCATTACGCATCTTACAATAAACTTTACTTTTACCATTTATGTTGAGTAAAGGCTTACTTATAACTTTAAGTAAACTCTGTGTATTATACTATATCCTAATTGACTAATGTTTTTCTTAAATGCTAAGTCTATTAGTTGCAAGGGAACTTCCTCTGAAGTCAGGAAAAAATAAGTGTCCCCATTTGACTTGTGTCAGACATGACCCTAAACACATTCTAGTTTGAGGGATTATGGTTATACCATTTAACTTTTAACACCACAAAACTTTAATATCTTAGTGATTCCTTATTACATTTGTTTTGATATTGTGGTTTATTTATTTTGAGTATTCCTATTATTTAAGGCTAACAAAAATATTCAGAAACACTACTTTCTTGGAACAGATTTTTCTGTTGTTCCTCTTGGTAAGAAAGTTATTATTTATAATGTTATGTAAGTAGGTTTAATTAGTAAAGATTTTCTCACAAACAGAACTGTAAATAAATGTACCTATTTTCTCAGAAATAATGGGTTCCTGTCACTAGGGAGCTGAAAAAGAGATTAGATAATCCCTTACCTAAAATGTGGAAAAGAAGATTTATATTTCAGATATAAAAGGCTGTTTGGATGACTTCTCAAGTCCTTTCAATTTCAAGATTATGTGATTCTTAAAGGATGTTGGATATTATGTATTCTCTATTCTATGAAAACTATAGTGAGAAATGGACATAATTATACATACAATTTTTAAATAATTAAGCTTTTGTTAAAGCTAGCTTTGAAATCAAGTGAATAAAAGTTATTAATATTTCTAGGAAAGTTATTAGAATATATACATATATATCCTATTATATATAATATACAAGTTCCTATCAGATATATTTTTGTAAATATTTCCTCCCTTTCTGTGGGTTGTCTTCTTGATGGTATTCTTGAGGCACAAATGTAAAAAATATATCATTTTATATTTTTCTGTTGTTGTGTATGCTTTTGATATCACATCTAAGAAATCATTGCCTAAACCAAGGTTATGGGCATTTACCCTTATGGTTTCTTCTAGGAGTTTTGAAGTTTGAGCATTTACGTTTAGTTCTGTGGTCAATTTTGAGTTATTTTTTGTATATGATATGAAATAAGGGTCCAGTTTCATTCTTATGTATGTGGATATCCAGTTTTCATAGCACCATTTATTGAAAAGGCGATTTCTTCCTTATTGAATTGTCTTGGTACCTTTGTTGAAAATTATTTGACCAAATATGAGGGTTGTTTTCTGAACTATCTATTTTGTTCATTTGATCTGTATGTCTATCCTTATTCTAGTACCATACTGTTTTGATTACTGTGACTTTTGAAATGGGAACATAGGAACCCTTTACTTTGCTCTTTGTTTTCAAGATTGTTCTGGCTATTCTCAGTCTTTTACATTTCCATATGAATTTTCGGATCAGTTTGTTAATTTCTGCTTAAAAGCAACTGAAGTTTTGATATAGATTGCTTTGAATCTGTAGGGTAGTTTGGATTGTATTGCCATCTTAACAATATTAAGCCTTCCAATCCAAGAACATGAGATGTTTTTCTATTTACTTAATTTGCTTCAACTTTATTTTGTAGTTTCTTTGTACAATTCTTGAAACTTCTTTTACTAAGGTCATTTCTAAATATTTTATTCTTTTTAATATTTTTGTAAATGGATTGCTTTATTTTGGGTAGTGTATAGAAATACAACCAATTTTTTGTGTATTGATCTTGTATCCTGCAACTTAGTGGAGCTGTTTATTAGTTCTAATAGTTTTTGATGTGAATTCTAATATTTTTTGATGTGAAATGATATCATCGGTCAATAGAGATAGCTTCAGCCTTCCTTTTATATTTTATTTCTTTTCCGTGCCTAATTGCTGTGGCTAAAAGCTCCAGTACAATGCTGAATAGTAGTGTGGAAAGCAGGCATTTTTCTTTTGTTTCTGGTCTCAGGGTGGGGAGAAATTCAGTATTTCATCATAAAGCATAATGTGAACTGTGTATATTTCATAGATGTTGTTTATCTAGATGAGCAAACTCCTTTTTATTTGTAATATTTTTTCTTTTTTTTGGAATAGTTATTAAATGTTTTCAAATGCTATGTCTGCATGTATTGAGATGATCTTGTGGTTTTGTCCTTTATTAATAGTGGTATATTATATTATTGATTTTTGAATGTTAAACCAACCTTGAATTTTTAGGATAAATCCTACTCGATACAATACTTTTTATGAATTGTTGAATTTGTTTTTCTGGTATTTTATTGATAAATTTTTTCATATAAATTCATAAATGATATTGGTCGTAGCTTTCTTGTGATGTTTTTGTCTGTAATTGCTATCAGGTAATACCAGCCTCCAAATGAATTGGGAAATATTTCCTCTATGTCTGCTTCTTGGATATCATCCAAAGAATGTAGTAATCTAATGTTGAAATTGTAAACTACTTCTATGTAGTAGTTCACTGCATCTAATAGATACAGCTAGTATTTGGAATTAGATCCCCATTCTGTGTGGAATCTTGAGTAAGTTATTTAACATTATTGAGCTTCACTTTCCTTATCTGCAATTTAGGATTATCAAATCTACACATAGGATTTTATGGACTGGTTAGTAGACTCTCTGGCATAATAACTACTTGATACATGGTTACTATTATTGAAAGAGCATTTTGGCCTACTAATCAATAGTAAGAGCTATTGACCCATCAAAGATGTTTTATAAAATTTTTTTATAGTTTATTTATTTTTGAGACAGAAAGAGACAGAGCACAAGTTGAGGAGGGGCAGAGAGACAGACAGACAGACAGACAGAATCTGAAACAGGCTCCAAGCTCTGAGCTGTCAGCACAGAGCCCGGCATGGGGCTTGAACCCACGAACTGTGAGATCATGACCTGAGCTGAGGTCGGATGCTTAACCAACTGAGCCACCCAGGTGCCCCAACAACTTGTTATTTTAAAAATAACTACTTATCCACAGGTTTATTGGTCTTAATTAAATTGAGTTTTTTTTCTCCTTAAAACAGATTTACTTTTATATGGGATATGGTTCTCTAGATTCCCCAAATAGGTAGCTCTGATTCTTAGAAAGCAGTTTCCTTAATTTTTTCAATCTGTATTTCCAAGCTACTCCCTCTTGCTTGACTTAAATCTCCCTTATTCTAATTAAAAAAATCTTAAGCCCATGTTCCATTTTGGGTCTTGAAAAGCAGCTCCTAAGCCTTCTTGGCATAATATTTGCAATGATTGTATAGAGAATTCCTATTTTGGCCAAATGGTATTGGCAGAATGTTACTTTAGTGTAATCTGTCTGTCTCTTATCTTAACAAACGCTGGTGATTTTCACAGAACACCATGCTCACAGTGGGCTCCTACAAAGAGAGGGGAGGTGGGCACCCCAAACTGCAAGACTTGTTTCATTGAAAATGAATAGGAAGAAGGCAGGGAGTGATTGGCAAATGTAGGAAACAGCAGCTTTAGGAATTCTCTCAAACTGGGAGGTTTTATTAAACACAAAATGTAGTAATTGCTCCGTACTTTATTTTTTCCATTTTTAAAAGAAATGGATAAATATCCTTCTTTGTGGAATTATGTTCATGTGCCATGTCTGGAGACAAAAACTAATGGACTGATGTTTATCTACAATCACACATTCCTTGTTATTCTCTGGCATTTTTCTTTCCTTTTGTGAAATTTCTGGTTCTAGCTAGGAACTAGCCACAGTGAAACAATGATTACATTAAAAATCCACTGGAGGAAAAAAGATAGAAAATAATAATGCCCAGTCTTAATGGTAGCTGAGCTTAGATGAACTCTGTATAATTTTACTTTATAATTTCTACTTTTCTATAATTTTAGATTTCTTTGAGAAGTATGTTTCAATGAGTATTTATAACTTTAAAAAATGAGTTTGAATTTTATCTAAATAAAGAAACTAAATGGATACATCAAGTACCCTAGTCAGTCTGTTCCTTCAAGCTATTTTTACTTAGTCAAACACAATGCTGATTATCTTAAATACAATGATATGTAATACTTCTTAGCATAAAATACATACCAGGATTAAGATACAGAATATAATTTTTTGTCAGTCTCCATTTTTTTGCAACATGCAGCACATAGGAGAATAATTTTCAAAATAAAAGTACTTAAATTGTATTAATATTTGTTAATTATTTAATATTTCCTCTTTTTCTCTCTCTTTGTCTTTCACTTAGGTCAGATGATTGCACAGTGCTTAAATATAATTAACATATAACCCACTGACATTATCCTATACTATTATTTTAAGTAGAAATTATATTTGTATTTCAAAAAATTATAGTCACTGCTATATGTAATTGCTTTGATGTTATGTAAGTTTTTAATAGATAACTTAGTCTCTGTGATGTTATTTGATTAGAGCCCTCAGTCTGTTAAGAGATAGGCTTTCTCATTGTAAAATCAGAAATAATCAGTAATTGCCTATATTAAATGCCTTTCATAAAGCTTGAAAATCTTGGAGCAGTAATATATAAACACACACACACATACATACATGTGTGTATGTATGTATATGTATATATGCACAATTACTAGGGTTACTCTTAGATGATAGTTCCTTGTTTGTGAAAAAGTTTGGTCTGACATTTAGGAATTAAGCCTTTTTGCATGATCCTGCTTTACTTCAGTAAAACCACATACAGATCTGGTATAAAGAACTTGGCTTTTAAATGTTAAAAAATAATTGGAGCAGATGGGTACCTAAAATATACTTTTATAATAGGAACAAAAAAGTTTAATAAATCCACATTCATTTTCTATTTGATAACTAAATATATAGAGTTTTTAGTTATGGTCTGTCTGTCTCAGAGAAAGCCAGAGAAAGCATGATTATCTAAATAATGTAGTTTTTTTTTTTCTTTTTTTTGGTGAAGGAATTGCTTGCTCAACTTTGTGCTTTCTGTAAAATATTGCAAGATTGTGTGCATCTGCAAGTTAAAACCATATAATACAGCAGGCTAAAATTGAATAGAATTTGATTGCAGACCTGTTTTTCTTAGTTCTGTCAATAGAAATATAATTTGCTAGAATGTGGTCAGGATTTTTTGAACAGACCATGAAAGGTAACAGGGATGTTAATCTCCACTTCAGCCCTGGCAACTTCACTCAAGTCCTTGGCATTCAGAATCAGAAGATAAGCAGGCTTTTGTCCTGCCCCAGGGCTCACCACAACACTCAGAACTACACCTGTAAATCAAAAGTAAGGAAGGCAATGTTAAATTAAAAGAAGAAAAAAAACCCTGGACCATAGATTAAATGTCATTGAAATAATGTAGGAGGTATTACATTGACAAATGAAGGAAACCATATTGCTTGATATTTTGTATTGGCTCTTCTACCATCTGGCTATATGACCACCCTAAGACGTCTTTCAAACTCTTTGTGTTCCCTAGACTATAAGCTTTAGGAAGGGAGTGACCATATCTGTCTTGTCTCTGGGATTGTCATTGGGATACTTATTGTATCCCGATAGCATACTACAATTACTAGGACATAGTAGCTATTCATTACAATCTTATTGACTGAATGTATATGTGCTCTTATCTGTGACATAAGATTTATCATGACTTACTGCAAAAAAATAAAGTGTTGTGACAATCAGATGAAAAATATATATTAAAAGTCTTTGAAAACCGTAAGGTATATTATTTTTGTAGTCACCAAGACACAGATAGAAGCTTACTTTCTTCAAACAAAATGGGAGCAAATATTTTGCAGTTTTGTCTGGATGGGTTCTATATGTAAAATCGTTCAGCATGAAATGGCCCTATAATTCTTTATTTTATTCATTTATCTGTGATTTTCCGTATTTTAATTTGAGAGTATAATCCACCTTCCTGTCTCAGCTAATCAATAGTTAACAAAGATAGATGCTTTGTAATTGAGTTGCTGTATTATAGGCTGTAGCTCTGGCTTACTAAAAGAACAAACCCAAAACAGAGGCATAAAGTCTCATTCTCGTTCTCTTTGATCTGTTAGAAAACTCAATTTCTCTCCATAGAACTCTACCCTTTTTCAGAAATTTATCTAAATCAGAAAAGGCAAACACACAGAATTCATGCTGTTCTCTCTTCATCTTCCCTTTGTCTAGAGTAGACATTGATGTTCCACTATGACATAGATGGTGCTTTAACATTTTTCCATGAGTAATCAATGAGATTGGCCCCAGATGAAACTTATTTTCAAGTAAGTTTAAATTCTTTAGTGCTTCCCATTCAGTAGTATCAAGGATAACATCTGAACATTAGGGAGTAATCACCGTGGCTTCTCTCCTAATGCACTAATATATAGAATTTCAACAAAAAGAAGGTGTTCAGACATATCCATTGCTTTCATTACCATCATCTTCCTCCAAGGCATCTGGGTGAGAAACAAAGATGGGTTCTGATGGGTATGAATCAGGCTCTTGCCATACCCAAGTTTCTTTAGTTTTAACATTCAGCTTACAGAGCTGCTTGTAAGAAAGAAAAAACAATCAATTAATTAGTCAATGTACTTTACTTGACTAGTATAGGACACAAACTATTTTTCTAGCATTAGGTAAGATGGATTAATTACCCTGTCTGGAACAAAGTGATTCAGGCCAAGTCCATATGCGTATGTGTAAGGTTTCCCACCATACTTCTGGTAATTGATTTGAGGAAACTCAAATGCTGCAAAATAGAGGGCATGCTTAGGAAAACTCAGTTAGTTTCTGAATAGAATAGTTTGTTCCCTCGCTAGATCATCTCACCTTGGCGAGGCCCTGAAAAGAGAACCTCGGGTTCCAGCCAGATAGTCTCGTCACTGCACAGAATTGCAGTGGCAGTTGTGTTGGGGAGTGTGACTAAATTCTTGCCTGTGTCAGCCTAAGGAAAGAGGATAACAGAAACTTCAGTGGGAAGGAAGGAAAAATTAAGCAGCCATAAATGCAGTCTTCCTGAGTTTTGTCTCCTGAGTTCTTATTTTTTTAAGTCGACGTGTAGGGGAGAGCAGTGTAGACAGCCACAGGCAGGTAAGCCCAAGCACATGACTGGGAAAGCAGTCTGTGCCTGTGCCAGTCACTGGCTGTGTATCCCTGGGAAAGTTGTGGAAACTCTAGGCCCTTAATCTTCATATCTGTACAAGGAAATTGTCCTCAAAGAAAATTTAGGGTTCTAAGGGAGGACCTCTGAGGAAAAAAAAATGTTTTCCTGTAGAATGACAAAAGACTTCAAACACTAGGGACTCATTCACAGTGTTTATCTCCTTTATAGTTAAGATACATTTTGATTTTGCTTGAAAAAAATCATATAATTACACTATCAAAAAGAAAAAAAAAACATGTAGAAAAACTCCTGGACTAGATGTTGTATAAGATCTTCTGGCAACCCTTTACCCCACCCTGTGATTTTCAGATTTTTATGAAAGGATAGCGTGAGTTCTTTCTAAGAACATATTTATTTATTAATACATGTATCAAATACTAGAGTACATGTTTTGTGCTAGATTCTGTTTCAGACATTTGGGATATTTCAGAGAATAGAATCCCTGTCCTCATGAAGCTTACATTCTAGTTGGGGAACATAAACAATAAATATACTTAAAAAGTGTATAGTGTATCATGAATATAGGGTGAAAAATATACAGCAGAGTTAGGAAGATCAAAAGAGTGAAGGGTAGATGAGTTATGATTTTAATCGGCAGTGAGGGTGGGCCTCATTGAAAAAGTGACATTTGGGACAAAACCTGCAGGGGGTAAAGAAGTGCAGGGAGAACATTTAAACAAAGAGAATAAACTGCAAAGGCCCAAGGTAGGAGGATGCCAAATATGCACGAAGAACATTAAAGAGACCAGTGTGGCTGCAACTAATTGAGCCTGGGGAAGAGGAGCAGGAGAAGAGGGTAGAGCTCTCTTGTGTACAGGTTTATAGGTCATTGTGAGGACTTGGTCATTTACTGTGAGTGAGAGATGGGAAGCCATGGAATGATTTTGGGCAGAGGATTGACATGCTATGACATTTAAAAGAATCACTGTGTTCAACCTGCTGTGTTGAACCTACCCTTGAGAGTAGGGGGATGCAAGAGTGCAGTTGGGGAAACTAGTCTGTCACGTAGCAGTCCAGTCAAAAGCAAACAGTAGTTCAGACTAGGCTGGAACACTGGAGTCAGTGAGAAGTGGAAGGTAGAGTCATGAGGTTTTCCTGATAGATAGGCTATGGGCTATGGAAAAGGCATGAAATTAAGAGAGGGGTCAAGGATGACTCCAACACATTTGGCCTGAACAGTTAAGGTTGGAGCTGTCACAACAAAGATGTGGACTACCACATGTGGGGTAAATGTTTTGGTAGAGGAAGAGGAGAAATTTAGATTTTGTCTTACTAAACTTGAGCCATCTATTGGACATCCAAATGGAGACATGGAGTTGGTAGTAGCATATATGAAACTTGAAAGGAAGTTGAAAATGTAAATATAGGCTGCTTTAAAGTATGAATCTTTACAAAAGGAGTGAATGTACAAAAAGAAGATAAACGAAGGGCTGAGTTCTAGTGCGCTCCAACCTTAAGAGGTAGATCTACAAGAAGAGGAATGAGGATAGCTGATGGGGCCAAGAAGAGTCAAGGGAAGGATTTTGTAAGAGGGGGAGTAATAGCAGGATATAAGTGGTCCGATGAGAAGGGAGAGTAATGATACAGGAAAGGGGAGAATTGCTTGGGTGATGTCCTTGAGTGGGCAAGGAAGGGAAAATGGTAAGGACTAGTTCTGGGTGGGATGATAGATAATTCAATACAAGTACAGATGCTGGTGGGTGGGTAGATGTAGCAGGAGTATAAGGTTCTTTTTTGATTTCTTTCATTTGTTTCAATAAAATAGGAAGCAGAGCCATCAGCTGAGTATGAGTGTGGAAGTGGGAGGTGTTAGAAGTTTGAAAAGAGGAGGGTGTGAAATACTTAACTAGCACAGTGGGAGAGTAAATGAAGTTGAGAAATGTAGCCGTGAGGTTTGTGGTCATATATTTAAAACTGAACCAATTAACATGATTGTGTGTTTTCAGTACCTAATTTCAGCCTTAGAGGTACAAGTGTAGAGTAGGTGGGGAGTTGAATTTAACTAGGATTGTGGTTTTGACAAATGAATCCAATAAAGTAAGAGAGGTAAGAGAAATGAAGATCTATATAAGATTTTAATTGTTGACAATGGAATTTTAGTTAAGTAATGAGGAAATGTAAGTTCTCAGTGGAGTGAGATATAATGAGAAGGTAGTAGGTTCAGTGGATTGGAGGTTCCTGGCAAGAATCACAGTAAGACAAGGGATCTTTAAAGATGGGAGGTGATAGTCAGGGTATGTCATACACAAACCTAAGATTTTAAAAGGAGCACAGTCATAAGTAATAGCAGGATCAAGTGTGTGACTATGGGGAGTGAGTGGCTGAGATAGAATGGAAGCCATGATCACTGGAAGAGGTCAAGGAACTGAGAGGCCAAGTTGTTGGAAGAATCACCTATGATGTGTGTATGGAGATGACCAAGAGTTAGGAGTAGATCTGGGGAGTGTGACATTGAGCCAGGAGGGGAAGTGAGTGAGTGGTGGTTTCTAGATGACAACAATAATGAGGGAATGAGCAGTGTATATATCACTTGACTATATAATTAGCTTAAGCGAGATTAAAAATTAGGATATTTAAACAGTGAATGGAAGAAACAGTGAATCTGGATGCAGAAAAATGGACAAAGAGAACACCTACCCTAACCCGAGGCCAAGTGGTATAAGGGGTGTAGAAGACTGGAGACTGCTGCTGGAGAGATCAGTGTCCTCAGAAGAGAGCCAGGTTAAAAAAAAAAAAAAAGTAAGGGGAACATTCTGAGAGGAGGATAGAGGGGATTTTTCTGGTGGTGTATTATGTATTAAGAGGAAATAGTAGAGGATTCGTAGCATAGAGAAGGGATGGGAGATAAGGGGGCAAATAGAGAAATGGAGAGAGTTTTATGACATTTTGTGAAATGGAGCCTTAAGGCTCTTGGTGGCGTTTTTGGGTAGAAGAGATCAAATGCTTATGTCAGACTTATTATTTATGAACTTGTAAGTTTAAATTGATTATCTTCATTCTATCTTATTTTTTTATTGGTAAATAAGGTTTTTATTAAGAAGTCTGTAACATTACTTTTGCTTTCCCCAACAAACTAGCTCCTCATTTTCAACCCGCCCCCCCCCACTTTAAAAAAAAATAGATCTGGGGCACCTGGGTGGCTCAGTCGGTTGAGCGTCCGACTTCGGCTCAGGTCATGATCTCACGGTTTGTGGGTTCAAGCCCCGCGTCGGGCTCTGTGCTGACAGCTGGCTCAGAGCCTGGAGCCTGTTTCAGATTCTGTATCTCCCTCTCTCTCTGACCCTCCCCTGCTCACTCTGTGTGCGTCTCTCTCTCAGAAATAAGTAATTAAAAAAAAAACCCAATTATCCTTTAACTCTGAAATCTCACTCCTAAGGTTCTATCCTGTTCATATATCTATACATGTGTGAAATAACACATATACAAGGTTATTCCTTATAACATTATCTATAACAGCCAAAATTGGAAACAATTCTGTTGCTCAGCACTGTGGGACTTGGGTGTGTTCACAAACAGGATACTGTGCAGTTGCAAACAGCAAGATCTTCTTCATATATTGTTAAATGAAAAAAGCAGGGCACAAAACAGTGGATATAGAAAGTTACTTTTGTGTATGAGAATGGATATAATAATTATATGTATATATATATATATATATGTATACACACACATATATGTGTGATTTTCTTATATTTGCATAAACAAACCAAAGGAGAGGAAAACATGAAAGCGAATGGGGGTGGTATGGATTGGATGCAGATAGAAGTTGGAGTGAGATTTCTCAGTGTGTACTTTGTTATATCCTTTTGATTTTTGACCACTTAAATGCACTGCCTATTCAATAAAAATAAAGATATATTTTAAAGATGCTACCATCATCTTAATCAGTAAACTGGAAACATCACTCATCTTGTACTCTTTCCTCTCCTTAGCCCTTCCCTCAATCTCTTTCTTATCTCTGCTTCTCCTAATTTATGACCAATATTTCCCTTCACTGCCATACTTTTCAGTGTGGACTACAGGAAGTGCTCCCACATACCAGTTGCTCATCTTCAGTGCCTTGAATCCTGATTTCTGCTTCTCTCACCCTCCTCCCTTGGAGATCACAAATCTAGTGTGTGGTTTTTGGTCTTCATCCTTTTAATTTGTCCATAGCAGTGGGCACTGATGAAACCCTCTTGCCCTATCCAGAGAGGTCTTGCCCTCTCTTAGCTCTAGCTAGGGCTCTTTAAAGACTTTTTCTCTCTCTCCCTTTCTGGTCCCTCTTTTTATACCACCTTCTGTATATGACACTTTCCCAAATTTCCATGCCTGGCCATTGTTTCTTCTCTCAGCATTTTCTAGACTGTCAAGTTCCTCATTTTTTGAATAAGTAAATGGGTAAGTTTCTTTTAGAAAATGTATTTTGAAGTGAGATTCATTTTTTTCCTGCTAGTAATCTCATCTACATGTTCTCATATATTTGATAATCATTTCAATATCAGTAACTATCAACCCTAATTGATCTCTCAAGATCCTGCATTGACGTATGAAAGTCCATGAAGCATCTTTCATGAAGATGTTTCGATACTGATTTTGTTGTTGATGATGATGATGATAACGAATATTTAACATTTACTTTGTGTCAAGGGCTGTATTTAATAACTGACATGTATTAACTCATTTATCAGACACAGCAACCCAGTTAGATGGCTATAAATAGAGAAAAGGAAATTTAAGAAGGCTAAATGTTTCCCTTTAGAGACAGAGAGAAAGAAATTTAAGGTTAAATCACCCAGCTATTAAGTTGCAGAGCTGAAACTCAAGCCTGGCTCTGTTTGACATGAAATCAACCTCCTTACTCATTATCCTCTCCCTTTCTCATAGTTTTGCAATTCATATTTGTCCCCACACCTGCTTTGCTCCCTATTTCCAAAGGTATCACTATTCTAGACACTTAGGCTTACAGGATCTCTATGATATTTTGCATATCAAAGATTTAATTCATTTCTCCATCCAATCAAATGCAAGACCCTTTTAATTTCACCTATAGGAGCGCTTATTTTTGTCTGTGTTTGCCTGTTCCTAGTACTACTACATTTTTCTCTTGCCTGAGTGATTTTAATTGTCTCCTATCCCAGGTCCCTATCTCTGTCCTTTTTACACTTCCAGTATTACTTATTCACAAATTTATTTTTGAAAATCAAGTTATTAAAGCTAGAAATGACCCTAGTTATTATTTAGTCTGCTTTAGTTAGGTTTCAGAGCAGGCAACTGTACTTAGAGTGATTGCGTGACGTGGTCAGGGAAGACAGACATTTGGTAGTAAAGATAACCATGAAAATCAGTACAATTGGTACCCAGTCCACCAGCTCTGAATATAGTTTCCTTCAGCTCAGAAGCGTTCACTGTCTCCCATCACCTGCCAAATAAAGTAGCACCTCTTAATATGGCCTCAAAGCTTTCAAAGGGTTCCTGTGTGGCTCAGTCTGAAGATCTGTGGATCCTCTGACTCTTGGTTTCAGCTCAGGTCATGATCTCACAGTTCCTGAGATCAAGCTGCACATAGGGCTCTGCGCTGTCAGCTTAGGAATCTCTTTCTACCTCTCTTTCTCTCTGTCCCTCCCCTGCTTGTGCTCTCTCTCTCAAATAAGTGAACTTAAAAAAATGCTTCCGAAGATTACTAGCCTTCTTTTTTAAAGTTTATTTATTTTAAGAGAGAGAATGAGTGTGAGTGGGGAAGGGAGAGAGTGAGTGTGGGAGAAAAGAATCCCAAGCAGGCTCTGCACTCACAGAGCAGAGCCCAAAATGGGGCTACATCCCACAAACCATGAGATCATGACCTGAACCAAAATCAAGAGTCAGATGCTTAACCAACTGAGCCACCCAGCTTGCTTTTTAAGCTTTTCTTTTTTATCCCCCACCAATGTATTCCACTACTTATGCTTATGTTCTAACTAGTTGGATTACAGTCAGTTCCCTCTGCTTTTCTGCCCTTCCCCACTTCTGTTTTGCCTCAAACTATTATTTCTGTCTTAAGTTGATCTGCTTCAATTTCATCTCTTCTGCCAGAATATTGCAAATGACTGTGTTCCATGAATCTTTTCAAACAAGTGTGACTGCTCCATCCTCTGAATAGCCAAAGCAATTTATGCCTCCCTCACACTACTTGTCTCATGCTGACATGTGTTATCATTACTGAATCACCTTCCTCCTCCCTACCACACTAGGTGATGAGTTCCAGGAGAACAAGAGCATATCCTATTGATGTACCCACTGAAATAATTAGTATGATCCTATGTTACAGTGGGAATTAATAACTATTGGAAGAAAGTGAAGGCAGGGTCTTGGGTGACATGAGCCATTTTTCATCATCACTGAAGTTTCCTATTTTACAATTGGGTGGTCTTTCTTCAGACAGCAATGACTATACATTTAGGAAAATCTTTCCTTTTTCCTCTTTTTGAATGTGAAGACACTGTGGTAAGGAATATTTAAGTTAAATGATATTTTATTTCCTTAATTTAATGATTGTGATTTTACCATTTCTAGTAAAATAAGAGTTCACTAAAATCAATGGACTCCTCCATTTGGTATTTTATGGGCAGCTACATATACCAGAGATATACTTCCTAAGGGCAAAGTTAGAAGTGCTTAAAGTCCCATACAATATGATTCCAATCTATCTTTCCAGACCCTCTGCCCCATGCCCATCCCCCCATGCTCCTAATGTATTAGCTCCACCACCTTCTTTACACTTCTATATCAAGTTTTGCTTTTTCAAACCCCTCCCTGACATTGTAGAAGCTCATTTACCCTGCCTTAACCTCCTCTTCCTTTCTCATTGTTCACTGAGCTTATAAGCTTGCTTAAGAGCAGTAGTGTCTAGTTCTAAATTTGGTTTATTTTCCAGTACATCTGATCTAAGCTTTGAATACAGTGTTTTACATTCCATGTAGCTGCCTTACCCATTTTTATGTGTACATCTTACATATACATAAATGACAGGTTATGTTCATGTATCTATTGTGAAAATTATATTTTTATTGATTTTCATTGATAGGTATTCCATCACACTAAAATTTCTTGATGTTAATCTAGTATTCTAAAAAGAGAGCCACTGAATGCAAGGAGGAAAAAGCAGAGAGATGAAAAGATGACTGCCAACGGCTATTAATGGTGTTTATTCTATTATTCTATAGTGATATCTTCAGATGGTTTGCAGAAAACCAAAATAATGGGCTGATTTCCCTACAGGGGTACTTTTTAATGCTTCATTTCTTTAGAATTTCAAACTATTTGAATTAAATTATTTATACTGTTGACAAAGGATCCTAGGCACCAGTGGTCTGCACTATTCACTATTCACAGCTCTGCTGCTGTTGGCTTTTGCTAAGTCATGTCACTCTTCAGACCTTCTGTTTCCTCATTTGTTAAGTGAGGGGAGTTGAATTAGTATATTTTTAAAGTTCCTTCTAGCTCTGAAATTCCAAGATTCTATGTATAAACATAAGGCAGGAGAATAAATCCTGAAGAGATGAAACATTCTGGTTATATCTGAAATCTGTGTAGACGGCGGTTACCTTGTCAATATTCAGGGGAAGTACATATCTCCTAACTTCAGGCTGGGGAGCCTTTCTGGCATTTTTTTTCACTTCTTCCCAGTTCTCACGTAAATTGGCTAAATATAAGTAATTATAAACAAATTCAAATCTGCAAAAGTAAGAAGTCAGACATGAGCGCAGACAATTGCGAATGATTTCAGGGAGACAATCGATGCCTTTTAAACGAACAAGCACTTGCTTGTCCTTTTATTATCCAACTCAGAAACTGCTAATGACCCAGGTATATTAGAGCCATATCCTCCTGCCCATGCTCATGCTGCATGAAAAGCAATCAAACAAGCAAACAAAACTGCCTCATGGATACGTATAAATAATAGCAGCCTCATGATACTTTCTGTTCTGCTTCTCCATCATGATCCTGTTTTTTAAAGGCTACTGTCTTTTTAGTGACTTGGTATTCTGAAAAAGCATGCCTTTTTCTTTCAAATCCAGAGTGGGTAGAGTTCAAGTCCCCCTCCCCCCACCCCTCAGCCCCAAGGGATCTTGTCAAGTTGCAGTGAAGTTAAGTTTAAATTTACTTATCAAGTCATAACACGTTTTAGTTTCAGGCCATGTTCATAGACCCGATCAGTTTTCAATCATTAACCATGGTTTTACTGTTAAGTTTGTGAGTGCTTCTGATTACCTAGCCTCCCTACTGCTTTTTCAATTATATTCTGTGACTTAAGCATACTTCTTTTTTTTAAATTGTAATTTGGATTAAATATTGAGAGCAGCATCTCTGAAAAAGGTCCCTAATTTCTAGGAGTGACTGGAAATATAACATTATCCAATGTCCTTCCTTACCCTTTCCAGCAGCAGAGATCCACAATCAGAAACTCACTGTCTTCATAAGTATTGATGTGATGGAAGAGATTAAAAGAAGAGGTCCTGTATTTATTATTGAGGTACTTTCTTCTCTTCTTGTCAGCAATATGAAGCCAAACCTTGAAAAGCGAGGAAAATATTTTGACAGGTTTAAAAAGAAAAACAGTATACATTATGAAACACCTTCTTCAGAATCATAAATCTGGCAAATAAATATAAGGCTTACCCCCATGGTTTCATTGGACTCAAAACAATCCATGTAGTTGGCTCCCCAAAGACTCCATGAAGAAAGGAACTTGAATAGGTTAATTTTGACTGGCGTCTCCACAAAAACAATATAGTTGGGAGTCAAACCAAAACTGTTTAGAAACACAAATAAACTTGTGAATGGGAAGGGCTGATTTTTAAACCACAAAGAAATACGTGCACATGAGGTATGCTCAGTTATATGAATCAACAGTGCCTACGTGAAATTAATTACATTTAAATTTAGGCTTCTGCAAGAAAATGTCATGATCAGGATTGGTATCAAAGGTAGGCAAAGCAGATCTTTAAACTTGAGTTTTCCTGAAGATTCATAGCAGGCCTTCAAGTTACCTATGGACGTAAGATGGCTTGAATCGGTCACTGCAGGGGAATTGTACAACGACCTCTGACTTGCTTATTGGATCTTCCTTGTCTGAAATAAAGCGGTTTTAAAAGGCTTTGGAAAAAGCCTCTCTTTTCTCTTTTAATACAAAGCATTTAGAACAGCTCATGCAAGTAAAGAAATACATTTTCAGGTTTTGAGTTTTTTAGAGCTTATTTTCATTTTCTCAGTCATGGCATTTCTTAGGGAAATTTCATGTGAAGCTGCAGTCACCCAGGAAAATCCAAATAGCAGCAGATTTGGAAAAAGTGCACTCAGATGTTGTTGTCAGATGTTGTTGTGGCAGGCAGAGTACGGTAGAGTCACATCTTACAACTGGAGGTGGTAGGTGCTAAGTCAGGGAGTAAGGGAAAACTTTCATATGGTCAAAATGCCTTTTATAATCTGTTTTCTACAAAGTATAGTATATATGTGTAGTATATAGTATTAGCTCTGTACAGTAATTCTTAAGGACATTAACGTTTGTTTATTGCTGGGTCAGTGGTCTTTAAACCTTAGTGTGCATCAGGATGACATAAGAACTTCTTAAATAGTAACAACAGTCCATTTTTATTCAAATAATTCTGTCACCAAGAGGGTTATCAGATTTCTGGCAATGAATGGAGGATGAATGGATAATTCTAAAGAGTACTCTTTTTTCTGCTTTAATATTCTTTCTTTATAATATTGATATGAGTTAATATATTTGTTTGGAGTTTTGGGAATTAAACACACAAAAAATACTTAGTACACTCTCATATATGTGTACATGCAATGATGCATACACATAGATTGATTTAAAAATTTAATTTTGCCTGGCACATGAATAAGTGCTCAATAAGTGTTTCCGGATTTTGAATCTAACTCTTATATGATAAAATACACATATACACAATATTTTTGAAACATGGTAGAATACAACTTGGCCACTCGCTATCTGTATTTTCAAGTTGTCATTTTCTGCTAAGATGCCCTTGGCCATCAATCCCTGGTAGGATAGGGGCAAGGGCAATCTGACAATAATTTAACCATGCATATATAGTGCTATCCTGGTATTCTGATCTCGTATCCTGTATTTCAGGTAACTTTCTCATAATATAGATACTTGTTTTAGGAAGAGTCAAATTGGTAAACTGACCTGCTTGTAGTGGAGGGATCTTTACAATATTGTAGGCAATGGAAAAATTTTTCCCAAAGCAATTACCAATGTTGTAAACAGTTCCATCACTTTCAATATGGGGGTGAGCAGTGGCTCCATTGACGGAGACATAGTTGCAAAGATCAACCTGTGGATGGAGAGCAGAAGTCATCCATGTAAAGAGAAAGATTGTACTACCCCTTTGGTCCTTAGGCCTGACCTCACTGCTACCACTTGCAGCCTCATCCTTAGTGCCTTTTCTCTTTCTTTGCATCTTTCTGGGTTCTACAGTCTTTCAAGTCTACCTGCATTCCTGTTTTCAGTGCAGAGCTCTCCTCTGACTCCCAGGCTGACTCCCCCACACCTCTGAAATATTGGAGATGTCTCTGACTACGCTCTTCAGTGTATACCAGACACTGCGCTAGTTAGTTATTTTCCTTTTGCCCATGCAAAAGTGAAACTGTGAATCATGGGATTTCTTTATATCCTCCTTATTGTATTAGATGAATTGTGTGAAATTGCTTATATGCAATAATTTTATTTTACAAAAGTGATAGTTTTGTATAGTATAACCTAAATACCAAACCCATTGTCTTGCAAAGAGTATAAATTTGCAACTGAAAGAAACCCCAGGCTTCTATTTAGTATAGAGTCTTAACCTAAATAGACTTCAGGAGAACCATGAATCTCCTGGAATTAAATGCAAATGTTGTTGGAGAGAAGATTTAGCTCTTTAATTCAATTTGGAGTCTCATAAGAAATTCAGAATCACAAATCTATCATAAACCCCTCTGTTTATAGAAAGAGCAATTGAGGTCCCAGACAGGTCAAGTGACTTTTTCAAGGATACAGAGCCACATCCTGGCAAAATCAGCACTAGAATTTCTACCTGGGACTGACTCAGTACAGTTTTATTGAATGAATAATTGATGAGATATATATTTATTTAACCACAATTCTTTCTATTTGATTAGGGGAATGTGTTTTAAAGGTTTTTTTTTTTTTCCACATTCTTATTTAAATAATAGGCAAGACATCCATTCATTCATCAAGTACTCATTGAACTATTATTACTGTGCCAGGGTCTAGGAAAACAGAGTTGGTCTTTGCTTTCAAGAACTGTAGTCTAGACTTGTGCTGTCCAATATAGTAGCCACATGTAGTAATTAAAATGTGGATTAATTATGATTAAATAAAACTTTGAATTCAGTTCCTCAGTCATATTAGCCACATTTCAAGTGCTCAATAGCACTTGGACAATGATATATAGAACACTGCCATCATTGTAGAAAGTTCTACTTGATATCACTGTGTATCAATATAGTGCATTGCTGGTAAATGCAAAATGGCATCTATAGAAAAGAGTCGTCCAACCCAGGCTGGGAAATTAGGCAGGTCTTCTCAATGCCAACGACCTCAACTAATGCTTGAAAGACAAGTAAAAGTTAATCAGGTGGAGAAGGATGACAGTGTGTTCTGGGGAGTGGGAACACTAATGTATATGGCATTGAGTTGTGAAATAGCAGGTGCCGTTTGGGGATTACTAGTCATTGAATGTAGCTGCTGTGAAAGGCATGAATGTGGGAGGAGAAATAAGAATCAGCCAGTCACAAAGCCCTGTCTGGACTTTATTTTAGAAACTGTGGATGCCTCAGATACAGTAACACATTTATACTATATTTTAGAAAAATTGCTTATACTGAATTAAGGAAGTTGTGTTTAAGAGAATCAGGCTAGAGACAAAGGCGCTGGTTAGGAAACTATTTTAGTAATAGTAATTAAGAGTTTCAAATTTTAAAACTATAGTTTTATATGAAGTCAGGTTACAGTGCTGTTGACAATGGAAACCTGACCCTTAATAAAGGCTACTTTGAAGCCATACATGAACATTATATTTGCAATTATATTATGATAGCAATTTGAGTACCGGTTCACTTATCAGAGTTAAATGAATGGTTTAGACCTCAGCTCAGTGGTGCCTGGTGGTTTAGTCAGTTAAGCAGCTGACTCTTGATTTTGGCCCAGGTCTTCATCTCACAGTTTGTGAGCTCGAGCCCCCTGAGACACTCAGGGCTCTGCACTGACAGCAGGGAGCTTGCTTGGGATTCTCTCTCCCCTCCCCCCATACCCTTCCCCTGTTTGTACTCACATGCTTTCTCTCTTAAATAAAGTTAAAAAAAAAAAAAAAGAACTCAACTTCAGTTCTTCTTTAAATGATCTAACACATACTCTTATATGATTACAAACGTACATTAAAACCAAAAACGAGCTATTGAGAGTATATGTTAAGCCTTAGTAAATAGTCTGCTGAGAATTACCAATCAGCTAGTGATATAGAGACTTAGTGTTGAGACTATTCTTTCTTTCTATTTATACTACACTGAATTTCTAGTTTTAGTCTTAAATTCCTCCAACTGGTCTCCTAACCATCCCTTATCTCTTCTTTCTTCCCACACAGCTTCCAGATTAAATACCCTAAAGCACAGCTCTGCTTATACCATTTCTCTGAGCAAAAATTTTCAGTAGCTTCTCATGAGCTCAACAACTTACTCCAAATTTTTGTCTTACCCATGTTGTCTTACCTATTGATGTGTCCTTTGCATCTACTATACGTTTTGATACATGGAAGGGACTCAATAAATATTTGTGTCACAAATGAATGAATGAATACGTTAGGCATTTTATAAGGTTTTCCTCCAACCCACATTATGTGTTTAAAATTTCATAGATGAAGAAACAAAGTTTTCCCTATGTCACATAGGTGGTAGTTGATGACAAAGCAAGGAGGTAAAACAATCTTTCTGGTTCTCATGTTCTTTCCCCGAAACTGCACAATTAATGCTAGGTTGCAAATTCTAGATTCTTGACCAATGTTGCCTGAGCGCTTTGTCCTACCTGCTTAATTGTCTCCAAGGTCTCAGGATTAATCTTTGTAATGAAGTTGGTTTCTGTGCAGGCATAGTAATCTTCCCCTACTGGGTAGATGTTAACAAGGGCATTGTCAGTGACCTCTACTCCTCGAAAGTAAGAAAAAAACCTGCAGAAACAAATGGAGTTTTCAGTCCAATAACTTCCAAGCCATGAGAGAAAAAGGGTAATGTAAAACGTCTTTAGTAACATGCAGCTGAATTTCAGTAACCTGGAAAATATATTCTTGCAGGGATCTGGGAAAGCACACGTGCCAAATTCCGTTATGACGATCCTTTTCTCAGTCATTGCCCGTACATAAGCGTCAGTGCGGATGAACCTGAAGGACACAGAGACATGGCAAAGCTATGGGTCATAGGCAGGGCTAGTTGGTGTGTCCATATGGAGCCAAGAATGGTCATTCTGTGTGTTCTTATCAAGTTGGAATCCTAAGTCCACAGCATGAAGAATAAAGAGTATTGTTAGGTTACTTTCTCAGGGTGACTAAGAAAGAGAGAGACAATGCTATGAGCTTGAATTTATGTCTTATAAACCTCCCAGTGACAGATGAGGAAATTGAGGCTCATGGCTTAGACTTGCTGTGTCCAAGCAGGGAAATTAAGTGGTTGGCATACGTAATGAAGCTAGGTTAGAACTCAAGTCAACCCAAGCCAGGAGACATGCATTTCTCCATATCAAACTATGCAGTGAGTAGTTAACTTAGGGCCCCTGACTTCCTGTAGCCTATAATCCATCAACCTACATTGAGTGGAGAAATAGTGTGCTGAATTATATTCTTTTCAATCTCCCTTATGTCACTCTTGGGTTTTTTTTCAATTTTAAAATTTATTTTGCAAGTTTTAAAAGTAGGCCATTCTTGAATCCAATATCTTGCAAAGGCAAAACTCCCGAACCATATCCCATACATTGCCTAGGATTTCTCACGTGGAAAATCAATTAAAATCTGATTTTGTACTTCCTCCAATCCGTATAATAACTGTTTAAAAATTTCACAGATGAAGAAACAAAGTCATGGAGAGGAAAAAGTACCAAGGTCTTTAGGGAGCATATGAAAGCTTTCTTTGACTTCTTAGCTAAATTTTTGCTTGACCTAATCTATTTCTCTTCTATTACTTTCTGAGTTATCCTGACTACTTCAAGCCTCCATTTGGTCTTCAGAATTCCTTATACCTGTGGTGATCAACAAAGTGTCTAACAGGTTTGAATATTAAAGCATAAGACTATTTATTGTGGTGTTAATGGGTACTTCCTGGAGTGATGGCTTAAGCCTTCAAGCCTTTTAGCAACAATCCCCTGTTTTTGGAAAACTTCTCTTTCTTATATCATTATGACATAATTTGGTCCTTCCCTCTTTGTGCCACTGCTCCCTCCTTCCCAGGGGCCTTTCTGATTATTAAAAAAGAAAAGGAGTCAAGAGAGCCAATGGTTTAATAACTGTAACAGTAACTGTAATAATAACAACAACTTATTATTATTGAATGCTTCCCAGGTGCTTCACTTAATACTTATAATGAATCCTGGAGTAGGCTATTATTTCTCATTTTAGAGATGACAAACCGAGAATTAGAGATTAACATCTTGCCAAACATTGCCTACCTAGACAAGTAGTGTCTGGTAGATATAGAATTTGAAGCCAGGCATGTTCGACCCCAAAGCCCTAGGTCTTAGGTTCTTCTTTATCAGCACAGTTCTCAGCTGCCTATGCAAATGCACTGGCCCAGTGGATTCTGAGAGTAATCAAATATATAGGTCCCCTCTTGGGTTCAAGAGGTTCAGAGCACATAGGTGGAAGAGCTGAGCTAGGTCTCACCCTAGGAGGAGTAGGACCTAGCATTCTTTACCTTCTATGATAGGTGACGTGTCCTTCTTTAAAGTCAAACTTGTGCAGGAGGGCTTGCCCATCAAACAGGTGGTAAAATGGTTCAGATCCAACTTCAAAGAGTCCTGGCCCACATCGAAGGAGACTGCCAGTGAGCCAGAGGGGGATACTTCCTGTGATGAAGGTGAGACATAGATCATTGCTTTTTACCTCTGCCCTTTGCTGGGCTCATCCCTGGTAAGGTGCAGTGATTATATTAGCAGCTCAATTGGGCAGCCTCTTTGTAAAGCTGGCAGTGATTTTCATTCCCACCTCTCATGCTGGGCAGCCCTGACAATATGCCTGTTGACTTGACTCTCCTTTCATTAGGAGACCAGGTGGTGGGAAATGTCGTAATGCCTGACTTTGGATAAAGATTTGGAAGGAGACAAGGAAAAGGACCTTGAAGAAAATGAATTTTCCACCTAACATTTCCCTAGATACCAATACATTTGCCTTTTAAGAAAAATTTGAAATTTCTTGATATATTTTGATGGAGGGAGGAATAAGAGAGGTAGACTAGGAGAAGGGATCAAAACACTATAAAAAAGATATTTCTATAGAGGAGAGCATTTAAATAACAAGAATTCTGATTTTTTGAAATCTAAAGAAATATTCCATCGAGGGTATGGGCTGCTGTCCAGATGAAGGTTAACCTGCTGTTAGCAGAAAGTGCACAAGACTGGGTGTCAAAGACTTGAATTCTGGTTCAGGATTTGCCGTGTAATATCTCAGGGGCTCAGTGTCCTCATCTGCAAGATGGGGGGTCCATAACAGAGGCCTAAGGCTTTTAGTTTAAGCAGTAAGGTTGGTGCCCTTTTATCCATTGAAAAGTGCAATGTTTGCTTAATCCTTACCAACTTTTTTAAACAAATGGATTGTTTCCTACAGTTATATTTCAGCAGTCTGCTTCATAAGAACTTATATCTCTGATAAAATCTTTAAGAAAGCATGACTTAACTAAAGGCATAACATTAATTTCATTGCTAAAGCCTAAATTGTTAGCATCAGAATCTAGCGGAGAAAGAGCATTTGGGTCATCTCTTCTATTTTACAGAAGAGGAAATGGGGGAAAGAGTCTTGCCATATCCAAGCAAGGATGCTGTATAGGTCATATGATATCTTTGAATGATGCTAACATTAGTAATAATAACCACTTATTGATTGCTTTGTTTGGATACTAGGTGAATCATTCAATTAGTCTTATTCAATCTTCACAACATCCTCATGAGGGGATTTTTTTTATAGGTAAGGGAATTGAGGCTCAGAAAGTTTAAGTAACTTGTGAGATTCACAGCTAGTAAAATAATGGCGCTGCAATTAGCACCTACATCTGTATGACTCCAGAAGCAATATAACAGGCATGAAACCTACCACCCTTTATTGTAATCTTTCCAGATGCCTGTTACCAGGTCCTCACTTACCCAGACACTGATGGAACAGACATTTATAGGAAATTTACTATGTGTCAGGCACTGAGTTAGGCATTGGTAGTTTAAAGATGCCAAAGGTGTAGTCTCAGTTCTCAAGGAATTCCAGACAGGCAGCATTTTTCTACATAAGGGAAATAAAAGGTAAATGAGAGGAAATGGGTTTCTGATATAAAAAGGCTCCAGACTTCCCTCTCTGTAGCCCACAGTGGGAGCCACTACTGAGAAATGCCAATGAATAAAAAGCCAGGGAAGAGGGATCTCGACCACAAAGAAAAGATGGTTTCAAGACTGGTGAGACCAACCTGTAACATGAGCTGTGAGCGGTGAGGACAGTTCTTCCACAGTTTCGAACAGTTTCTTGTAACCACCAGCAGGATGTTCAACTCTGAAAAGGTGGAATAATGGGGAAGAAGCCCAAGCTGATACTCAAAGAAGTCCACTGAGACAGAGGCACAGCTTCAGGAGAGAAGGCAGTCTCTGGATCAATGACAATGCACCACTACCAGTCTAGCCTTTGCTGGGAGCACATGGTATTTGGGGGGTTGGAAAAGTCCTCAGGTTTGCAAGGCAGGGCCCCTGGGTCAGTCCTCTGCCTTTGATGTGAGGGGAAATGACCTCCCATTTAATGTCACAGAGCACTTAATTCTGCCTTCTGCAGTTTCCCATATTTCTGAAGACAAATCAACTAATCCTGTTGCCATCACTGGTCTTCCTGACAGAGTCCTTTCCACAGAATTACCCTGCCCTGTTGCTATTCACAGTGCACTGCACTGTTGATTTTCTTGCCTCATAAAGAATTTCCACGAGGTGGGAGATGACAACTTTCTGGGTTAGTAACTCATTTTTTTATTCACCTATATTGTATCATCATCTCTTCCTATTAGCCCATTTCTTCACGAGTCTTCAAGAGCTATAGAACTCTTTAAAAATGGTCTAACTAGGAGATTCAGGTCATATTTTTGCTGATTTTCTGCCCCCTCACTTTGGCTCCATTTTAGAACTTCTTAGAGTGGGAGTTCTAATCAGACTCCCTAATTATGATACCTGTCTTTTATTAAGCACTTAATATGTTCCACACACCATAAAAAGAACTTTGTATGCTATTAGCTCATTTAAATGTCACAACACCACAATGGGGTAAATACTACTTTTATGCTCATTCTATATATGGGAAACATAGATTATAAAAAGTTAAGTAATTTGTCCAAAATCACACAGCTAGGAAATGGCTGGAACCTAGACCTGCTTCATTACAATCTTCATGCTTACAACTGCTTTCAAGGCCCATTCACGAAAATCCCACAGTAATTTAGATCCAAATGCTACATATTTGCTTCAATATAAATGGAAAGAAATTCCCCCTGTCAAGACCGGGGACCTCCCATAAACAGGCCATCAATCCTCTTCAGAACCTCTTGAAATAGCCCATTTATTATCGACACACTAAAGCATTTAAAAACATCTCCCAGAGATACTTACTGGATGGACATTTTCTCTCAGTGGAGGATTGAGAGTTCTGGCACGAAGTGCAGAATGAGGAAGCAAGTCCTTGACCAGGGGCCTTTATATGCCTTCTAAGTCTCTCTAAAAGGAGTTAGGGCTTTCCAAACCCTTTCCCACCCCGTCAGCTGAGAGAAGGGGAACAGAAGTGGCTTTCAGCACTTAGATCCTCCTGATGCTTGAGCATTATTTGGGCTTGCCGTTCCCATAACAGTTTTTTGGCTGTTTTCCAGAGACCTCAATCCTTCCCAAAGAGAATGACAAGTGGATTGGAAAGAAAGAAGCTGTGTGGGAGTGGTTAGCATCAGGCCTGAGCTGATCCGGGTCACCCCACTGGAAACTGGCACCATTCTCTTGGCACTCACCTCCCTCTACCACCTCTGTGCCCTCATCTTCACCCTCATTTATTCATTCACTTACATATTTTTTAAAAAACATCTATTACATATCATCTATGGGCCAGACAGGGATGGGCATCATCCCCATCATCATATATATTGTAATTCTACAAGGAGAACAATAAACTAACGAACTATTGAATAAAATGTTATAAGTGCCATGGTTGGAATAAGTATGGAGTGTTATGGAAGCATATTGCAGTACCTCCAACCCTCTCTGGTTGCTTTATTGGCACCCGCTAGTGAGGCTGAGGACTTTATGTCCTTCTGATTTGTTAAGGATGAGCTGTTTTCATGTCCTTGCCTGTGACTAATGCTCGCTTGCTTTCCACTTGATCTGCTGTTCATTGGTATGTGGGTTGCCCTCAGAGAGTAGATGGCTTTATTTCCTTCATATTTCCATAAGCCTCTGTTTGTCGGAACATACGTAGTACTGCCTACAGGAAATAGACAAAATATATACGATACCGGCTGGTGACTTTAACATGTTTTGAGAGACTCATTATCCATTTTGAAATTAAGTAGTAGTTATGGCTATTCGCCCTAGAGCTCTTCAACAAAATAATTAACCTGAGCATCCCCAAGACAGAAAACAAGAGCTTACTTTTCCAGCCTGCCTTGCAGTGAGGGTACTGATTTGTGATTTGGGCTCCACCAGTCAGAGGAAGGGGCAGAGGTACTCGTGGTAGTATCCAGTACCCAGCACCAGCTGTGTCTCTGCCCCTCCAAGGCAGTCTTGGTGCCTCCATGGAGTCATTCTACATTGGGGCCTGGAGTATTATCACTGGCCTGGTATTATCCAAGCCCCGTCCTTCAGCCATCTCAGGGATTCTGTTAGCTACCTAATATTTAAAATATTTGTGTGCTGTTTGAGTAACTGAAGTTGGTTTCATTGTTTATAACTAAGAGCTCTGTCTCTGTAAAATGATGATAATATAGGATACTGTGGTATCACATAGGATGAACATCTATATCCTATCCCAGAGGACTTTTAAGGAAGTCTCTAAGCTGAGATAAGAAGAATATGTAAAAGGTAGCCAGTCAAAGGGCAGGGAGAAGAGTGTTCAGGCATAGCTGGTGCACTTACAAACGTTTAGGAGTGTGATTGGGGGAAATGGTGAAAGATGAAGCTAGATCAGAGATCACCATAGACCAGATTTTGTAGAGCTTGGTAAATTATGTAAAGAAATTGAGACCCAAATTTTGAGAACAGAGGGAATCACTAAAATGTGTTATTCATAAGGGTACACAATCGGACTTGCATTATATTAAGACAACTTTGATTATATTGTATATGTTGGAATGAGAGACTGGGGCAAGATAAATTAGAGACCAACCAAGTGAAGGTAACTGATGTAAGGGGATGCATGGGGTTGGATATGAATGATCAAGTTTGAGAGATATTTCATGGATGGACTGATCAAATTTTGTGATTGGTAAATGCATTGGGAAAATAAAAGGTAGAAAAAGGATGATTTCTGGATTGAAATATGGCACAAATACTTGAGGAAGTACATAGAGTGTGTGTGTATATGTGTGTGTGTGTGTGAGAGAGAGAGAGAGAGAGAGATGTTTTAGCAATGCAGAGAGAATGGATTCTGATTTTTATATATTTATTAAAGAAAGATCATTGGGGACTGTAATAGTTTGAAGGCTTCATAGGGAAGTAGAGTGAATTGGAATCTATATGACACACAAGGTGTGGACACAGAGAGGACGGAAAGAATATCTGGTAAAGGGGGCAGAGTGAGAGAAGGCAGAGTAGGCAGTTTAGGAAGCAATGGTTTTTTTCTTAATGTTTTTTATTTATTTCTGAGAGAGAGAGAGAGAGAGACAGCACGAGCAGGGGAGGGTCAGAGAGAGAGGGAGACACAGAATCTGAAGCAGTCTCCAGGCTCTGAGCTAGCTGTCAGCACAGAGCCCAACGTGGGGCTTGAGCCCACGAACCGTGCGATCATGACCTGAGCTGAAGTTGGACGCTCAACCGACTGAGCCACCCAGGCGCCCTTAGGAAGCAATGTTAAAAGGAATTTCTATCTCTTGCACCATTTGTGTTGGCTTTCATTTTCTCAGAAGTGTCTCATTTTGAATAGAGTTATGGGCCATGTTGTGATACCTGTCCACTGTCCACTGTCAGTCCACTGAAGAGAAATTCCAGGAATGCCAGAACCCAGCTATTTTTCTTCATGTTTTCCTCCCATTGCAAGGGGCCAAAGCAGATGGCTTTGTGACAGCCAGGTGCTAGAAAACCTATACCAGCTGAGTGATGAAGCACTGACAAACTGCATTTTCTATTGAAGAGCATATTCTGGGGGATGAAAACCAATCTGACAAGTGCTCATGACTGTACCAAATGCCTTTCATAGGTATCCCTGTGTTGCCTTTGGTATTCTGGCGCAATAGCCACGCTGTTTAAGAACAGGAACTGATTTTGGTGATTTTTGAATTTAGTTTTGTATCTTTGGTAGCCTTTATTTCTCAACTTGTTTCAGTCCGAGAAATCAGTGGCTTGAGGGCCATTTGAAAAATATAAATCAAAGAAGTTCATTCCTGGAAGACTTATAGAGTCATGGATCATGTGAGTCATCAAGTTAGCATGCTTGATTAAAGCCAAAATGAAAACTAATTACTGTGCGCTGAACCTCACCGAACCTAGAGTTCTTCAGGTATAAAACAAGGGAAGTATGCAAAAGCATTTTTTAGCTCAAGGTACTCTATACAAATATTAAGTGATATTCACCAGTGCTCATTCTTAGGGAGTTTGAATTCATGACTAATCTTCCAGCTAATATCTTTTACTTCAGGGATAACCCATTTCTCCGTATTCTCTCTTGGTATGAAGTCAGAGAATAGCTAGGCTGTATCCTTTCCAAAGCATTGTTTTGACCTCTTGGCTTCTAAAGCCCCAAATATAGATCTCTTTTCATCTAACTGTGTCCTTCTGTTGTTTCAGTGTTATACACTGGATCACCAATGTGTTGTTACTCTTTCTTTATTCCTCTCCTCTTATTCTCCACCTTAATTTTTTGTTATTTAGAAAAATAAGATCTTCAGTTTCTGTGTCTGCCAAACAAACTGTTTCTTTTTGATATATTTTGGTACATTTACCAAAATAATATTCCATTCTTCATGCAGTGCTTTCTTAATAGGAACTGATACCACATTTCTCTGAAGAAACCATTTTTGAGAGAATAATCCCAGCCATGTGGCTGACCATGCAGGGCTTAGAGGTCATGGTAAGGAACTTGGATTAGATTGTATTCTGAGAGCAATGAGAAGAGATTAAAGCATTCTGAACAATAAAATCTGTTCTGATTTGATTTGCATCACTTTCCCGGATATTTGAAGAACAGATTATAAGCATCTAGAGTGGAAGCAGAGAAAGCAATAGTAGTAGTTCAGGTGAGGTGGTATCGATTTTTAGTCTAGAGTGGAGCAATGCAGATGGGTTTGAGATCTGTTTTGTAGATAGAAGTTTCGGACTTTGTGTAATGTAATTGATATGCCTGGGATGTAAGAAAATGGGGTCATGGGGCCTATCATCTATCTATTGCTGCATAAAAATTAATCAACAAACCTGAGTGTCCTACAACATTAAGTGACTGGGATGGTTGGTTAAGTAGATCTGCTGATATTGACTAGACTTGCTGTCATAATTGGATTTGCCTGGCTGTTGGTTAATCTCTAGGTCTCAGATGGGATGAGTGGGGTAAATTGGCTTTACCATACATGTTTGTCTAACAGGGTAACCTGAGCATATTCTGTCCATGGCAGAAATGAAAGTGAGCAAGTAGAAATACAACAAGCCACTTAAGGGCTAGGCTCAGAACTGATAACACTCCACTACTTTCTGTTAACCAAAACAAGTCATGGGATCACCCCATACCTCAACGGGTATGAAAATAGCCTCTGCCTTTAGTGAGAACTACAGTGTCACATAGCAAGGTCACAGATTCAGGAAGACATGAAGAATTAGGGCCATTTTGTAGTCAGATGCATGGAGAACTAAATAAGATTTTTAGCAACTGAATGTTATACTGTTCTTATAGTATAAGAGGCATATTTGAGTGGAAATGGATGTATCAAGAGTTCCTGATGAAATTTGAAATTCTGTAAGATATTCATCTTCTCTGTAAGACTTACTTGTCCATTCTTCTTCCCTCCTGTAGCAACTTGAATTCTTCTTAGGTTAAAGGAACTTGCTCAGTGGAGGTGGGATTCAAACCAAAGCAGTCTGATTCCAGAATGATTCCAGTTTGTTTTCTTGTAAGTATCATTTCCAACCCCACACTTAAGTTCTTGTAAATATTATCTTCTTAATTTTATTACATGCTTAATAATATTTTAGAACTTGTAGACAGATGCTCCTGGAAGCTTCCCAGTTAACTTGCCTCTAATCTGTGTCTTCATCCATTCCCCCAATGATACTGTCAGAGTGATTCTTCTTAAAGGAAAATTAGACCATGTCCCTTCTATTCTTAGAGGCTTTCAAGAGTTCTGCATTACTTACTGGATAAAGTCTAAGCACTTTAGCATGACTATAAGACCCCCAGGCCCTGATCCCTGCATATGTCTTTGTGTCCTCATCTGCCATTCTCTTTCATTTGTGCTCCAGAAGTACCAACTGCTCACTGCTGCTCATTGCTTCTTATCAATTGTGTACCATTTCATGCTTCCTTTTGTTCATAGAGTCTAGCTAACTTTTCTTGGAAAAAGTTTTCTTTTCTTCCTTTCCTTGTCCATCTGGTAAATGCCTAGTTTCTATCACCACCCTGATAGAGCATCACCTTCCTGTGATGCCTCAGACAGAATTCTCTCTTTTATACTTTTTTGGGAAACTTTTATGTCACTTCATTTTTGTATGTATCACATTATGTTTTATTGTTAGCATGTCTGTCTTCTACTTTAGTTTGTGAGCTTCTTTATGATTGTTGAGTAGTAGAATTAAATCACCCAGCAAAATGACATTTGGCTAAACCTTCAACACCTGTCAGGATGGAAACTGGCAGCCACCCTAGCTGCTCCCCCAGGGTGAAAACCAATAGAATAGCAAAATCTTGGCATTCACTTCTGCTGCACCTCCATAAATCACATGTGAGCGAACTATCCTGCCCCTCTTGTCTCCGCACCACTGTCAAAATTAGTCTGCCCTGGCATCATTGAAAAATGTCATGGGGAAGGAGAGATATATATAGTCCCCTGACCATGCACACTCTATCTTCTCTCCTCTCTAGTAGATACCAGAGTGCTCTCTTATTAGTGGGTCCTACCCCTCACTCAGGGAATCCCCCTTGCTTTGCACATGCCTATGTGAGTAATAGTTTAAGTTATTTGTAGTCTCTGGCTTGGGTGTGGTATGTTTTGACATATCTTTAAAAAGGTAGACCCTATGCATCATTATGGCCAGGGGATCAGTATAAAATTTGTTTGTTCAACCAAGTTAGTATAGGTCACTAAAATAAGTGCCTTAGTGAATTGAGCACAAGAATGATCTTAAAATTGTGTTTTTAAATGAGTGCTTGAGGAATTTGGGTTTCTCTGAAGAATTTAAAATATTTTACTTAAAATGTTGATTATAGTCTTATTTTAATTAATTAGCTCTTTTCACACAGACATACAAAGCACAAAAGAGGATTCTAGGCCAGCCCTAGTGGATTAATGGTGCCTTAGCTATTTAAGGCTTTAGTACACTTTTAAGTTCTCAGGTTCTGCAAGTTGGTACAAATGCAAAGAAGAATGGGCAGCTGAAATCTTTCCGAACAGACTTTTTTCACCCTCTCTGGGCCAGAGAACTGATTAGACGAAAGAACCTCAAATGTGGATTAGGAATGACTTATCTTCTTAACTTTAGGCACATGAACATCAGAAAAAGAGCTATCCTAATAGCATTAGGAATCCTGGTTGTGCTAATCCAGTTTATGAAATTTTAGATCACTTATGGGTCGTTCTCAGACAATGGGAAAATAGGATTACTAATAGAAGAAAGTTGTTAATAACTATTGACTGAATGTTCACATATATCTTTATCCCTTTACTTATCAGAGTATATGATCTGTTTTCGTTCTTGTTGCCCTACTTAAAGTGTTTCTTGAGATCGTGTCCCTGTTTGTTTGTCACTGTATGGTAGACCCCAGCACTTAGTAAGTGGTTATTAAATATTTTATGCTATTGTAAATGGTAATTTTTAAAATTTGAATTTCTGATGTTAGATGCTAACTTATGGAAATAAGCTTAATTTTTGTAATGATGTTGTATCCTTCAATTTTCATAAACTCATTTATTCTAGCAGCTTTTTTTTTATTTTTATTTTTTTTATTTAATATTTTTATTTATTTCTAGGAGAGAGAGACAGCGTGAGCAGGGGAGGGTCAGAGAGAGAGGGGGTCACAGACTGAAACAGGCTCCAGGCTCCGAGCTGGCAGTCAGCACAGAGCCCGACGCGGGGCTCGAACCCACGAACTGCGTGATCATGACCTAAGCGAAAGTCGGACGCTTAACTGACTAAGCCACCCAGGCGCCCCTATTCTAGCAGCTTTTTAAGTAGAGTCCATCATTTTTTTTCTAATAGAATATCATGTTGCTGTAAATAAAGACAGTTTTACTTTTTCTATTCCAATCTAGATGCTTTTTATTTCTTTTCTCACCTTACTTCATTGACTAGAGCCTCCAGGACTGTGTTAAATAGAAATGGTGAAAGAGGACATTTTGTCTAGTTCCTGATCTTAAGTAGAAAATATTGAGTCTATTATCATAAAGTGTGATGTCAGCTATAGCTTTTTTCATAGATGTCCTTTATCAGGTTGAGGAAATTTTCTAACTACTGAGGGTTTTGAATCAGGATTGGATGTTTTTGTCAAATATTTTTTTGTATTCATTAAGATTATCATGTAAATATTATTTATTAGTTTGTTAATATGGTGAATTATATTTATTTTTTAGAATATTAAACCAACTTTGCATTTCTGGGATAAACCAGAAACATATATTATCATTTTAACCAACTTTTAGATTCTATTTAGGGTTTCACATCTATGTTCATGTAGGGTATTAGGCTATAGTGTATTGTTTATTATAACGTTTTGTCTAGTTTATGATGGCTTTGAAGAATGAGTTGGAAATTGTTATCAGCTCTTAACTTTTCTGGAAGATTTTGTACAGATTACTATTATTTCTCCCTTCAGTGTTTGGTGGACTTCATCAGTGAAGCCATTAAGCCTGAAGCTTTTGGGGTTTTTTTGACAGAGTTTTAATGACAAATTCTATTTCTTTAATGGAGATAGGACTCTAGCTTATCTGTTTCATTTAGGATATCTATTTCATAAGATTTGTTAGTTTGCATCTTTCAAAGAATTTATGTGCTTCATCTAAGCTAGTGAATATATTGGTATAATGTTGTGTATAATAATTCCATATTATTTTTTAAATATCTGTAGAATCTGTAGTTATGTTGGATTTCTCATTCCTGATATTGGTAATTATATCTTTTTCCTCTTTTTCCACTGGTAAGTCTGGCTAGAGGTTTATCAATTTTATTGTTCTCAAAGAACCATCTTTTTTAATTTAAAATTTTAATTATTTTTTTCATGTTTATTTATTTATTTTAAGAGAAAGTGTGTGCAAGCAGGGTATGGGCAGAGAGAGAGAGAGGGGGAGAGAGAGAATCCCAAACAGGCTCCGTGCTGTCAGTGCAGAGCCTGACACAGGGCTTGATCCCATAAATTGTGAGATCATGACTTGAGCTGAAATCAAGAATCAGAGCCTAAACTGACTGAGTCAGTCAGGAACCCCAAAAACTCATCTCTTTAAACCTATGTGTATATATGTGTTTGTGTTTAAACTGAACTTCTTGTTGACTGAATATAGTTTGATCTTTTTTATTCAATCTGATAATATGTAATATGTGTCTTTTAGTTGGGATATGTAGACCATTCATATTTAATGTAACTATTGATCTGATTAAATTTGAGCCAACCATCTTATTGTTTTCTGTTCATTTCTTCTATTCTGTGTCCCTCCCTTTTTTTCTGCCCTCTTTTGGATTAATCAGTTTTGTTATTGTTAATATCATCTAGTATATTTTCATATCAGACATTGTAGTTTTCATCTCTAGAATTTCCGTTTGGGTCTTTTTAAAGTATCTCCCATATCTCTTCTTAAATTTTTGAATGTTTTACTATACCTGTCTAGTAACTATAGCATATGTGTCAGTGTCAATTGACTACTTTTTGTCTTAATTATGGGTTATATTTTTCTGCTTCTTTGCATGCTTGGTAATTTTATTAAATACCAGGCATTTAAATTTTTATCTCATTGGTTGCTAGATTTATTTATATTTCTTTAAATGTTTTTGTACTTTGTTCTGGGACTCAGTGTTTTTGGAAACCGGTCCTTTTGAGTTTTGTTATTAAGATTTCTTAACTGGGATTGAAGCAGTGCTCAGTGTAAGGCCAACTTTTCAATACTGTCCAAATACTGAGGCAGAATTTTTCTGTGTGTTCTACCAAATTCTCCATGAATTGTGAGATTTTCTAGTCTGGATAGTGGGAATAGAGAGGTCCTACTCTCAGATCAATGTGAGTGACTTTAATTTCCTCTAATTCAGTCAGATTCCTCTTGGCCTTGGGTAATTTGTTTACATAAAAGCAATGATAAATATTTCAGCAGAATACTTAGGGGGACATGATTAGAGCTTCAGAATCCTCTTTGTAGGTTTCCCCCCTCTGTAGGACTCCTTCTTGTGAACTTTAAGTCACTGCATTCTCCCCAGATTCTCAGCTTCATCTCTCAACTAGAATCTTCTAGGTTCTGTCGAGGTTCACTTTCTGGGCATCACAGCACAGAAACCTTTCATTAGCACTAAGCTGGTGCAATTGGGTGACTTACTTTATTTAGTGATCATTATTGTATGATATTGAATATCTTGGACACTGTTGTTTTAATTTTTATTATTTCAGGCAAGAGAATAAATCTAGTCTTTAAGAGCTTTATTTTGGTTGGGAACTGAGGTTCACCAACTGATGAAAATTTTTTTGACATAAATGTCAGAGACCTGCTTAAACTTCATATAGAACAATTTGGGGGTGGGGGCTGTGTTACATATCTTTGGAAGTGTGAGATTATAGCATTTTATGACTGAAGGCATTGGGTGTAATATGATGCTAATGCAGGCTGGATAATGCAGGAGGCAAGAAATTTTAAAAAGACTGCTAAGACTTATAGTGTGTACACTGTGTATATGGTGGTGAGTCAAAAGACAAACTCCCTTTTTAAGAAGTTTTTTATTTAAATAATCTACACCTGATGTGGAGCTCGAACTCAGGAACTCCAAGATCAAGAGTTGCATGCTCTTCTGACTGAGCCAACCAGGTGCCCCAAAGTCCCTTTCTTCATTGTACTTCATTACAGTTTACATGAGCACAAGTGTTTGATTGCCTAATTTATTATTTTTTTGCATTCACTGAGATATTTTCTTTAATTAGGATAAATAATATAACCCCAAGAATATATAACATATTACATGCATTACCTCAGAGCTTTGTATTTCCCCATTATGACACCTGTATTGTATTATAATTGGCAATTTATTTGCTTCTCTAACCAATCTGTTAGTTTCTCTACATAAAGCTTACGGTGTTTTATTTAGCCTTTTTTTCCCATTGTCTGGTACAATGCAGAGCACATAGCTGGTATAAGTGAGTGAACAAATGAATGGATGATTAGATGAATGAATGGTATAAATTTTCTGTATCAGAGTTGACTGTCAAGGACATTATTTTGGATAAATGGATCTTTTGGTTACTTTTAGGTCACTGTTCTGACACCTACCAGTCCAAAATAGCCAACATATTTATTCTCAAGCCCAAATGAGATTGATGTGTAAAAATAATAGGGTTATGTGCTCAGTATATGGGTTTTGTTGTTGTTGTTTGTTTGTTTTGTTTTGTTTTTGGTAAGTAAGCTTCACTCCCAGTGTGGAGCCCAGTGTGGGGCTTGAACTCATGATGCTGAGATCAAAACTGAGCTGAGATCAAGAGTCAGATGCTTAACTGACTGGGCCACCCAGGTGCCCCTCAGTATATCATTTTCAAAGTTTTAATGCTAATCTGTGTGACAACTTCAAGCTTTTTTTTTTCGGCCTTCAAATTTAAATAAACAGTAGTACTTCCTAAATTCAAGCAAGTGAGAAGCTAATTACATATCCATTTGAGCTATATCCAGTACTTACTTCATGATATGGCAAAGGCAGCTCTGTGATCTTACAATGTGAAGCAATAAATAGATAGATGATAGATAGATAGATAGATAGATAGATAGATAGATAAAATTTTTAAAAGGCAGCAGTTAATTGTGGACCATGACCTTGGCAGCAGGATCCACATATGGGCCTCTAGGACCAAGAACAATGCCTAAAATGAATGAACAAAGAGGTGAATGAACAACACTTCCTCCTTCTCAAGGCTAATTCAGTATCTCAAAATGACTCTGGAAGCATAACTGAAAAAAAGGAAAAGGTAAACCCATTTAGCAAGGTAACATCTATATCTAATGAAGATGCTATTATTATGGTTTATGAAGAGAATACCCATTTTTTAAAAATACTTTGTGTTCAATAAAGCATATATTTTATAAATGGCCTTGGGCCACTGTAGAAAATGGGATTTTTTTAAAAGGATATTTGTGAAATATAATGCTTTAGTTCAGCCCAAACTATTCAAGCCAGGATTCAACACCCTGAATTCCAATCAAGTTTGTAAAATGAAGTGTCATATTGAAAATCTCTGTCAGAATTAAGTTGCTTCTCAGGACAGAATAGTACAAGGGCGCACAGGGGAAGAGAAGGAGAGAAGCCATGCATAAAAGAAAACATGGTAAAGTTGTGCATAAGTTATGGAGCTTTAATGATATTTTATAATTCAACATTTGGTCAAATATTTGATATCAAATATAATTATGAAAAAGTAAATATCAGAAAAGAATCCATTAAAGATGCTCAAGTCAGACTTGTCAAATTAATTTACTAATTAAATAATTAACTTATTTCCAAACTCTGCTTATGTTACATATAAAAAAAAAAAGGCTGGGGGGGAAAAAGTCAAATTAGATTCTAATAGCTTACCATGCAAACTGTTTTGTTTTTGTTTTTATTTTTCTGTTTTGTTTTGTTTTTACCATGCAGGCTTTGAGGATTAGTTTGTAACTGCTGATAATGGCACAAAAATGTGCATTAGAGGTGTGAGGTATTCTGTGAAACTGCTATGATGTCTTCTTTTTCAGGCATCAATCATAAATGCAGAAATTCACATTCAGTCAGCTTTGCTTGCTTTTTTTCCCCACTATAAATCTCTCATGATCTTTCTTCAGCTAAATTCATTATAATTCCCTGGTCATATACAGTTGTGTCAATTATGCCAAGAATCTAGATCTGAAAAATGACTTTGATTTTTAGTGTTCATACTTCTGAATGGACACTACAGAATTTTTGTTTGAATCATCTACTGTTAAGTTACTTTTTAATATATTTTTGTATGAGGACACATTTCTGAGTGTGTGATGTATTATTATTTATATTTATTAATTACGAATTTCTTTTAACAACTGATTGAGAAAGGCTCCAGTTGCTCTGAAATTACATTTTAACTGTTACATTCAAAAGATCTATTTTAGATTATAATGGCTGTGAAACTCCTAACTAGTAGAAGATAAATTTGAAAGAATCAGTATAAAGTTCACATTTGAAATAGGGTAGAAGAAACAAATAGTGGTGCCATCTCTTCCCTGAGGGGCATTAAATGAATTTCTTTACTATGTAATGGAGGAAAACTATTTAATCAGTTGTTGGATCATTGGACTCTTTCAGAGCTTCTGGGAAGGTAAGAGGTGAAGAGAAAAGGAAGGGACAAAAAGTTCCTTCTTCCTCCCTGCTCGATATCCAAAATTGGATTAAGTTGGAAACATTAGCTGGGTTAACAGAAATAAATAGACCTATTGGTCTTTATTGAATTAACAGATTAATATAGTAAAACTACAATCAATTCAATAAACATTTCAGTCATATCAATGGCTCGTCATATTTACTTTAACTAGACCAACTCAGAATCCAAGATTAGTATAAAGGAGCTTAGAGGTTATCTAGTACAAACCTCCCATTTTACATGTTAGGATATTTAAGTTCAAAAAGTTTATCTAACTTATTAGTAAAAGTCAGAGGTCTTATTGCTTTTACTCTTAACTTAGAATTGAAATGGCCTTGGTATGGAATATAGCAACTAGATTTGAAGTATGTCAAAAAACCCCGCTTTTAGTTGTGTGTCAAGCCAATCAGAATTAAGCTATAATCATGCTAAATTCAAATAGTCATGTTAGTTAAAATCATGCTACATGAGAGATAAAGCAGCATTTACCAAATCTACATCATTGTAAGAATCACCTGGGATCTTGTTAGAGATGCAAATTCTCTCTCTGAAGATTCAGACTCATTAGATCTGAGTTGATAGATTATGCAAGATTGAGAAACATTATAAGGGCACGTGGGCTAGCTAACTTAAGGCAGGCACAATAGAACTTCGATGCTTGTTATCAGGGGAAGAAAAGCTTAAAAGGCAAGATCAGAGGTAGAGGCAGGGGACCTTGGTCTTATTGGTTAGAGCATGCTTCAAGTTGAGGTTCATTCAGGGTCATTGTTGGCTCTGAGGAAAGACTCAATTCTCTAGAATGACCTCATTGGTGCTGCTTCTAGTATTGTCTCATTAATTCCAGTTTACTTTGCTATGTCAAATTATAAGCTCCTATAGTTCCTGATGTTTCCAAAGTCTGGCATCATTGTCACTTGATTCAGATTGCTGGAATTAAAACAAAATGGATTCCATAGGGAAGGTGAAGAAAACTTATACAGAGGAATTCTTCCTGTTAAAGATGATTTAAGGGGCGCCTGGGTGCTTAGTCGGTTAAGCGTCTGACTTTCGCTTGGGTCACGATCTCGTGGTTCGTGGGTTCGAGCCCCGCGTCGGGCTCTGTGCTGACTGCCAGCTCAGAGCCTGGAGCCTGTTTCAGAGTCTGTGTCTCCCTCTCTCTCTGACCCTCCCCTGCTCACGTTGTCTCTCTCTCTCTCCTAGAAATAAATAAAAACATTAAAAAAAAGATGATTTAAAAATTTGCCTTTTAAAAATCATTGGCTGAGATTGTAAATGTACAACTATCTCTTTAACAGTGGTGGGACTGCTTCATTCTCTTGAGTGCTTTAGCATCCGAATCTTGTAGAAAAGGGATGCCTTTTGTTGTGACAGGAGGCTGTGGAAAAGGTTTTATGCTTTCACATGATCTGGAGAGCTGTTCAATTCTGGCTTAATTCTCAGAGCATCACATGGCTCCTCTGAGAGGTTGTGTTTTTTGTTTTTTTTTTTCCTGGTGGAAAGGATCTCTTAAATTATTTTACCTCCTTGTGCCTTTGTTTCTTCTTTAATATGCCAATAATAATTATACCTACCTCAAAGAGTTCTTTTGAGAATAAAATAAATTATTAATGTAAAGTCCTTAGTATACTGCCTAGCAACAAGTGCTCAATAAATGTCAGCTATTATTATTACTGACACTTCAGAAGAAGCATAGTTATGATGCTGGGGTAAGACAGAAAAGAATCATTGGATCATGTGGAAGATTGATGACAAATGGTGGCCATGGTCATGCCCTCTGCAATCTGTCTTTAACTCTTACTATCAAGAAATGGAGTCTGTTTTCCCACTCCTTGAAACTGGGCTGGTCTGTGACTTCCTTAGAGCAATGGAATGTGGTAGAAGAGATGCTGTGCCAATTCCAGGCCTAATCCTCCAGAGGTGTTGCCCAAGTCCACTCTGTGTCTTGGGACTTTTGACTCTTCCATGAAAAAAAATCCCAGGCTAGCCTGCTTAGAAGGTGAGAGACCACATGAAATGAAGACAATTCACCTCAGCTGAGGCCATTCCAAGTCAAGTAAGACCAGAAAAACTGTCCTTCTGAGCCCAGCTGAAATTGTTTAACTGCAGAATTGTGATCTAAATGGTGATGTTAAGCTTTTACATTTTGGAAGTGGTTGTTAAAGGGGTAGAGGGCTTTTGGAAAGAGAGGTAAGTTGTGGGAAGGTGTCCAGAAAACGGATAGTAAGCAACAGTTTAATAAGGTTTGTTAACCAGATTTGTCAGTGCCTTCTCCATTGTTGTGTTGTTGAATTCTCCTTTTCCTGGAATAGGAAAGGGGAGCATCTTTACAAATGGAAATTTCCTCCATAAATGTGAATTTCTTTTACAAAAGGGAAACGTGTGCCCTGATTTTAGATCTTTTTCTGGGTGTTCTGGTTCTCAGTAGCCTTTAGCTCAAAATAACCCACATGCCAAAGAGGCATATTTTGGGGTGGTGTATTCTGGTACTGTTTAAGATACAGAAGGAAAAAAAAACCCAAAATTTCTGGTCTTAAGGAGTTGTATTAATTTCCTATTATTACCACACACTTAGTGACTAAAACAACACACATTTATTATCTTATGGTTCTAGAGGTCAGAAGTCTAAGTCACTTTCCTTCTGGAGCCTCTAGGGGAGAATCTATTTCCTTGAGTTTTCCTGCTTCTAGAAGCTGCTTCTATTCTTCAGCATGTGGCCCCTTCTGTTTTGAAGCCAGCTGCACAGCATCTTCTCTGTTTTTTGCTTCCATCTCTTCATATCTCTTTGTCTCTGATATTCTTCCTGTCTTTCTTTCATAAGGACCCTTATGATTATATTGGGTCTACCCAGATAATCTGTGATAATTGCTCTATCTCAGGATCTTTATTTTCATTACATTTGCTATGTTTTTAGTTGTTGTTGTTATTTTTTTTTAAGTTTTATAAGGTATTTAATCGGGTTTTTTTTGGCATGAGGAGATGAACTTGTTTGGGGGCCTGTTATTCAACCAGAGACAGGAAAATGCATTTTAGTAAAGCTCATCTTTATAGGATAAAGCCCAAATTTTTGAATGAGTCAGACAAATTTTTATGATGTTCTTTCTTCCCATCTGTATCTCCAGTAACTCCCTGCCTCAAATACATAATTCAGCAATCCTGCTTCTATTACTCCTCCCTAACAGAACAGATCTATATCTTATCCCTTTGATTCGCCCTTTTCCTGAATACCCCTTCTCAACATCCCAGTACCCACTGCGAGGAAAAATACTCAGCTAGGGGCATTGCCTTATCTGAGAAATAGCATCCCTCTTATTTACTCCCAAAGGACCCTTTGCCTGCCTCCACCACTGACTTTATTACACTAGACTAGAACTGTTTATGTGTTGGCTGTCTTGCTCCATTACTCAAAAGCTCCTTGAGAGTAGGGAGAGTGTCATTCATTTTTCTAGCCTCATCACTTAGCATAGTATCTGGCACACAATAAGGGCTTAAGAAATGTTAAATGAATGAGTATCACTGAAATTATTTATCTATTACTAATTATAAAAGGAAGAAAAGTGGAAAAAGTTGAAGGCGATTTTATCTTGAACTGTTAAGAAAGTTTTTGGTTAAGAACAGATTTCTTGCAGAGCTTGAAGAAGGAAAGGCAGACAGGGGAAAGATGAGATGAGATGTACATGACTCACAGGCAGTAATAACAAGAGCCAGAGGCGCTGAAGCTTCAGGGCTGCTCCTCTCAGTTGGGGTGTTTTTGATGTGTGCCTGCTTTGATCCCTGCTGTGTAGCTATGGCCCAGGATGTTCTAGAATGAAAAAAAAACCTACTTACTGTTTCCTGTTTCCAAGATCCAGGGTGTGTTACAGAAGAAACACATGGTGGGGGGTTGGTGGCAAAAGAATATCATTTCCCAAAGGTAAATACTTTCTCCAATATGTCTTCAGAGCTGAAGCAAAAGAAAAGAGGATGCACAGAGATGCCATTGCAGTGTGCAGGAGAAAAGCAGAAAGCAACATAAAAGCAGAGACAAGAGGAAAACACAGAAGGGTGAGGTCAGCAAAGCTGTACTGATTGGTAATGGCAGCAATGGCACACTGAGCCATGCATGGAGGGATTTTGTCAGCCTCTTATGGGTACAACACATGGGTACGCAGAAAGTGACATCTTAAGTGCTCTTATACTCAGGAACAGGACAACACAGTTGACAGATCATGATGGGGGGCAAAAGACACACAGAATCACACTGCTACCCCTTCCTGTATGGGAGGCCTAGTGGAACTTCTACTGTGAGTTTATTTTTAGAAGCATGAATTATGTCCAAGTTAAATCAATCTTATTAAATTTATCTGAGATATGGATTCAGTTATTCTCAAAAATTCCTTTTTGAAATAGAGCTTCCAGTTTAGAAGTATACTAAATTTGTACAACAGTCAGATCCTATTGACCATCTCAGACTAGACTCTTCTAAATGTACTGGTACTTTAATCTTCCCAACTTGGTAGAGAGAGAAGAGAATATGGATTTTTAAAAGGAAGGAGTTCGTGGAACAGGCTTTGGGGAGTTACTTTGGGAAAATCAAGCACTATCATGCCACACATATTAAACAGTTTAAGAGGCAAACAGCTGGGGCTGTACCTAAGCAAATTATCTGATAGCACTTGATTAAAGAAAAGGAAGTTCTTTCTAAAATATGCTATTTTTTAGAGTTAATTGTCCCAGCTCCCATATCCTGGTATTTGATGGGGTATGTAAGCTGAGGTCAAAGTCACTGAAGTTCCACAAAAGCCTGAAATCACATGATTTATCACACTAGAAAACAGACACCTTGTCTATTTTATTACCACTGGAAAAGTTCCTGCACGTTGTGGACACTCAAAAAATAGTTGACAGAATTAACACAAGTAGAGAGAAGCTGAGACACTGAATCTATAAAACTTGTGAATGGGGTTAACAATTGGGATGAAACATGATTGCCTGAAGTCCTGTGAGCCTCTGAGACTTGCTTGGGCCCCTGCAATTTGGTCCCAGGATAAAGCTAATAATATTAATAGCTGTATTTTAATTGAGGGTGCATTGTGTACTACATTGTGAGCTGGACATTTTAGATATATTGTTTCCAACCCTCAAAAGAACTCCCCAAAGTACATAGTATCATCCCTCTTTTACACATAGGGAAATAGGCGGTGAAAAGTTAAATAACTTTTCCAAAGTTACATGGCTAGTGAATGAGGGAACAGTAACTCAAACCCAGATCTGACTGCTAAATCAGTGTTTTGTACTTATACCACACTATCTCCAACAATGTATATATTCCGAAAAAGATTATTCCTTGTAATAAAATTAGTACGTGCTTATAATAAATACAGGAAATATAGAAACATATAGGGGAAAAATCAGTAATGACACCTCCCCTGCTTTGTAAACATATGGCAATGCAAGTAACTGATTCTCATTATTTGCAATAATGTTCTATAAAGTCACCATGTTTACTGAATTAGGAAATACTGAAAACTTGCTTCTAGAATAATTAAAAGTTTAGGTTCCTGTGAGATTCTGGTCACATTTTCATCAATCCATTAATTCATAACTTTGTTTTGTGTGTGTTTGTTTAAAAACATTATTTAATATATGTTGATTCATTAACATTAACTCACAGCCAATAGTGCTATAACTCATGCCTGAATGAAGCTTATCTAACGTATGCATTTTCTGTAAGACACATTCCAGTTTTGGTGTGCTTAGGGACAATAGCACTTCAGCTCTATGCTTGGGGTTAGTTTTAAACAGTGAAACCGCGGACAAAAAGCACAATAATGCAAAAAAAAACATAGCACCACATAGACTGCAATAAAAGGATAATTATTTATAGTATGAGTTGAAACAAGAAGGCAGAGCGTCACCTTGTTCAACCTTAATTGGAAACACACGTGTTGGTGATTCAACTATTATGCCACTCTGGGTATGTCTGGGGATGACCATGAAGGTATCAGTTTGAGAGTTAGAACAGATGAGTTCACAAATACGGAGTTGTGAATAATGAGAATCAAAATACTGATTGGTTCTGTGAAAATCATAGACACTGTACAAGAGTTTTTCAGAAACATTTATTCTATAAAATCTCATTTAGAGACTTTGGTGCCTCATGCCCAAGACAAATCTATCCAGCTTGCCATTTATTTCATTTAACATCTCTTGAGACTCTCCTAAGTGTATGCTAGGCACTGTGATAGGTATTGGAGATAACGATGAACAAGACAGTTCCTAGCCTGTAGAAGCTCATGGTTTAATGGAAGGAGACAGACATGTAAGCAAATTATTTTCACAAATTGTGGTATGCTCAGTACGGGACATAGGCATGGGGTCTTTTGGGAGCACACACAAGAGAGCCACTTCATAGAGGAGTGGGTGCCTCAGCTAAGTACTAAGGACACAGTCTGATTCAGTCAGGTGAAGATGGGAGGCAGTGGTGACCGTTACTGTAAATAACACACAATGACATAGTAGATGTTAACAAAGGCCAATTAATTTGATTCAGAACTCTTTGGAAACCAGAAGTAAAATGATAAATTACTAATTATTCTGGCCTGTGTCTTCATATAGCACAGATTTTACTGTATTTCTTCTGGCTCAGTCTGGATTTTATGGATCATCATAGCATAATTCATGCTTACAACATGTCTTAAATGTTGGATAAGTAAAGGATCTTGTCTTGGTGTTGTATTTATCAAGGTAACTGTAATTTATGTCAGCTTTCTACATAAATGATAAAATCCCCCAAGGCAAAGATTTTTCTGAGTTCTTTGTAGAAAGGTCTACAAAGAGAAATAATTGTCTATTACATAATATGGGTTCCCTGGAGAGTATATATTAAGAATTTAGAAAGTTTATCCCAAATCTGAATTGTCCAAGTATGCCTTTAACTTTTCTGTCCTGTTTCATTTAGAAGCAAAGACTTGGGGGGTGGGAAGAGGTAATTATCATTTTTTAAAATGTTTATTCTTGAGAAAGATTGAGCAAGCACAGGTGAGGGAGGGAAGGCAGTGAGAGACGGAGGCACAGAATTCGAAGCAGGCTCCAGGCTCTGAGCTGTCAGCATAAATCAACCCAACATGGGGCTCAAACTCAGGAAATGTGAGATCATGACCTGAGCCAAAGTCAGACACTTAATCAAGTGAGCCACCAGGTGCCCCTCATTTATTTTTTGTATAAGTATAATCTCATATATTTTCCTTTTCCAGACATTTATATTTGTTTTTACTTGAAAAAATGATAGAATTTAGAACAGTTACAAGGATATACATATTAAAAAATAAGCCTTCATATCCCTCAAATTCAGCATTTACTGTTTATCAATTTCTTGTTATCTTGAGGAAATATTCTTTGCAGTTATCTATATTTATATATATTTAAAATGTAAAAGGAATAAAAATGAAAACAGAGGGCACAGTGGATAATAAGTATCCTAAGAAGACAGTTCCTTCAAATGCCATTTTCCCCTGAAAGGTAATGGTATATTTTACAACTCTTAAACAGATTGGGTACAAAGGCAATAAACAGGCTTTAGATTTTCTTGTTTGTTTTAGTTTTAAGGGAAAGGGAACTGTTGTTCATTGGAGAACATTGTATGCATATTCTATGCTAGGTAGTTTATACATGGTATCTCATTTGGGCTCTCAAAGATGTCAAGAAGGAAGTATTATTCTCATTTTATAAATATGGAAATTGCATGTCAGAGAGATTAAAAATGTTAATTTAATGGAACCACAATTAGAACCCAGTCCTGCATGATTCCAGTATTTATGCTTATTCCATATATATTCCAGGTCCTATATATTATATTTATTATTTTGGCTATAAATATACATATGACAATTGATATTAGCTCAGTGGTTTAAAAAACCCTTAACAGGAATTTCTAACTAAATTTATGCTTCTTAAATTTGTGCTTCATATCACTTTGTATTTGACATTATAAAGCCATAAATATTCAGTAGAGTCAAATCCCTTTTAAGAAGACAACCCATGACTAATAAGAGCTGCATCACAGGAGACCTGCAGATGGCACTGCTGCCCATGAGTCACCCAAATCAAACTTAACTAATAGTTTAAGTAGACAAAAGGTAGTCATTTTGGGAATTATCCAACAGTGATTCTAAAAGTTAAATTCAACCAACATTTGGGGGATTTATAGATTGTGTGATTCCTTCCAATTTACTGATGTTGAAATTTAATTTTCAGTTTAATGAACAATGAGTATAATGCTTGATAATTTCTAGCCTAGCAGTAGGTGTAATAAGTCTTAGTGGAGGAGAACAAGAGTATCAATTAAGCTGGGGAAGAGAAAGAAATTTGGACTCTTTCCTTGAGCATAAGGTGCTGCCTGGCAAATCAGATCATGAGAATCATGAGACAGAATGCAGTCTTCAGAACTTCCAAGTACCTTGAAAGCTGATGAAAACACACAAATGTAAAAATCTGAAACACTGTACATAATGAACAAGAATGGTAGGTCTTTATCATTGTATTTTTAGCTTCAGCATGAAGTTTTGGGAAATTTATAAGCAATCTCAAATCCTCCCATCCAAGTACTAACCAGGCCCGACCATGCTTAGCTTCCGAGATCAGACGAGATCAGGCGCGTTCAGGGTGGTATGGCCGTAGACAAGCAATCTCAAATCCTAACCAACTACTGAAGTTTTAGAAGACTAAAAGAGCTACTTTCTCTTGAGTCATTAAGAGACATAAAGTCCCAGAGAAAGAACTTCAAGATTTTCATAGGGCTGTATCTGGTTGGTGAGATTATGGGTGATTTAAACTTTCATTTCCAAATCGTCTACAATAAACAGAAATTACTTTTTAATAAGAGAAATTAAAATTAGTAAATGCTAAAGTAAAAAGTAAATGAAAACTGATTCTCACAACCTCTCCTCCATCTGTCCCTCTTTATCTCTTGTCTCATATTAACAGAAATCTTCCCCACCATCCTCTCACCGCTTTTTGTTCATTTTAATGCTAGGGGTCCTCAGTGATGAGGTGTTCCACACAGACCCCCTTTCAGTGCTATGTCATGAATTCTCCCACCTGCCAGGAATATTGGTTGCAGTCCTCTTTAGGAAGGAAGTTGTCTCACCCAAGATTACACTTCCTCTTCAGAATCAACCCATATTAGGTGACTGGTTTACATAACGCTACAAAGGCCTAGCACTTTCTTTCAGTTTGGGACAATTCTGAATAGCCATCCCAGCTTCAGAGCCCCTCATGGGATCAGCTGAGGCCTCTCTTGCAATTGCATTGTAGTTCAACTTTTTCTTTTCCCCTATTCCAGCTCCATCACTTTCTTACAAGTGTTCCTGAGCATACTTTCCAGTAACATCCTATGCCAATATTTGTCTCAAAATGTGGGGAACATGACCTACAGTAGAACTAAGACTAGTTCCAGGAAGCTGACTAAAATTGAGTTTTAGAGTCAGATCAGCCAATGGCTGGCTCATAATGAGGGGGCTATCATAGGTGGTTGGTAAAGTACTAATAGTCCCTGCCCAACTTTTATTGGTGGTGGACTACCAACAACTCCTAGCCAGAATAGGAAATCTAAAACAATATCATTCAATTGTTTTCTGGGATTGCTTTTTTACAAGTCTACTGTTATTTTATTTTCCTGTATAAATGTTTTTCTCTGGATTAAAAAAAATGTTTATTATTTTGAGAGAAAGAGAGAGTGCATGTACATGAAGGGGAGGGGCAGAGAGAGAAGGAAAGAGGGAGAAGTCAGCGTGGAGACCTACACAGGGCTCTCATGATGTAAGCTGAAATCAAGAGTCAGAAGTTTAACTGACTGAGCTACCCAGGTGTCCCTCTCTGGATACTTTTAAGATTTCTCTATCATTAGTTTTCAGTATCCTGATTGTATGTGTCTTGGTGTGGTTTTCTTTCTTTTGCTGGGGGTTACTTGAGCTTCTGTGGATTTTTGGCCAATAATTTTTATGTCCTCCTTTTTTCTTCTCTCATTCCTAGGCTCCTATTGTACACATTACTCAGTTTCATACTTTCACACAGTTCACTGAGGCTCTGTACTTTTTTCTCGTTTTGTTTTCTCTTTATCTTGAGTAGTGCCTATTGCTGTTTTCAAGTTTACAGATCTTTTCTTCTGCTAATCTAATTTGTTATTAGATTTTCTGTAGATCTTCTGTATCTAATTTGTTATTAATTTCATTATATATTTTTCATTTCAGATATTGTATTTTTAATATTTAGATCTTTTAATATTTGGATCTTTTTAAAAAATATCCTCTATTCTATCACTAGAATTGTATTTCCTTTATATTCTACAATAAAATTATAATTGTTAAAGTGTCTGTTAATTCCACTATATCTGTCATTCCTGGGTTAGTTTCTATTGACAAATTTTTTCTCCCTGTTTATGGGTTATATATTTTTTCTGTTCCTTTGCATGTCTGGTAATTTTTCTTTTCTTTTTATTACAACTTATTTTTCTTTTGAAGTATATTGGCATACAACATATTAGTTTCGGATGTACAACAAAATGATACAATATTGTATATATTATGAAATGATCTCATAGTAAGTCATGTCTGGTAATTTTTGATTAGATTCTAGACATTGTGATTTTTACATTGTTGAATGCTGGGTTTTGTTTTATTTTGAAAAGTATGGAACTTTGTTCTGGCACACAGGAAGTTACTTGATCAATTTGAACATTTTGAGGCTTGTTTTTAAGATTTGTTAGGGTGAATCCATAGCAGTTTTTATCTAAGCATAACTCTTCTGAAGATGCTACCCAATGCCCCATGTATTAGAAGTTCTATTCTGGCTGGTAACATGAACTATTTCCAGCCCAGCGAGGTCCAGGGATTATTTGGTTTACTGCTTTTAAGTTATTCTTTTGTTGGTCTTGTTGAATAGCAATCAACTGGCTTCCTTCACTGAACTCCATGACAATTATTACTCAGAAAAAAGTGTTTAAACTATTCTCTAAAGATCTCTGCAGATATCTAGAGCTTTTCGTTGTTGTTTTGCAACTCTTCAGTCATCCTGAACTCTGACCTCTAGCTACTAAATGTAGTGAGACACTGGGCTTTGTTTTGGTTCTCTCTCCCAGCACTGTGACCTGGCAATTGCTTCCAGGTAGTAATCTAGGGGCAATCATAAGGCTCACCACCTTTGTTTTCCCTTTTCTCAGTTATCATAGTCCCATGTTACCTACAGCCCAATGTCTAAAAACAGTTGTTTCATATAATTTGGTTTCCTAGTTGCTTATGGAAGAAAGGAGAATTCAGAGATCAACCAATGTATATGAATCTATGTTTTGATACAAAAAAAATTTTTGTCACTACTTTCACTTGTCTTCTACATTCTGCATTTCCTCCATGCACATTCTGAGGTTTTCAGGAGATAACAGCTAATCTGTATACCCTCCCACCCCCAGTTCTCAGAAAATAAGAAGTAAGATTCTGAGTCCATAAAAGAGCTATTTTTGAGTAATAAAAGATTCTTAGTTATTGTACTTTATTGTCGTTATAACTGTTAAGTTTATTCTAGTGAAACTGACTTTCTTTCTTTCAATTAAGAGTTTAATATTAAAACTAGCAATCCTTCATTTCCTCTCCTAGAAAGGCTTCAACGCCACACACACACACACACACACACACACACACACAGCCACACACACATTTTACCTCCAAAATCAAAGGGTGGTATATCTGTTGGATATATCCTGTCCCAGTCAGCAAGTGGACTCTGTCCTGCTTCTCCTGAGTGCTTCGGGTGCCCTTGCCATGCCCCTGGGACCTCACTGGTACCCACACCAAGCAAGGATCAGGGAACAGGCAAGGAGTCCTGTTCTTTCATGACCCCAAGTGATGAGTCCAAGGTTGATCAAGGACTGCTGAGTACAGCAACACTGCGGAACAGGCAGGGGCCCGTCGTTCTCAGAGCTGTGGCTTTTCTTCTTTTTTTTAAATGTAGTACCACAGAGAGAGTTTAGAGGGATTTTTGTTTCCTTGATTAACATGATTTTCCAGGTTGTTGCATCCAGGACATAGCAGCAGCCTTAGCCTTAAACTTTGTTTCTGCTCCTACCTTCCCCAGGAGCCCTGGGCAAGGTGAGCAGGGTCTGGCCACCTCCTGCCCAGCCACCCCATTGTAAGGAAACTTCCATCAGAAATTCAACTGGCATCCAAACCGCAAAAACAAAAAAACAAAAAACAAAACAAAACAAAACAAAAAAAACAAACCCCACAGGTTTCCAGGATATAAAATTTCAGAACTATCTCTAATTCCACCAAATATGAGGTCAAATTATTATCAATGATAGACATAGAAACACTGTGAGATATGAAGATAGAGATTTGGTAGAAAAGGAGTTTTAATCAGCAGAGATCTTGTTAAGGTCACTATAAAGAAAGAGAAAAGAAATGAGAAATTGAACATGGGCTTGGGTCTGTTTAATATTTAAATATATTGCCTCTTTTCATTACCAAAACAACTTGGTTAGATGGATATATTATTCATATTTTATAGATGAAAAAACTCAGAGTTTAAGTTTCCCAAAGATAGAATGTAGTCAGTAAAAATGTCACATACCTTCCACTACTGAATGTTAAATAACAGTTTGGACAATATGTGGGGAGAGTGGATCATTATGTGACAACCATCAGCAGAAGCTATTGGAGATAGGTGGTGGCAAGAACTACAATTTATAAAATAACCAGACAAATAAAATAATTTGATTTGGTATTAACTGTGTATTCCTACAAGTTTGTTAGACTATTTCATACCTTCTCTCTATTCTGTGCAATATCCTCCCCACCTGCTTTACTCTCAGCAGTTGACTCTCAGAATTTCTTTAAGCCATCAACATCAAATCAACCAATCAACCCATCTATATTTGAACTTAAACACTTTGCCTTTTTTTCCTGATAGAATGGAATCTATGCTTCAGCTTCAGTTGAGGCTTTCTACTTCAGCTTAAGTAGAAAGGCTTACGTTTTCTAGTGTGTATGCATCCCATGTTTTTACATACTCAGGAATATTGGTTCTGAAGGTACTGCACTTTCCTTCCTTATCAAATGTTCCCTTTATATTAGGTTAAAATTTCTTAGCCAGTGTGTACAATCAGAACCCTAATCTCATAACTAAACAATAGTTTAATAAGACTCACTGATTGTTCACAATTTTGTTTGGTTCACGTCTGCCCAAAGCAACTGAAAGGACAGAGGACTATGTTTTTGCTAAGATCTCTTCTAAGTGCTATAATTCCAGGTAATTCTAATAATAATTGTTAATATTTACAGAGTGCTTCTTCTAGGCTAGACACTGCTAAGCACTTCACATGCATTATTCTATTTAATTCTCACAATAATCTTAAAAGAGAGATACTATTATAATCTTTATCTTATAGATAAGGAAAGTAGAACTTAGAGCAGTTAAGTAATTTGTCTGAGGTTACATAGTAAATAGCATGGTAAAATTCAAACCTGACTTCGTATGAACCACCCAGGTACCCCATGTTATTAAATTGTTACATCAATTTTGTAATCTCAATTGCATGCACACTAGCTCAGATGAAAAGTTACTATGTCTTTATAATATTTATATATTTAATATCAATAAATACAAAATCAAAATTAAATTGTTACAAAACCCACAATAATTTTTATCTCAATGTGCAACAGAATTCACATTATTACAGATCTTTAAACAGGAAGTTTCAGCATACAAACACCTTAGAAAAAGATCTGATTTGGTCCTCTAATTTTATAGCTAAGGTTTCTGGGAAAAAGATATAGTTGCCATTTTTATTCAAGTTTTTAATAAAAAATGTTAATCTCAAATGAAACATTGTCATTTCATATATTAACTTAACATTGAGAAATCAAAAGTCATTGAACAATAAGTGTCTATGACATCCCAGATCCTATGTACATTTTTACACTTAACGAATGGATATTAAATTATCATAGAGTAAAATATGGAAGAAAAACTGCCGCAAGTTTGTATTAACTCAGTAAAGCAGAAATATGGGTAACCCTGTATTAAGATGATAAGCATTTATAATCTGCATTTTCTTCCAATGAAATAATAAAGCCAGTGTGCCACCAGCTTGGTATTTACATTTTTATAAAAAGTGTTTAGGGACTGATTCTCAAAGTTGGGTAAATACTGGAATCACCTACAGAGTTTGAAAATACTGATGCCTATCTACTATCCCTTAAAATTTGGATTTAACTGATATAAGGTAGAGCCTGAGCATGTATTATTTTAAAACTTCCCAGGTGATTCTAATATGTAACAGTTTGAAAAACTCTAGCTTAGAGAACTGTTACATAACTAAAGAGGTCAGTCTTCAGCTGAGGACTCCCTCAGAGTGTGTACTGTTATTTTCAGTATCTGATAGAAGTATCTCCCTTGATTATAAAATAAATACTTAAGAGATTTTCTGTTTCATTCATCATAGTCTATATCTGGAATAATAAAAGGCACATAGTAGTTGCTAAATAAATATCTTTTGAATGAATACATGATTGCCTTATACTTCTTTTCCACACTGTCTTCTAGTAGATACATGAATATAAGAATACAAAAGATATTTATTGAAAAATTGAATGATTGAAGCACTTGGGATAACTGTATAAAGTAAACTGAAGACTTACATGAACATATTTTAAAAACACACACATATAAATAGATCAAAAGTAGAAAAAGAATATACAAAAGAGTGCAGCATTTAGCAGTAGAGAATTCACTGAGTTTTCCAATATTCTTCACATTCTTATTCTTAGAAATAAGAGTATCCCTAAACAACTTGTACTTTAGCTAATATTCATAAGCAAATGTGCAGAAAGTTAATTTCTTTTAAAAACAGAATTACAGCTTAATCTCGATAAACACGTCAACTTTCAAAATTCAAGTAAATACAATTTTAGCACACACCATAACAGCTTTACTGGATATTGTATCAAAAAAAAAAAAGATTATTTCTGGTTAAAGTATCTGGTATTGCTTTTGCTATTGGCTCAGTTAGGGCCCACTAATTTGTTAGCAGTCTTACACTGATAAAAAATTACTTTGGTACTTCTGTCCATAATGTGTTTTATTTAGAAAAACCTTATTAATAAATAGACTTCCTTTGTAGTTGCTAGATTCTTAGGTATGGCTTCATTTACCAAAGTTCCACAAGTATTACATAATTTTTAGTTCAGTTAGTATCTTAGACTACGAAATTTTGTTTTTTTTAAAATTAGCATTGGTTGTTTGATTGTAGGTTTGTCACCAAAAAGTACTGCTTCGCTCTCCGTGGTTGGAAATCTTTTCTGATATATCAAGGGATATTCCTTCTGAAACTTAAAAATGAGGTGAGGAATTAGAGAGTATTTAACATTTTTATCCCCCTGAAGCCAGTGTTCAAAATTTTATAAGAATTCAGTGCCTTTCTCAAAGATGTATTTCAGAAATGAGTATCCTTTCAATTTATCTTTGCCTTTCACTCTGCTTTCTCATACATGAAAGGCATAAGGTAAGATTTCTTAGATCCCAGTTAACATTAACATTCTAGGATTCTCTTCTGAGGTGTTTTCCTCCTAAGTTCTAGATCTTCTTCCTTTCCATTGATAAAGCCTATGAAGGCCAGAATGATCTAGTTCGTATTTGGGTATGTTAGACCTGGAAGTAAACCTGCCAGAATCATGTTACTACTGGATTTTGGTGGAGATAAAAATTGTAAATGGCAATAATGAGTCATTAAAAACTATGTATTATAATCAAAGTTTTATAATTGTTTTCCCATGGCAATCTAAGTTACAGTCATAGGAAGTAAAGGAAAAGTTATCTGTTATTATTATTGTTATTATTTAAATTTCAGGATAAAGAGTAAAACCAGGCATTTAGGCTACATTTACATACATAGCCTATATGTATAATATCTAAAATCCAAAATAATAAAATAAGAAATTAGATTCTAAGTGTTACTAAATAACAATCAGCAACAGCATATTGAAAAAGATTTATGTGATTTGAGAACTTGTGCATTCTCTTACCTGTTTTAGTTTTTTCCTTTTCTCCTTTAGAGGCAAACTCTTGTTTTTAATAATATTCTCTAAAAGTTCTGCAATTGCAGCTTGTGAGGTAGACACTTTTTGTTCATCAAACTCCTGAGCACTAATCTGCTTACAGTATGAATATGTTGGCAAAGGAACAATCAGTCCATCTCCAGGATTTTTAATCTGTTGTGAACAAAAGGATACAGTCTAAGTCTATTAATTCTGTTCATGTTCCTATTTGCTAAGAGTTCTTTTGATGGGATTTAGTATGTATTAATTTGCCACCAAACATTCAACACTTAAAAAAAACTGTATTATGTAATAGGGTAGTGATAAATCCCAGGATCTAAATCCCAGACCCACAACCTACTAGCTTTGTAACCTTTAGCAAGTTATTTAAGTTCTGTTGGTCTGTTTCCTCACCTGTAAAATGGGGAATTACATGAGATAATATGTGTAAAGGGCTTAGAACAGAAAAAGTATTAAATAAGCCAGTCATCCATCATCATCATTGCTATTAACCATGTATTTTTTTTCTTTTAACTATAAAACAATAAAAAATCAAAGTAATTTAAAAAAAAAGTTTTATTTATTTATTTTGTGGGACGGGGGGGAGAGAGAGAGAGAGAGAATCCCAAGTAGGCTCTGCACTGTCAGCATAGAGCCTGACGTGGGGCTTGAACTCACCAATCCCAAATTCATGATCTGAGCCAAAATCAATAGTAGGATGCTTGACTGACTGAGCCACCCAGGTGCCCCAGAGTGATGTTTTAATTCACTTTAAAACATTAATGTTTGACATAGTAAGAGTATTCATATATTGTTTTTGAGGTGTAGGAGAATGGGCAGGAGCATGGGCAGGTGTAGGAGCATGTAGGAGCATCTGTTGACAAAAGAAGGAGATTGTAAGGGTAATTATGTTAAGCCAGGGCAATATTTGAATGCTATGTATGGAAAGAAACATGAATATATCCCGGGCAGCCAAAGACTGAATATAATAGACAACTGTTGTTTTCGTTACTCAGTATTCCTTCTCTACTTTTAATAGTTCCTTCCAGTTCTACCTCCACTATCCTTTTTTGAAGAACAGATTCTCCTCTAATCTATGTAGAGCCAATCAGAGCATGGCCCTGTCTCTGACACACTCACCCTCAACCACCTAAAAGATGTGTATTTAGCCTGGATTGGGCGAGTCAGAGGCCATGTGAAGAACTTTTCAAACTGGTAGTTGAAGGGATAGTTCTTTTGTCCTTTGGATTAAAAATGTTAAGTCTGTGATTTAAGAGTGTTAATCAAACTTAGGCCCCCCATCATGTGAAGACTTGTCAAATACAGGACCAAAATGGAAATAAGAGATGAAGGAATGGAAACAGTTTTATTCCTTTTTGAGTCTTCAGATTCTGTCTATATTCCTGACTTTTAGAGGTTATTTATGTGAGCTGATAAAGTCTTCCTTTTTCATTAGGCTAGTTTGAGATGAATTTGCCACTTGGAACTGACAGAGAACAGAGAATTTTAAGATTTACAATACATACATAGCCCTTTTTTAAGTAGTCAAGATGTTTATCCACTGCAGTCTGTAAGTAAGAGGGTACTTGAAGAATTTCCTGGTGATGATCCATTAAGAAAGAAACTAATCTTGTAGCAAGAAGCTCATCAAGATCCACTTCTTCAGCACAGCATAGCACGCAACGAGAAAAAGTCTGTATCATCTAGAAACATATTGAAAGATGTGATTTAAAAATTTTAAGGCATTATATAAATAAGAGTATCAGTAGTTTCTGGTATCATGCTAAAGTACTGAGATAAAATGATAAGCAGACTTCAGCTTAAAAATGAAGACAATGAATTACATTAGACAGGTAAGAACTTAAAGTACTTGTTAAGTATTTCCTTAATAGAATTCCAAAGGGTTATAAAAGGCTTAGTTTTTTCTTTAATTTTGTCATAATTTTATCAGTAAATATCATAGGTTCTATTAGTATCATATAGATATGTTACTTAGGAATGTTAAAGAACAAGGACTTATTACATTAAATTAACTTCACAAAACACAAGCCAGGAGAATACATAATATATAAACTTAATGGTTATTAGGTTGGTACCATTTAGCTTTTGAAATTCTGAAAAATGGTTTTTAATTCTTGTGTCAGATTTTAAAGACAATACATATATTTTTCAATTCCATCAATAAGTGGTCTTCAAATTCTGGAATAAATTTTGCATTTCATAACTCCTTTACTCTCATTCATATCCATATTACCCACTAAGTATAAACACATAAACAGATACCTCTTTCTAAAATTATTATAGTTAATCAGAATTCTATTTTAAGAATTCATAATAGACAATGAACATATTTATTGAATTGAAATATTTTTGGTTTTATTCCTACAAGTCAGACATGTTTTCCTTTCTCCTTCTAAGACTCAGTCCTCAGCTTTTTATTCTTCTCTTTTAGCTTTGTAGAGTTCATTTACCCTCAAAGCTTCAATTACCACTTCCCTCCAAACAATCTGCATTCTGCCCTGATCTCCACCAGGCTCATATTTCTAATAGTCTGTTGGATAAATTTCACTTGGATGTCCTATAAACTCAAAAGTAAAGTCAAAAAGTATAAAACTCAAATTATCTCCTTTCTACTCATGTCTCTCAAAATATATTCCTCTACAAACTTCTCTGTGCTTTTTAATGGTATCCCAATTAAGAATAATTCTTCTTCTAAAGTTTGGGTCTATTATTGTTCAAGAACTGTCCTTAATGTGTAGAATAATAGAGCTCAGCTCCAGATTTCTAGCTATAAGAAAATCATTTGAACTTGCACTGAGGGAGTGGCAGCTCTTGAAGAGAGAGAGAGAAGATACTATTTTAAGAGTTCATTTCCAATCAATATAAAATGTATAAAATGTATAAATGTATAAAATGCCTCCACCCTCATCCTCTTATGGGGTCTGAGACTGCTTCACAGTAGTTTGGTCAATTTCTTACCCACAATGACATGTTATCTTAAGTCACATAACTCATCAAATACAACTTTCCCACTACCACAATATTACTTTTAATTCTCTCGTTACAGTGCCCTTATGCTTTTAACTGTGCCTATATCTCCTCTTCCTTCCCCACCAAACAGAATTGGTACAAGGCAATGGAATGTGGTCGATAGACTGAGTCAATTACTATGAAGTGATATGAGGGAAGAAGTAAAGTGCTCAGACAAGATAAAGATCACAATATGAAAGTACAACATACTGGACACAAAGGTTTAATGCACCAGCATTCTGTATACTAGGAAAGATATTTTTAAGAGCCTTTCTACCCCAAGAAAGGCTAGGATTTTGAGACCACAGCATCATTCAAGTAGTACTTTTAGATGATTTGCTTTTCGTTTAATAGTTTACGAACCAGGGCTTATTCTTTCCATAAGAAATCAACTTACCAGTGATCTTGTACCCATTGCATCATGAAGTTGGGGCATATCAACATTTTGACTCATTCGAGATATCATGCGCATTAAAAGTTGAAGCTTTCTACGATTTGGTGGGGGAAGTAACAAACAACATAACTGTAGTGCATCGATGGCAACCCTCTCTAAATGAGGTTGCAGCAAACCTGGAAGGCAAAATTATACCCCACCCCCCAAAAAAATCATCAATGACACTAGTTGCTTTCATAATAGGAGCATATACAGTTACATAAAGAATACAGTTATATAAATACAAAAATAACATTTTAGTATCTAATTTCTTGTAACTGTCCCTAGAAATTTCCACATTTCCTCAAAAGCATGGTAAGATTTTCATTATTTTCTTCATAACCTATTTGAGTACTAATATCCTTCACTTACTACAAATAAAGTGACTCAGAATAAGTTAAAATGAAGTAAAAGAAAATAAGAAGTGTTTTATATAAGTAGAATAAATCTTGGTTATGTCATGACAAGAGTCTTTTACTATAAAAACTTTTCCTTTTGGAGGAAAAACATAAAGCAGTTTCAGAGAAGAAAAGACAGGTAAGCAAAACAGTTAGTAAGCACTAAAAGTTAATATTACATGCATTGAAAGCATCAACCTTACTTTGTGTGCCAGTCAATACAGAAGAAGCTGGAGGTAAAGAATTTTCTGAAAGTTCTATTGTACTTTTGCAGAGTCTTTTATTGATTGTGGTACTAGACTCTCCGAGTTCATTTTCCGTAGCTGTTTGTACACATGTGCTGAGTTGTCCAAGATTTGGTTTCATGATAATTTCAGCCACTGGCATATTGATAGAACTATTACTTCTTGTTCTATTTCTTAAAAGTAAACTCTGAGATCTACAAGGCTGTTTTGACTTGCATTTCCCAGTACATAACTCCTCTTGGTCTTGAACAGTCAAAGTAGAGGTTCTCTTAAAACCAACACAGAGTGGCTTTTGATTACTTTCCTCTGACTGGAGATTCATTAGAGATTCCTGGTTGGTATTAGACTCTAAAAACTGCTTATTATTTTGTCCTTCCCTATTCAGAACAGATTGATGGAAGACATTGAAGACTTCTTTACTTGAACTCCCTGGTAAGTCTACAATTCCTTCTAAAGAATAGCATCTTGATTTGACGTTAGAGGATAGAACATGCATACTATTTAAGCCTATTAAATTATGACAACTTCCTCCCATTATGTCATTAGCACTGGCTCTTCTATTTTTAAAATTAATTAGCTGTATTTTCTTAGCACATTTTTCTTGAAATCCTTGATCACTTATCTGCAGTCTCTTAGTAGTATCTGATTCTTCTTTGTTTTTGTCTTTATGAAGCAGACTGAGAAGAAGACACTCAGTTGATTTGAAGGAATTCAAACTGTTTAAGCGAAGGATTTTTGAAGACTGTGGATCGTCTTGGATTTTATGTATCCCACTGGGTCTATCTGAAACTGTGATGTAGCCACAAACAACTACCAGGAAATGAAACAAAAATTAAGATGCAACTGTGTGACAGTGGACAAAAATAAAACAAAAACCATACTAAGTTAAAAAAAAATAAAGCATCACTATCAATATTGTTAGTATAGTACAAATAGCAGTTGCTTAATTCAGAAGCCACTTAAATAGGACACATGCAACATTCAGTTATAAAGTGCAAGACTGAGTAGAGGTTTTCCAACTTGTGATATAAATCACTTAAAATTTTTTTCAACAGTCTAAAGGAATTGAATCAAATACATTAAAAATCACTGCTTTCATCTACAAATATTAGCAAGCTCTTAATTATAAGACAACTGTACTATAATAACACATATATTTGGTCTTGGTCTCTAGTAACTGGTATAGTGCTCCTAAAATGTTTCGAATTTCCAGAGACAGGTGTCTTTTGTAATGCATAATGCACCTATTGGAGAACATCTGAGTTTATGGTAATGAGGTGACTTAGGGCCGATCTTGCTTAGAAGATTGGAACTTTCAGCCTATCTCAGACCTACGTGAAGGAGAGGGGTATGAGGATTGAAGACTAAGCAATAACGAATGACTGATAATTTAATCTATCATGCCTATGTAACCAAGCCTCAGTTAAAACTAGGAAGTAACAAGGCTAAGGGAGCTTACAGGTTGCTGAACACATGGACATGGTTGGGATGGTGGGATTCCTGGAGAGGGCATGAAAGCACTGTACAACCCTTACTTCTATGCCTTGCCTTCTACACTTCTTCCACATAGCTGTTTCTGTCCTGTATCCTTTATAAAAACTGGTACTCGTTAAATAAAGCAGTTTCCAGAATTCTATTTTAATAGTTCTATTAAACTATTCTAGTTTAATAATTCAAGTCAATTATTAAATCCAAGGAAGGTTGTGGGGACATCCAAACTGGTAGTTAGGGCAGAAGTGCAAGTAAGTCTGAGGACCTCGTCTGCAGGGGGTACCTGAAATGAGGGCAGTCTTGTGGAACTGAGCCCTTAATCTGTGGAGTTTGCATTAACTCTGGGTGGTTAGTATCAGAATTTAAGGATTTTGTCCTTAACTTATGGGGTCTGGTCTAACTCTGGGTAGTCAGTGTCAGAAATGAACTGAATTGTAGGATACCCAATTGATGTGGATAACTGGTGTTAGAATGATATATTCGAATTATTGGCAAACAACCTAACAGGAACCACAGTATTCCCAAATTTTAAAATAATTTATAGCTTCCCATCTTCATATTTACCTACACTTTTAGATCTTTTATATCTGGGAGACGTGAAAATGTTAATAAGTTTAAATAATAAGTAAAAATCCATACATACCCAAAATGCTTACAAATAATTCATAGTATTCAAAGGTAAGCAGAGGTTCAGGGAGATCTAGAAAATAATCTGCTATTGTTCTGAATACATCTCGTTCAAATCCAACATAAGTTGGATTATTCATATTACTTCTTGGCCCTAAAAGATAGAAGGCAAAAATACTGCTAGAACATATTTTATCTTAAATAAAAATTTAGATATACTTATAAGAAGTGTCAAACCTATATTTCATGATGGAACTAAGTTTTTTTGCCACAGTTCAAAAATTTAAGAGAATTGTGCACNGGGAGACACAGGCTCCAGGCTCTGTGCTGGCAGTCAGCACAGAGCCCGACGCGGGGCTCGAACCCACGAACCGCGAGATCATGACCTAAGCGAAAGTTGGACGCTTAACCGACTAAGCCACCCAGGCGCCCCTCTCATTATGTTTTCATTGCAAATCAGTGTTAATAGGGGCACCTGGGTGGCTCAGTCAGTTAGGCATCCATCTAAGTCTGGATTTCGGTTTAGGGATTAAGCCCCCGTGTGTGGCTCTGTGCTGACAGGGTACAGCCTGCTTGGGATTCTCTCTCTCTCTCTCTCTCTCTCTCTCTCTGTGCCCCTTTCCTGTGCCTACATGCTCTGTCTCTCAAAATAAATAAATAAACTAAAAAAAAAAAATCACTGCAAGTAACTACTAGCATTTTGTTTTAATATTTATTTATCTAAAAATTGTATATAAGGCAACATTTGAAATATATTTTAAAGCAGTAGGTTATTTAATGATATTTTGTTGCAACTCATTTTACAAAACAAAGAATATGTAGATAATGAAAATAATTCTTCCAAATTATCTTTTGTAAATTTACATTTTCATGAATAAATTTTGTCTGACATGAAGCATACCCTTAATGAGTTTAAATAATATCTTTATATTGCCATTTCATTAGCTTAATGTTCTTTTTTTTTTAATTTTTCATTTTTTTTTAGAGTGAATAGGGGAGAGTGGGAGAGGGAAACAGAGAGAGAATCTCAAGCAGGCTCCATGCTCAGTCCAAAGCCCCGATGCAGAGCTGATCCCACACCCCTGGGATCCTGACGTGAGCCCAAATCAGAGCTGAGTATTAAACCAACTGAGCCACCCAGGAGCCCCTAGCTTAACGTTCTTCAAAGAATCATGCCTGCTCATTAGTTTTTTACTCAGAAAAAGATGTGACTTCATGTTACAGATGAGGAAACTGAAGTTCAGAGTAACTTGCCTACGATGAAAAAGCCATTGGAAAAGCTAGAATTAGAACTTAGAGCACTATAAAGTGAGAGCAAGACTTAGGACTTTGAGGTCTAACAACATTTAAAGTGTGCTCCATGGACTACATAATCAGAATCATCCAATGTGCCTATTAAAGAAAGTTCCTCTGTACAGACCAGAATTTATGGAGGTGAAGTTATGAATTACTGACTTAAGAAATGTTTGCTGCTGGCTCACTAATTTAATAGTTGCCAAATGCTGATCTGGGAATCTTCAGTATAAGAAAATTTTGAGACATGTTTAATTCAACTGGAATGAACCTACCTAATGAATCAACTAAATCAGAATCTTTGGCTAGTCTTCCTATTGACTGTAATATGCACTCAGGTTTGAGAGTCACTATTCTCTCTCTCAAGTTAAAATCTTTCTCTTCTCAAACCCAAATAATCTTACTTTTCTGTCAGCAGAGTTTTGTATGGCCATACAAATGTGAGCACACACTGAAAAAGGATTGAGAAAACAATCACACGTATTTAACAGCTTAAGGCTTATCTGGGTTTTACGTAGAGCAAAATAAACATGTTTTTAAAAAAATAATGTTATATTTTTAAGTTTATTTATTTATTTTTGAGAGAGAGAGCATGAACAGGGGAGAGACAGAGAGAGAGAATCCCAAGCAGGCTCCATACTCAGTACGGAGCCCGATGTGGGGCTTGATCTTATGACTGTGAGATCATGAGTTGAGCTGAAACCAAGAGTCAGACGCTTAAGGAGGATATAAGACATATGGTTAATATGTAGAATTAAAAAATGTGATAATCATTAGAAAATTTTCTAAGACAGAAAATACTCTTATTTAGAATGAAAAACACAAAATGATTATAGAGTATCTAGGTTTGAATGTATAGCTCTTTATATATCAGTAGAATACTTTCAAAAGCCTTACTTCCTCTTCTAGAAAAACACTGGGGATAGTATATTAATCACTGATCCCTATATAGTATATTAATAACTGATTCCTATATGTCATAGGATTACTGCAGGGGATTGAATAATAACTAAAAGTCTAAATGCTACCTCTGGCTAGATATATTGTTGAACTGGAATCCGTAAAGTATATCTTTGCTATCATTTAGGTATAACATGGACTGGTAGGAAAGCGAAAAAAAAATCTCTAATCATGGGATATCTGAGAAATCCCTGGAAGTATAAGCATTTGGGCTGCTAACCATGAGCCAAGGAGTAAGACCGAAGGGCAGTTAGGTGGGGGAAGGTAAAAAGAGAAACTCACAAATTAAGTTTATGATTAAGATCTTTATACCTCAATTTGATCAAATTTTTCTATAATTTACATTATTTACTTTATTGCTATTTATTCTGTTATTTTGTCATATTGACACCCAGTGGACAACAAGGGAATATGTACCTATCTTGAACATTATTAATAAAGTACTCATTTCATAAGAACTAGAAAAATCCTTTTATAACAAAATTATTCAAATATAATTTAACTTTTGATGATGTAGATGAAAATATTTCTGCATAGTTTTTAAACTGATTTTTATTTTATTTNGAACCGCGAGATCATGACCTAAGCGAAAGTCGGACACTTAACCGACTAAGCCACCCAGGCGCCCCTTAAACTGATTTTTAAAGCAATTAGGGTTTTCTACTTGGGCCAGCATCTCAAATTATAAAAATTATCACTGCTCACTATGGAAAAAGCTTTTTTTCCATTTGCTGATTAGTGACAGATCATTTTTTTTTCATAAACACAAAAATTCCATTAATATATCTTATGGAATACAAGCATGTCATGAAGCACCTCAGTGTTGAAGGCCATGTACAATGGCAAAGGGACTGAAGTAGATTTTATGTGACTTCATTTCTGATTGAAACCTTCCACCTTCTAAGAGCTATGTTACTTAAAAGTTGCTGTTTGAACTCAATAGGTCTCACTAAGGCAAGTGGTGTAGGTTATACCTAAAGATCCTTTAAGATCCACTAGTCTATGATTTTACGATTTATGAAAACTGAGCTATAAATGATGAGCTTGAATTATAAAATCACCATAAGTTATGGACTCTGTAACGCATTCCACATGCAAGGAAATGTAATCATTTCGACTAGACTGTCACTCAAACATCAAAAGAAATGGCATACTCTAAGTTTATCAGGATTTCTTTAATTGTTTTCAAAATTTCCTTAGTTCTTATTAAATACTAAAAATATAGAATACACACACACACACACACACACACACACACACACACACATTTTGTTTGTTTAACTTACAATTTGCCAGGCACTTCATGGCAGATAATACCCAATGAGGAAGGTCATCTATACAAAAAAAAAAATTTACATTGTTTAGTAATAAATATCACATAATTTTCATGAAAGCATATTTAAAACTTATTACATATAATTACACACATATGTATATATGCATGTATATATATGTATTTTACCAGGATTAAAAATTACTATATGTTTAATAAGACATAGGGCCAAGACAATATTTTAAAATACAAGTTTAAAAGTTATAGAGATCTTGAGTTTGATTCTTTCCATAATACATATAACAATTATCCCAAAATTGAGGATATTTTGGTGGGGGGGGGGGTTGTAAATACATTAGTATTCATAGTTGTTCACTGCCACCATGTTTTATTTTAATTTCCATTCTGATTATAGGTATGCTATTTGAATATTACTGATTTGAGTGAGACTTCTGATTGAAATGAGCTATATCTGAATATTAGGGTGCTTTCGGTGAGGCTTGCTTAAAATCATTCATTTGCTGCTAACTGATGTATGCTGCATAAAATTGAACACCAATACAAAAACCACACATACACTTGAAGAGTTTATGGTTATAAAGAACAGAAAGTTTGAATAAGAGAATATAACATTAAGTATATGATTTTAGGTAATGAAAGATGGAACTGGTCCAAAGCCATATGCATATGCTACATAACTTAAGGTTTTGCTTTTTGTTGCTACAATTCAAACCTTAAAGTTCTTGCCAATACAAAGAAACTCAAGTAATACATGCAAGTTAATTTTACAGGCAGCAATTGATTATAAAGAAATGAGTCAACATTTTGAGATCTATTGATACATTTCTTAAAATGTTAAGTTTTATAATATAGCTGGCTTGAATTATATCTCTGATTTTTCCATCTTATATATAAAAGGAATATATTACATAAATATATATAATAAGCCAATGATTTAAAATATTGGTCTTGAGAGTCTGGTCTTGAGCATTCTGCATATGTATCTTGACTTGTGTAAATTTATATATAACCGCTTAGGTAAGCTCCAAGAAGCCATGGACCATTTTTCTTTTGATCATCACTAAATCTTTAATATAATGGCTGGCACATTGTATGATCATCACTAATCTTTAATATAATGGCTGGGGCATTGTAGGCCCTCGAGAAAATGTAGTTAATCAATAGTTTTAATTATATTTTCATAGCTTTTGGATGTTTAACCCTGCCATTAAAAAAAATCAGGCATAAATACCACTTAGAGGCTAAAATAATAGTATGAATGATATTCACTAAAAATGACTACTAAAGCACCTATGATACTAATATCCCCTTGATATTCTTTCAGTTAAAGTATTCTACTTTCTACATTTTTAGTCTCTCTACATCCCCATTATAGCCGCAACCTATGTTAGCAAGTTTAAAAGATTCCAACCTTTTATTGATACCAACCTGATTTGTCTTGTAGTATAACTATTCCATGTTTACTTGTATTGGTCATGTTGTACATTATGTACTGAGGAACTACTTGATTTGGATTTATAACTTCTTCTAGGGATGGCACACCTAAAATGGTTTGCAGGCTAAACAGAAGAAAGAATACAAACTTCTTTTTCTACATAAAATAAGTGGAGTAGGAAATAAATATTAAAGAGTATGAATGGCAAACAAAGCCATCAGAATATTTTTCTTAAGCCAAATTGATAAGGTTCATATTTAGTATCCGCTTTCAAATACATTTCTCTTAGTAACCTTGGAAGGATTCCAATACAGACCCCAAAGTATAGCTATATATAACTTTGATTCAAAGAAAAAACAAATCATACTGAAAACATTCTATTTCACCTGTACTAGAAGTTCAAGAGCATTTATTAAGAAATACATAAACTAGTTAAATTCTAAGCTTTGAGAACTAGTCTTTTTTTTTTTGCATTAGTAGATCTTGATAAAAATGTCAAATTAACATTCTAAACACCTCTGGAACTTGGTTAGAGCTTAGTTTTAGCTTACTAGATCAGAATAATATATCTCCAAACTTCTTCAATATCTTCTGGGCTTATTTCTCTATTATCAACAGAATTTTCTTGCTCTTCATTGATTATTACATGGTTCATTTTCTCTATATTTTCCTGGAAAAAAATTACTTTGGTTTAATATGTTATGCTCATAATGTTATGCTTAAATTAAGGAAATACTGAATTGACACAATTCCTAATATTTAGTCATTCTATTAATAAACAGTCCACAGTGAAGCTATAAGGTTAAGTGTCACGTGAAGTAATAAATTTAACATATGGCAATAGTGCTTTTTGGTTTTGTAGCTGCCCCTACCACTCTCAAATCAATTTAAAACAAAACATGCTTAAGTTATGTAAATACTATTTCAAGTATGTTTTACTACCACTTTTATTATTGTTTCTATGGGTTCTATTCTATAGTAAGACATATACACCCATTTTTGCAATACAACGTAGGTTAAGAGACTTTAGTACTGGCTTCAAATATTAAAGAACTACCTACTTTTAATGTTTTATAAGTAAGTACATGATAGTTATATTTAAACTAGTGATTAGTAAAAGGGATGTTTTACCTGAGAGAAATGTAATCCAGATTTTTTAGGAGTTCTATGAGATAAATTTCGAAATTTAAAAATGCTATCTTTATCTTTGGAAAAGCTCTCTATGCTGTTCTTTCTCAATTCCAGATGCCTTCGTGGAAGACTTTTAAGTGGAGAATTTGCAGGAAATCTGGTTCAAGAATAATATACAATTAAATAATATAAGATCAGAAACAAAGTTTTAGTGCCAGTTCATCTTTTAAAAATCACAAAAGAATTGAATTTATTTATATTACCAAGGAATGAAAATTCTACATAAATCAATTTTCCCATTAAACCTTTAAAAACATCCTGGGGCACCTGGGTGGCTCAGTCGGTTAAGTGTCCGACTTCGGCTCAGGTCATGATCTTTTGGCTCGTGGGTTTGAGCCTGGCGACAGCTCAGAGCCTGGAGCCTGCCTTGGATTCTGTGTTTTCCTCTCTCTGCCCCTCCCCCACTCATGTTCTGTCTCTCTCAAAAATAAACATTAAAAAAATTTTTTAAAAACATTTTAATAGTTGCCTACTTTCTTAGTATACTGTATGTATTTTAACTTTATATCTGATAACTAAGAGTTATTATTGGTATCAATTCTGTTGAGAAAAAAATAGTTCCATTTTCTAAATTTCTTTGACAAGCTATCTAATTTATATATATTTTCTGACCTTTGTCTGACTCTTCTTGTTCTAATTTCCAGATCTTGGTTTCTGTTATCCCTTTGGATTATGCTTCCCCCCCTCCAGTGTAATAAAAAATATTTCAAAGATACAAAAAAGTACAGAAAATGATTTAAACAACATCCATGTATGTAATCATCAACCAACACATCAAAGAAATTCTTATTCTATTTCTTTCTCTTTCTGAGGGAAGCCATTAACTTGCAGTTAGTACATTTCCTTCTTATTCATGTTTTTATACTTTTAATGAGTATATGTAAACATATGGTTTGGTGTTTTACCACTCTATAGTATACATTAATGTATAAAATATATGAATTATATTTGTATAGTGTATAAAATAAAATATGCATATTTTTTTAGTGACTTCAGAAATTATCACTCCATAATCCTAAAAATATTTTCTTATACCAAGTTCCATATACAGTTGACCTCTGAACATGGATTTGAACTGTGTAGCCCACTTATACACATTTTTAAAAATACAGTACAGTATTATAAATATGTTTTCTCTTTCTTTTCCTATGATTTTGTTAACATTTTCTTTTCTGTAGCTTACTTTAATGTAAGAATACAGTATATAATACATTTAACATACAAAATGTATGTTAATTGATTGTGTTATTGATAGGGTTCTGGTCAACAGTAGGTTATTAGAAAAGTTTTTGGTGAGTCAAAAGTTATATGTAGATTATCGACCATGCAGGGGGTTGGTGCCCCTAACCTCTGCGTTATTCAAGGATCAACTGTATATATAGGTTTGTTTCTTCAGTACTTAATTATTTAAATTTAAGGCCAGATATTGGGTAGGGAAATTCTCCCCTCCTTGTTCCTCTAAATTGCCTTGCGTTTTTATATTACTAAATAAGCTTTAGAAACTGCTTGTCAAATTCTATAAAAAATTATATAGGGGTATGAATGAAAATGTGCTGAATTTATATATCAATTTGGGGAGAAATGATTTATTTATGATACTAAGTCTTCTTTCTTTAAAAACGTTTGTTTTTAAAGACATGAGTGGGGAGGGCCAGAGAAAGAGTGAGACAGAGAACCCCAAGCAGGCTCTGGACTTTCTGTGCCCTCAGCCTAGAACCCAATATGAATGGAACCCATGAACTGTGGAATCATGACCTTAGATGAAATCAAGAATCTGATGCTTAGCCAACTGAGCCACTCAGGTGCTCTGGACAAGTCTTCTGACTGATTCATCAAAAGGATATCCTTTTTGACTCATTACCTTTAAAGTAACTGTATAATTTTCTCCAGTAAAGTCTTACACATTGTTGGTAAAGTTTATTTTTAAGTATAATTTATAAATTTGCTACCACACTGTAAAAGACCTAGAGGCAGAGAGACTAGTTGAAGAGTTACACAGAATTCCAGGTAAGAGTGAAAAATTGTTTAACAAAATGAACTATCAGATTAGAGGGAGAAGTAGATCAGAGAACTACTGAAGTGGAATAACAGACATGGTCTGTTATTTAAATCATATTTAAAGGGAAGAAAAAAGGAAAAGAATCAAAGCAACTATAGGGAAGGCAGTGCCACTCAGGTATCGAGTAAGAAGATAAAATTTGGGTTAAGACATGATAGTGATTTTTCTATATGTTATATCTGAAGTGCCTAATGGGCAAAAGTAGGTCTGAAGCTCAGGAGATATATTTGGGTTGGAAGTTTGAAAGTCATAAGGAAAGTAGGTGAAGACATGGCAAGAGATTGCCCAAGGAGAGAGGTGAAGTAAAGACAAGTCTTGGACCTTTAGAACCAGTAATAGCTAAAGGATGAATAACAGCAAAGGAGCTCACAAAGGTGACTAAGCAGTAGCTGAGAGAGGCAGGATTTGTAGAGTGCTATAGAAAATGAACTATTCACATTCTTGTTACTGCAATTTACTTGTACAACATAAATCATCTTTGATACACTAGAATCAACTACTAAGACATTTCATTTGAGAAGTACTGATTTTGAAGAGAGAAAAAATATGGGTATTAGAATCCAAAGACCTAGTTTAATGATATATAATACAGAACCCTGAACATGAGAAAAAGCAATTGTGCTGGCCTGAGGGAGTCAGAAAGGCTCCACAGAGAAGGCTGCAATAGAATTGACAAGAGAGCAAATGTATTCACTAATCTGACAATGTCTACAGTGTTTCACGGTTGAAGAACATATTTCAGACAGATATAACAAGATTTACTGAAGCATGGTCTCAGCTTCCTCATCTGTAAAAAGGAGTTAATACCTAACCTGCTCAGCTAGTCCAGGGATTAAATAAGAAAACATATAAATCATAAAGCAAGTCTTCTGATACATGGTAAATCCTTAAAAATTATTCTCTTTAACCTATAGTATATTTCTTCTGTTATTTATTATATCAAGTTTGCTATTATTTAATCACATTTATTCTTAGATTATTATGAGATTATATTACTTGGAAGCAAGGATCTGTGAGAATTTGTCTTAAAATTCTTGAATCTATGAAACTAGAGGTTAATAATGATCTATCCTTGAAATGTTACAGCTTTCAGAAGATGCAGAAGTGATGTTTCATTCTTTCCTTCCAATACTTATTTTATTATATATACTATCTAATATTTTAAAAGTTTTAATTGTGCAGCAATTAACTTTAACTTCTAGTAGTTTTAATTGCACTAAGAGCAGTAACAGTTTTCTAAAGAAAACATGATTTCTTCTGAAAAAGCTACAATTTTAGTAAAGTATCATAGAAGTGGAGTTATATTGTTAAGTAATTCAGTTTTGTACTTATTTATCTGTTCAGTACCTAAATAGCTGACTGTTGTCATCAAGATTTTCTGATCCCCATCTGCCTTTGATATCTTCAATTACATGATTCTTAAGAAATTTCCTTAACAATTGGATAGTCTGTTGCCTTGTAACTTCAGGACCAAAATTGTTATTATTTCTTAATAGGTCATAAAGCCAGTCCACTGCTTCTCCTGCTGTAAAACAATTGCCATATTTTTTAAAGTGTTGCCTGTGTTTTCTTAGAGGCATTCCTGCTCGAAAAGATGTTGTAATTTCATTCCACTGCAAAAAGAAAATATAAAAAAAAAATCATGCATATTTGAAACAAATTAGACACAGAAAATTATTTTATTCACATATGACTACATCATAAAAATTCGTGAAATCATTCATTTTATTTAATACAGAAAATTTTATATATCATACTGATTTCTCTTTATCAATTCTAGCATTGTAATAATATGTCTTTGTAATAATGTAAAAACACTTCATTTGCTGGTTGGCTTATTTAGGAAACCTAGAAATAGTGAAGAACTGTAATGAACTTGCTTCTTAACTTTCATCAGAAAAAATACTTACTCTTTTATTTGTATCCTCAACTTTACACTTTACATTTACATTTTTCCCTTTCATTCTCACAATTCTATGAATAGGTATTATTATTATCCAATTTTCATATAAGAAATATGAAGCACAGAGACTGATAATTTCACCAAGGTTACACAGTCAAGTGATGAACTCAGGTATTCAAACCCAGGTTTGATTTATTCTAGAACTTGCACTCATAACTACTAACCTGGCCAAACAAAATTCATGGCAGGCAGTAGTTTTACTGGTAAAATACCTTTAATGTTGAAATATCTGATATATTTATTATAGTATTTTTTAAATGTCTATTCATTTATTTTGAGAGAGAGAGAGAGAGAGGGAACGTGCATGAGAGTGCAGGGGAGTGGCAGAAAGAGAGGGAGACAGAGAATCTTAAGTAGGCCTCCAGCTGTCCCTGCAGAGCCTGAGGAGGGGACACAAACTCACCAACAGGGAGATTATGACCTGAGCAGAAATCAAGAGTCCAATGCTTAACCGACTGAGCCACCCAGGAGCTCCAATATTTACCACAGTATTTCTTACGTGAAGATTCCAATAGTGAACACAGAACAGATGAGGTAAGTTAAGTAAGCTTTAAATACACTACATATTGAATAACACTGTGATATGCCTTTAAAAAGATACTCATATTTTCCAAATTGTCCTCAACCCAAACTTTAAGGATTGTGGTGGCTACAACAGGAGAGCATGAAGGTGGTGGTGGTGGTATAAAATAAACACATCACTTTTTAACTGAAAAATCCTACATTAGAGGTCAAGAAATCTGATTTGTAACCCCAACTATGCCACTATTAGCTGTTATCACTTACCTATGTGGCCCCACAACACAAAATTTAAGAGTTGAAAACACAATAACTGTATTCTTTTCTTCCCACCACACCTCCCCATTTCACACATTTATTTACTCAGGAAACATTGAGCTGTAGCCTGTCCACAGGATCTGTAGATTACAACACACTTTCCTGTACAGTATCATCTCAGGGTATCCTTTAAGGTAGGTATGCATGGTCAGCCCTAGTTTACCAATGTGGAAACTGAGGCTTACAGAAGTTAAGTCTCTCTCTTAATGTCTCCTACCCAGTGGCACTGTATTCTCTTGGTTTGAAAATTTAAATGCACAAAGACTCTATAATAAATCCAGTGACTACCAACAGTGGTTCCTGATGGGTATCTTAAATACTCTGGATTTAGTTTTCAAAGGGGCAGTTGTTTCCTAGTGCTATTCAGTCGGCTGATCCTGCATTAAATTCCACAGGCCCAGCAAAAAGAAGCTGTCACATTCAGGCTGTCCCCATTCTGGCATTCCAGAGTAATGGAACTCTAATTTTTTTTNCGATGGGGGTAGAAAATCAGACGTGGGGAGCGGCTAAAATCATAATATTCTATTATTCTATAACATTCCAAGGCAAGCTGACAAATGCAGGCACAGGAGTCCCCTAAACAAGGCTAGAGTATGATACGCCATCCCGGAGACACGACCCTTTGGACAAACGGCTCACAAGGACACAGCCCTGACCTTCAAAGAAGGGGGAGAGGCGTGTCCCGNTCAGAAAACCTAGAGGTTCTGGGACCCATCTGTCTGCCCGAAGCAAAACTCCGAACGTTCTCACGTAAAGTTGGTGGCGTCCACGGCTGCGACTGGACAGTCTATTGTTGCGCGCTGTCTTACCAGCTTGGTGGCCCGATAAGGTCCGGTAGGCACACTCCAACTCTCCATTTTGCCCGCCGGGCCCGGATGTCTGTCAGCGCCCAGCGCGGTGCATGGCGACCGTAGGCGATTCTGGAGCTTGGTGGCCCCGACAGCGGCTGGCTAGAAACAACCGTCCGCCGCGCCGCGGATTTGAATAGCGCAGAGGGCTGCGCTGATTGGTCGCGCCCTTGGGTCACGTGGCGCGCCGCCAGGATCCGGCCGCGGTTGGTTTGCACAGCGGAGCCTCTCAGGGTTGTGGTGCGGCCGCTGCATGGCTGGCACCCGCGTGTCAGCGCGGGGGCCGGGCCGTGGGCCGGACTCTGGGCTTCACCCGGCTGTCCTGGAGCTGCTTCTCCCTCTTGCGGTTGCAGGCGAGGCGGAGTCTTGTTTCCACATTCTGAACCGGTGAGGCAGTTTAGTCACGGACTGGATGGTTTGGAGACCAGTCTTTGGCTTAAGGGAATTTGAAATTTGAAAATAGAAAGAACAACAAAACCCCAAGTCCTTTTAGCCTGGCCCTACACGATTTCCAGCAGTGGTTAGCATGTAAAACAAAGCATCCCTGGGGCATAGCTTTCACCTGACAAACCTCTTGGTTTTGTTTCTAAAAAGCTTTCTGGGTGTATGTTTCTGTGCTGTCGTTCTGATATACTTTAGCAGGGGCCATGATTCTGTTCTCAGTGCAAAAATGTAGGTTATCCACACCCCACTTTATTTATTTCTTTTACTTTTATTTTTTTATTATTACTTTTTTACAAATAGTTTACTGTCAAGTTGGTTTCCATATAACACCCAGTGCTCATCCCCACAAGTGCCCTCCTCCATGCCCATCTCCCCCCTCCCCCCACACCCATCAGTCCTCAGTTTGTTCTCAGCATTCAAGAGTCTCTCATGGTTTGTCTCTCTCCCTTTCCCCCACCATTTCCCCCCCTTCTTCTCCCCTATGGTCCTCAGTTAAGTTCCTCTTAATCCTCCTATATGTGCAAACATGGTATTTGTCCTTTTCTGCCTGACTTATTTCCCTCAGCGAAACACCCTCAAGGTCCATCCACGTTGCTACACATGGCCAGATTTCATTCTTTCTCATTGCCATGTAGTATTCGATCATATAGATAAATCACATCTTCTTGATCCATTCGTCCGTTGATGGACACTTAGGCTCTTTCCATGTTTTGGCTATTGTTGAGAGTGCTGCTATGAACATTTGGGTACATGTGCCCCTATGCCTCAGCACTCCTGTATCCCTGGGTAAATTCCTAGCAGTGCTATTGCTGGGTCATAGGGGAGTTCTATTGTTAATTTTTTGAGGAACCTCCACACTGTTTTCCAGAGGGGCTGCACCAGTTTACATTCCCACCAACAGTGTAGGAGGGTGCCCATTTCTCCACATCCTCGCCAGCATCTAGAGTTCTCTGATTTGCTCATTTTAGCCACTCTGACTGGCGTGAGGTGGTATCTCAGTGTGGTTTTGATTTGTATTTCCCTGATGAGGAGGGTTGCTGAGCATCATGTGTTGCTGAGTTTCATGTGTCTGTTGGCCATCTGGATGTCCTCTTTGGAGAAGTGTCTGTTCATATCTTCTGCCCATTTCTTCGCTGGGTTGTTTGTTTTTCGGGTGTGGAATTTGGTGAGTTCCTTATAGATTTTGGATATTAACCCTTTATCTGATATGTCATTTGCAACTATCTTTTCCCATTCCATTGGTTGCCTGTTAGTTTTATGGATTGTTTCCTTTGCACCACACCCCACTTTAATTTGGAGGTAAAATGGAGCCTAAGTAGATTTCCATTAAGTACACACAATGAAGGGCTTAGGAAAGGTTATAGAAAACTTGCCAATTAGCTCCCCTGAAGAAATCTACCATGTCTTTATAAGAATCCTGGTTATGTTTAAATCACGATTATATACTTAAAAATTTGATGGGATTTTAGAAAATCTGTAACAAACCTTCTCCTCCTCCTCCTCCTTCTTCTTCTTTTAAAGTTTATTTATTTATTTTGAAAGAGAGAAAGAGAGAGCCGGGGAGGGACAGGGAGAGAGGGAGAAAGAATCCCAAGTAGGCAGGTAGGCTCTGCACTGGCACTCGAACCCACAAGTAGTGAGATCACGACCTGAGCGGAAATCGAGAGTGGGAGGCTTAACTAACTGAATCTCCCTGGTGCTCCAATAGTTTTTCAGATGAAATAAACTAAGTTCCGAACGTTGAAGAAGCTTACCCAGAGTCCCGGATTTCCTTGACAGAGGTCAAGAAATAAACACTCTATCACTAGTTTGACACTGTTTGATAACAGGAATGCCTCGCACAGCATACTGAGAGGTTGCTTGAGTATTGGGAACTGTAGAATAATTAATTTGGAAATTAAACAGCAAATTTAAAACATAGGACTTAGCAAAAAGGCCAGGTAAGGTAGTGTTCTAAGGAAGAGTAGGATAATGGTCTGCAATTTAGCTATTGAACTCAAGATAATATAGATGGACATGTATCCGTTTTCTGGATAGGAATTTTCAAAAACCACTTGGTGAACAGAAACAATCAACTCGATTTTGCTTTTTTTTTTTTTAAGATCCTATAACATAATGTTAACTATTGTTTATCTGGCTTTGTGACATATTGACCTTAGTTTTCGCTTTTCTTTTGCCTCCTATTTCTCTTCAGAATGAAAGAGAGATGAGAATGTGGAAGCCAAATTCATTTTGCCTTTTTGTGTAACTCCTTAGTTGAAAATTATCTCATTTCAGCCTTTGATATGAGTGGCTTTATATGACCTAAGTTTTTAAGACACAACCTGACAGAGGATAATATTAATGGCACAAAATTAATTTAAATTATAAAGTATCGGGGCACCTGGGTGGCTCAGTCGGTTGAGTGTCCCATTTCGGCTCAGGTCAAGATCTCATGGTTGGTGGGTTCGAGCCCTGCGTTGGGCTCTAAGCTGGTAGCTCAGAGCCTGGAGCCTGCTTCAGATTCTGTGCCTCCCTTTCTCTCTCTGCCCTGCCCTCACTGTGCTCTCTCTCTTTCTCAAAAATAAATAAACATTAAAAAAATTATAAAGTATCATGTGACATGTTTTAAAGGGTCACAAGAAATGTAAATCCAAACTTTTCATAAGAGAATGGTTGGAGAAGCTCTAAAATGGTGTGCAATGAGATGTAAGTGTCACATCTTGAGAAAGCCTCTGAGACTCTTTTTTAGGTGCTTCTATTATGTCTGTGGACTTGTTTTGCATCATTGAGTGTCACGTTGACTATTTCCGTAGACAAGAGAATATCTAAAAGTTAGGATTTTGTCAAATGTATATTTCTTTAGTTAACTTTGCATATTTCTGCTGTTAGCAACTATTGATTTCATAGTTTGATTCTTGCAAGTAATTTTATTTATCTCATTACCAGGTTTTGGGGAGTCACTTCACTATTTTTTTCCTCATACTCCTACCTCAGGATTTCTTAGGTGGGTAACAAACCACCTCATTAGGATCACCTGGGATACCTGTTAAAATGCTAATTCCTAAGATTTCCCAAATAATTTTGAGGGAGCCTCTGTGTGTGTNGGTAGGTACAGGATACATTCTTAGAGAATGAGGAGCCTAGGTCTCTAAAGACTTCATGGAGTTGAGCTACCAGAAAGCCCACAGGACACCCACCTGTGGATTTATATATGAGAGAAATATGAACCTCTGTTAATTTAATCTTAAATGAACCTAGTCCTAATTGATAGAACAAATATTACAAAATAAAATAAATGTAGTATCACCTCTTAAATATGATGAAACAAAATACAATGAAACATAAATTTTCCTACCTAGACAGACATTATTTATCTCAGCAAGCTTTTCCACTTTGCCTGAAGTTTCATTTGGTCCCACTAGAATGTAAGTTCCATAGCAGAAACTTTATCTAGTTTGTTGACTGTTATATCTCCAGCTGCTAAAAAGCATATAGGAATTTAATAATTATTTGGTAAAAGGATGAGTTTTTTTTTTTATCACTAAATGCTTATCAAGAAAGATTGTATATGGGTGATATAATCCAACTATCTTTTCTTCCTAGAAAACTTTTTATAAAATATTTCTGCATGTTTGTAAAATTTATTTCTTTTTGAAGTTTAGTCATTCCACCATGCTATGTCTAGTTATAAGCCTGATTTCATAAATCTTGACTAGTATTTGGTGTGGTCTGAGAAAATGTCCTCTTTTTCTTTGGAATCACTCCAGTCCATTTTCATCCCTGCTTTTGAAACTGTTACTGGCTATTTGATATCTTAGGTCTGTCTTATTTTCTAATGTCCTTCCTTCTATGATTTTTTTTTTCTGTAAGTTTTGAGATAACTGAGCTTCAAATTCACTGGTCTAATTTCCTTTACACCTTTATGTTTTATAGTAACTCAGTATGAATTGCTCAAAAGTGATCTGTGAACCATTGATTTTTTTTGTGTGCATTGATTTGCTTTAATTTAGATATTTTTATAAGATGTATTTTTTTAAAATTTGCCATCAGTAATTGAGATGAGTCCTAGTCTTTACTGGGTAGGTCCATGAACATACTAAAATAACTTCTTTTTATTTTGCAACCATTAACTTTCCAGATCCTGTATTCTCAAGGATGTAGACACCTTTTATAGTTTAGGGTTAGAAGTAAAGTTGACACTTATTGTTTTGTCTGGCAATTGACTCTCATTTCTTTTGGAAATAGCATACCTTCACCTTTGGAGAACTACTTCTTCCACTGTAACATGTGTTCTGAATGGACTCTTCCATGTTCCTTGCTCTCAGGAATGAGCACTATATCCAACTGAGTTATAGCATTCTGCTCCCCTGATTCAGTGAGGTGGTCATATTACCAAGTGGAATCAAGGAGAGTTCTTTGAGAATTTTTATTTCAAATTCAGTCCAGGGGGAAGAGCCTTCTCTTTCTTGTAACTAAATTGAGAAAATATGAGCCAGGGGCCAATGTTGGCTATAGTTACAACAGAATGAAACTTCTAGTTTGTAAAATACAGTGATGCCTAAAGAAAAATAGAAATGAAAGCTAGAGAGTACTAGTTTTAGTCTTTGTGAGGCTAGCTTACATCTCTAAAATTTGATTATATGGTACAACAAATTTTTTTGTTTGTTTAGATTTTTGTCACTTACCATTCAAAGATCTCCAATAAAAGAATTTTTTTAGAGTGCTAATGATGATATTTTTTAGTGAGAATGCCTTTCAACTCTTTGGTAGGATTTTATATCATTTCAGTATGCTACAGAGCTCTACAGAGAGAACAGAGAAGCTATATAACTGCATTGGGAAGATTATCAGGATTGCATACAATTAGGTGCTGACCTTCCTAAAGAGCTTCTCACATGTTTGACAGCTAAGCTAATTTTGTGACCTATGACTTTTTGTCTTTAGTGGGGACTTTTACCTCCTGAGACTTCTAGTCTCCTACTTAGTACACAGTATACAAAAGTCCCTAACTTACTTCTCCAAAGCTTCTAGTGAATCCTATAGTCTGAAACACACTATACAAATATACCGAGGCTTGGGAAGAGGAGGATGACAGGGACCAGTAGTCGGGCTGTGTTGTTTTTGTGTAGTGGGACATTTTAGAGTAAAGAAACATTTGGGGTTGAAAAGACTATGAAGAATTCAATTATGTGATTTCTTTTTCACTATGTGAGATTGTATTAGCCAGCCTCCAATGATTCATGCATCTTGGTGTTCATGTCCTTGTGTCATCTAATCACAAACCAAATAGGGCCAACCTGGGTAACCAATAGGGTGTTGTAGAAATGACAATATGAATTTTGACACTAGGTCAAAAAAGGAATTCCTGTTCTTGCCTTGCTATCTCTTGGATCTTTTGCTCTGATGGAAGTCAACTGCCATATCATGAGGCTAATTCGAGTCTTTTGGAGACAACTATGTAGAGAGGCATTGAAGCTTTCTGTTAATAGTCAGCACTGATTAAGTGAGCCACCTTAGGGTGGCTACTTCCAGCCACAAAGTTTTGGATGACCAACCTTGGACAATATCTTGACTGTAATCTTATGAGAGACCCTGGGCTAGAGCCAGTAAGCTATTCCTGGTTTCCTGACCTGCAGAGTCTAAGATAATAAATGTTTATTGTCTTAAGCTGTTCTTTAGGGAGAATTGTTACAGAGCAATATGTAATGTAAAAACCCCTATTGTTCTTAAGAAATCAAACTGATAAATCATAAAGTTTATTTTGATAGAGAAGATTGGGTTTACTTGGGTTCAAGCCATACTCTGCAACCAGCCTTTTGCAGGTTTCAATATTAGTTTTGTTTCTAAAGCTTTTGTAGTATAAAGGGTCTTTTGTGTATGTATCACTCTCAGTGATCAGTGTGAGCTCTGGGCAGTTGTCTACATCATGGTTCACGCCTTAGAGTTGTTGGTCTGCTGTTTAAGTTCAAATATACACATATGCAGCTGCTGGGTGAGCACAGAAGTTTATAAACAGTTTATGGTATTACTTTCCCACACTCCTCATTCTGCAATTTTCTCTGTTTCCTTGATCTTCCCTTTTTGGTCCTCTGGCCAGAACCATGGATCTTTACTCCACTCACACACTTCCTGTGATTGTCTCCATATCTTGTGCAGAAGAGCATGAGGACAGTGGTGGATGGGGGAGGAGTTTCCTTATCCTCTTTGGAACACAGCTCACTGAGCCACCACTGGATTGCTTGGGGCCTGGGACATGAACAAATGAGAAAAAGAAAAAAAAAAAAAAAAGGACTTCTTGTTCTCCCTGTGTTAGGGGACCCTTTTTCTTGCCCTGAGGTCCTTGTTCCAGGAGTGGAGGGATTATTTTAGCACTTTCTCTGACCAGATCCCAGTTCTAAGTTATCTAATCTGTTTACTCAGTTTAGAGTACGGGCCAAAGGATTCCAGAGTAAAATAAAAGTTAAAATTCACTGTCAGTTCAGTGGTACTTTGATTTTTGTTTTTTCTTTCATAGTATTCTTACTGCTGTTTACTTTTCAGAGTCCTCAAGTGCTGCCTCATGCATTCTATTCAAGTTTTATAGCTATATTTGGTGTAGTAGTGAATTATTAATAAATAACTGGTTAAAAAACAAATAACTGGTTGATTGGTTATGGTAAGAGACTGTCATAGCATTTCAGTTTAGGAATTTTTGAATAAAATATTCTTTGGAAATAATATATTGTCTTTTATGAGAGGAAATTTGATTTCCCTCTTGTACAAGTCCTCTTCTAGATATTAAGCGAGTCATTGTTCCTTGTTATCCTAAAATAAATAACGTTCTTCACATAATTATAATTGTTTACTCTTCAAAGTATTTGAAGCAGGTTTAGTATGTGATTTTTTAAATATCTGTTTTATGTATCTCTTCAGTCTAATTTGTCTGTTACTATACTTGCTTCCTTTTTTCTTAAAATGGATAAGTTCATTCTTATAACTTGAAAAACAAATAGAAATTGTTGTGTAATTGAACATGAAGAGTAGAGACCATTCTTTAATCTTATATTAAATGAAAGTACGTATAAGTAGAAAACCTCTATTCAGTATACATGTTAACTATTAAGGAATTGGGGGGGGGGAAGTGTTCATATATATGAAAATAACCTAAACTAATTTATTTCTGAGTTTGTGTCTTTATAAAATATAGATATGGTGAAGTTATAAGCAATTGTAAGGGGATGTATTATAGCTGGTACTTTAAAATTCATGAATATTTAGTTATTCTAACTCAGTTGTACCTCAGAGACTTTATAGTCTCATTCGGCTTCAGTCATTACAAGGAATTCTAAATATAGGACATGATATCATGAACACTGTAAAATTGGACTTTTGAGATTCAGGCTGTCACAGGTTGGATGCTTACTTTCTAGAGGCCTAAGCTTCTAATAGGCATACATTTCTTAGGGACCATAATTCTTTTAATCATCACCTTAATGTTAACATTAACCTCTCAAAGGTGTTCTAAGAGTACTTATCAGAAAGTGATAGATTTTTTAGGCTATATATTCTTGACTCTTTGGTAAGTTATCACTTCTGTCTTAGCATTCATTCATTGCTTCAGTAAATATTTATTAACTGCCTACTATGTTCTGGAGACTTTGCTAGATCTGGGGCTATATTAGACAGTAAAACAAAGTTTCATTGAAAATTACTCGCAATTTTGCAGGAAATACAAGCCAATAAAATAAGGTTTAATTGGTGTTGTGAAAGAAGTATAAGATATGATGGTACATGAGATGAACATCTCAAAGAAGGCCTAAGATAATACTCAAGGCCAAGAACAAATTAGCCAAATGTAAAGATCATAGAGGCCCTTTCTGACTTATGAGTAACTGCACAAATAGATCTCTCTGAGACCTGTGGCCTGTAAAAATAGTGATGCTTCTAATGTTACTTTGTTTTAAAAGACCAAGTGAGTACCTGGAAAAGTTTACACACTTTCCTACTCTAAATGACACCAAGAACCTAAGTAGTACACGATTCTGATCAGATATATAAATTAATGAAACAACTATTCATCATAAATGTTATCATGCATCATTTACAATTACTAATAAATATTTTTATATGTATATAGACTCATATATCAAACTTCTTATAAAGATTCTTGATGGCCTCCACCAGCAGCTTTCTTCCTTACTGTTGTCTTATCTGACAGTGGATCCATGTATCTATTTGCTTGTCTTAAAGTTTTATTTTCAGAGCCTTTCCATTTTTCTTATCTGTTATGAATAAGGGGAAAAATGTCAATTTTGAAAGGTCCCTTTGAAATTTCAATCCCATTTTTGTTAGATTCATTACCTGTTTTATCCTCAGTTTTACAGATAGATCACCATGGCTTTCAAGTATAGGATATATCAATTTAATATCTTTACTAGTTTGTTTTTTGATATTTTTTGTATTCATTTCTCCTCTTGTCACTGGAAGTTTCATTTCTGAGTTTATTCCTTCAAGTTAGTTTCTCAATATTTTCCCAAAGCATAGTGAGAGAAAAACAATCTTATTTGGCTGGACAACTTGAAAGAATGAATAAAAGGAGAGAATAGGCTATAAATCCAAAGCTTTCAGGAGAGAGAGTACATGACTGAAAGGTGATGGTGGAAACGAATATTTCTGTCTTCATGGACAAGAGAGCTTTGGGACATCATGATAATATATTTGTAAGTTATTTGCAGGTGAACTCCAGACCTCTAGGAGAGTGACAGCATATGGGGACCTAGGTACTCTGATGGAGAACTTAGGTATTACAAAATGTATGCATAGATAGGCTTCCACTAAGTTTAGTGCTTAGAGAAAAATAACTGAATTTGCTTAGATTATGCTTGAATGTCCATGTTCTCAAGGATGCAAGAGCTCAAGTGTTGGGATATGCTTACTGGACTGCAGATTCCATGAAGCGGTTTGGCTGACATTGTATCTATTCTGTAAGTACTGTTGACTGAATCAAAAAACATGGCATAAACTGCAATATTGAGCTCTTCCTGAAAGGCAACCTTGTCTCTCTTTTTAGAGAGACCTAGGTTGTAATCTCATGTGAAATAAAACAAAAGTTGTATGTCTGGTAGCTTTTAATGCATATTTGTGGTTGGGTGGGTGGTTTGGGGCAGTGTTGGAGAGAGAAATACACTTGGAAATACATTTGTTCCCTAATGAGCATGACCAATTTTATAAAACATTATAATCTAAAGAGATTTGTTACTCTGAAATCAAGAGGCAATCAAAAATGACTACACAGAGGCAAATATATTTTGCTTTTATTATTAAGAAAACTTCTATTATTAATATAGAGTAGTTAGTAAGAATAATCTATGATTAGTGGTCTAAAACAAAACAATGAGATGGATAGCTTTTCACTTAAAGTAGTTTCTAATATGTTATCTAGTTACTCAGTTGTTTAGTTTTAAGACTTTATTATCTCTTTAAATCCTAATTAATATAGAAAATATGAGGCACTTCTGCTTCCTAATCACAGTTTATCTAAGCACCCACAATCTTTTATAATTCTGTTTTGTACTATCATCATATTTGTTTTATAAATGAGAAGTATTAGGTTTTCTGTTTTAGTGAGAGAATATTTTTATGGCACTTAAATAAAGCCAAGTTAAGTCAAAGAGTTAGAATTTAAATATACATTGATGTTAAGATGTGCACATATTTTTGAAAGTTTTAATTATGGCAATACCAAAGAAATTCAAGATCCTAGAACATTCATGTTTAAAAAGTGTTTAATATTTCCATTATAAAGATTTTAGGAGTATTTTGTATTTTGATCATATGAAATATGGCAAGGATATCCTGAGGATTTATAACTTCTCAGAACATTGTTCTTACTTAGTTTAATTCAAAAGACATGAACAGCTGTAGAGCTCTGAAAAAAGAATGCTGAGGTCTGGTACCTGTCTTCAAAGAGTTTATACTTTAACTGGGAAAATTTCAAAACAATGTTTTGATAATTTGATTATTCAGTGATAAAAATGATGATTTCAAAACAATGCCATGATAGATGCTTTAATAAGGGCATGCACATAAGTGTGCTGTAGGTGCATATGAGAGATACTTAATCTTAGCTAAAATGTGATGTTTCTTGAGGAATAGCTTCCTGTGTTGTGAAAGAGACTACAGTTTGGGGTGTCTTGACCATATATTCTCTAGAAGCTGGAATAATAATGAGGGATGATTGGTGTACCCTGGGATAAGGGCACCTGCACTGAAAGTTTGGATGACTTGGAAAGCACTCTGGCACAGATGTCTTCGTGCCAGAGAAGTAACTATCTAGGGCACCATGATTACAATTGAGTGACTGCAATGCTAACTACTTAGTGATTTTAGCATCTCTTTAATGTTCCTGTTGATGTAAGATCCTCAACTTCACTTCAATAGGTATCCTTGTGGAAATGGTGGGCTATATATCAACTTTTCTTCTTCACCTTTCCTCTTACCAAACCGGTCACAAAAAACAAACAAACAAACAACAACAACAACAACAACAACAAACAGGGGAAAGTGAACTTGAAACAATGACATGATGGGAGTAGAAACCCTAGGAAAGAGTAAAGATGATATCTAAGTCAACTAAGTGTTGCATAAGGTTTGAAATGTTTAAACTCAGTGTTATCTATGCTTGAGGAAGAGGTTGTAGATATAAGGTGGAAGAGGTTTGGAGAAAATGAGAGTTGCTTCTGCTACAGCAGCAGCAGAAGGCCTGCTGATATTTGGCTCTCTAACCTTTTAAGTTTACTTTTCTGTGAAGGATGTGTGGGGATGGTAGTCAAAGTGTCCAGCATGGTATATTTGCAGTTGGTCTAGAGTTCTAGGCATGATAGGCTTGTGTGTTGAAAGGTCATATGATTGCTCAGCTCCAATCAGGTATTAGGTAAAGTTCGATAGAAGGACCTAGGCTTCTTAGGACCAGAGTGGAGGTATTCCTATCCATTATTTCTTTTCACGAGACCTTGTCTCTGGCAGGGATTCTCCTGGAACCAGCAGGGTTTGATGCCCTATAAACAAATTCAAAATTCCTGGAAATAATGCTATTGTGTATCCTGGAAAATATGATTCTGAAAGTGTTGCTCAGTTGTTGCTAGTGATGAGAGATGATAATATTGTGGAATATTCTAGATGTATAACATTCAATCCCATTATTAGAGAGGTTAACAAATTACATGGAGGCACACTTTTGGTTGGTGTTAATTCAGAAGGTGAAAGTTCACTTTGATATTTATCTTAAAACCTTTTCTACTTTTGTGCCTTTAACTTGAATGAAAATTATAATTATTAATAACCCTGTGATAACATAAACTACACAAGAAGGACAGAAGAACTCTAGTGGCAAGGAAATTGCTTGGCAAAATTGGAGTTAGAGAAAGTTTCTTAGAGAAGGTGAGTTAGTTCCTTCTTGAAGGAGGTCATAGATGCAGCTTGACATCTATGTAATAATCTGCATTGAACAGCATTTAACCTTATCAAAGGGTTTTCACATTTATTATCTCACTTTATCTAGATAAAAATTCTGGAGCAGTTACCATACCAATTGTATTAATAAGGAAACTAAGTCATCAAGAGATCAAATATTATCTAAGGACATATTTTGTTAGCTAACTATCTGAAACTTAAACCCAAATCCCCTGTATTCTTATCTGTGTTATATCCTTGGCTATAATCTCTTTCCTACTTTGTCCATCATTATATAAGAAACACAAATTAGAAAAGAAGAACATGGATATTACAATAGTTTTGCTATTAAGGTAAAAGTGCAAAAATACTAGCACAATAAGACTAAAGAAATAGTTAAGCTTTTAAAAGTAAAGAAAGTTAATAAACAAAAAATAGTTATGGTATTTCTGAAATATTCCTCCAAAGTTAGGAAAAATGAATTGCCATCAAAGATTAGGTCAACTTGAAGAGATAAAGTACGCTAAACAGTTAATTTTTCTAAGTCCAATATAATATTAACTTTTTAAAATTCAGTTCATATAGACTTTTTAAAATTAATAGCTTGCTCTAAGTGCGGTGTCAAGATTTTCACTCCCTATTCTTTTTCCATGCTGTGTCTGGGAATGGAACTGGGTATGATGTTCTGGTTTTGGGTTCTCATTCCTGAGACCAAGAAGTATTAGAGAGGGGTTGGATTGTCAGTATTAGCTCTGATTCCTTTCTCAAAAGTGAGGAGGGAGCTTTTCCACCGATTCTTCCTCACGTGATTATTCTCTCTGATAAACTTCTGGTCATGGGCTAATTACAAATGACTTTGAGTGTCCATATTTCATATATTATCATCATTCTGATTATATTTTTTATACGTCTTTAAAGTCAGAAATCTTTTCTTTAATCACAACCCCTTGCCTCAATTCTCCAACATTTTGTTTCTCCTGAGCTTGCACTTAATCTTTAAACCTTGCTCTGTTATTACTATGATAGAAGATAGGCCTCAATGGGCAGACAGGGAAAGGATAGGACCTGGGGTCCTTGAGTGGGGCAAAACGCATATTTTGGAACAATGCTGGGAATATTTGAGCACAGCAAACCCCCTCAGGTGTAAGGTTCCCCTTAAGAATGTAACAGACACCACCTAATCCCCTATAGTTTTCCGTCAGGAATTTGAGAAAAGACCTTAATATGGCCATAGACCACACCTTATACAATGAAAACGAGCCAGTCAGGAATGGACAGCCCAGCACCTAGAGCTGTTAAGTCAGTGAGGGTAGAACCTGAGAAGGAACAAGGAGGAAGGGAAGGGGGAAGGCTAACCAAAACCTTATAAAACAAGAGCCCTTGCCTGTTGTCGCAGGCATTCACTTTCAAGTGTTCCGTCTCTGTAAAGAGAGCTTTCCTACTACTATTCTTCCTTTCTAATCTTATGCTCTAATAAACTTTTGCCTGCTGCTCATTTTATGTCCACCTCTTAATTCTTCCAAGTGATGAGACAGGGAATCCCGGATATTGTGGTAAAAAATCCTGCAACATTACTAGATTAACAAGGGTTCCTGCTTTTAGAAAATGAATGCAAAAGTTTTAACTCTCCAAGAACTCACACAATCTACTATGATAGGCAAAAAAGAAATCACAAAACAACGATACCATGTGGCAAAAGTTTTGTCAGAGATTGTTATCTGTTTTTAGTAGTGTGGTCTTGGTTAACCATGTGAAACACAGGCAGGATTTTGAGACTAAATAGTATAAACCCCAGTGTATATTGCTATGTAACAAATTACCTCAGAACTTAATGGCTTAAAACAACATTTTCTGGAAGCTTCTGTGGGTCAGAAGCCTGTACCTAGCTTAGCAAGTCCTCTGACTCTGGGTCTCATAAAGTTGCCATCAGGGTTGGGCTATAGTCATCACAAGCTTTGTGTCAGGTGTGTCTGCTTCCAGTATACTCCTGTTCGTTGTCAGGGTTTAGTTTCTTATCGGTTGTTGGATTGAGGGGCTGAATTCTTGACTACTACTGCCTGGAGGCTACCTTTAGTTTCTTACTAGGTGGACCTATCCTTAGAGCAGCCCACAGTATGGCTGCTGGCTTCATCAGACTGGGCAAGTGAGAAGGCAAGAGAGTGCAAGCAAGATAAGAGTTCTAGTCTTTTATAACCCAATCTTGGAAGTGACATCTATCACTTTTGCCCTAATCTGTTGGTTAGAAGCAAATCTCTAGGTTCAGTCCACACTCAGGGAAAGAGATTATCCAAGGGCATAAATACTAGGAGGTGATGATCATTGAGGGCCATTTTAGAAATTTTCCACTACACCCAGAATGATTTTTTCCATGTAGGAGGTAAGATCATATCCCTCAGGACAGAAAATAGCTTAGAATTAACTATTGAATTGATAAGCTATCTCATTTATCTTTCAGTTTGGCATGTACTAGATTGGATACAACCAAAAGAGCTAAAAGAAACTGAAGCATGGCAAGGTGATAGGCACTTATCATTTTATTGAAAGGCTATGTGCAAGAAACTGTGTCGGGTGCCCCCATACTTTCACTTAACTTTCAAAAGATAATGCATGAAATAAGGAGGCAACCTTAGGTGGCAGGGCTGCTTTACTATATAAGGTTGTGCCCTGCATAACTCTGGGGTTATCACCAATAGTGTGAGCAGCACATGTGGGAATATGCACATAGCAGTAGTGTTTAGTGGTTACATCCTTGCATGTGGAGTCAGCACTTATTACTAATGGTTTGACCTTGGCAAATTATTTAAGGTCTCTACTAAACTTTAATTTCCTCATCTCCAAAATAAGGAATTGTAATATTAAGTAACTCAAGATTGTTAGGGGGGTTACATGAGATCTTTTTCCTCATCCTTCTAATAATCACTCAATTTTTACTAGGATCCAGGCACTCCTCTAAGTGTTTTGAATATACTAACTTTCACAATAACTCTGTGAAGAAGGTATCTTTATGATCTCATTTTTACTAATGATGAAACTATGGCATAGAGAGGTTAAGTAATGGGAGAGCTAAGATTTTAATCCATATGAAGCTCAATCCAAGACACATGGTATTCTTTGTTGTGCTTTGTTTTATTCAAGTAATTATGGCAATTCTGAAGTGGTCTTAGTCTAAAGGAAAATGACCTGAATAGCTCCTGGAAGTATTGCTAGTTTAGAGTGCACCACAAATACTCTAATGATATTTATAATGCTAGACCATCAAGAAAAGGATACATTTTATGTAATATACCTTCTGAATAAAGGACTGGAAGTATTTTTGAATTTTCCATCAAATTAATTTCAGTAGAATCAGCTTGATACTACAGTAGGTAAGCTTCAGCTACCCTGGAGAATTTATATTGTACCTCTCCTTCCTGAGCTGTGTCAATTAGATGACGTGTGGCTATGTAAAGTAAGAAGGATAGTGAATGCAATAGCTTTAGATGTTTAGTTACAAATGGACCTCAGCAATTTTAGGGCAGTTTTATGCATCTTACCAGAAATATAGAATGTTCTGTAACTTATGAAATGAATCCCATTAAAAGAATATGATCCACAACATATACTACTGTTTTTAAAAAGGTAGATATACCCATTCACTATCTGTACCTTTTTCATATATGTCTATACATATAAGAAAATTATTGATTATGTACTTTATTCAGTGCTGCTTTATCAAGGAATAGAGAATGGAACTGATAGGTGAAATGTGATGTATTAGATAAAAAACAAGCATTTTACTTATAAACGCATATCAACCACCAGCAAAGGAGGTGCTATTATAAATTTATGTTCTTCATTCTAAGTTGGCTCCCAACACTGTTCTGGAAAACAAACAAATCAACCTTTTCTACTCCTGTAATGACCTCACTGTCTTCATCCTATAAAATATCTAAGTTAACTGTTCCTATTTTTTATCTATCTTTTCTTCCTTCTTACTTTATCTCTAAATGATAATATCTACTTTCATACTGTTGAAAATCTTCACAAGTCAGTTGATTGAATTCAATTAAACAAGTAGCCATTGGAGGAGTCAGAACTACTTTTGTTTAGATACCTGTTCTGTTATTTACCACCTAGAAAACTAGAGCAAGTCCTTTAAATTCTATAATATAATTTTCCTTCTATGCAAAATGGGTACAAAGTGGCACCTTTAGGTATATTAGGATGTTGTAAAGATTAAATTATCTAATCTCTATAAGACTCTTAGTATGGTGCCTGGCAAGTAGGTCAATAAATGTTACTTGTTATTGTTCATATTATTATTTAGTGGTGACATTTTAGGTGCTGAGAGCTTTCAAGTCTGTACGTTTAGTTCAGATATATTTTCTGGGATTCGGGTCTGCCTAAATCCCACACCTAGCTTTCAGTGACCCATCTGCTTCGTTCCATTTGTACTGCTGTTAGCTAGCTTTCCTCATGACTTGGGCTAGACTCTGGGGAGAGCAATGCTATTCACTTTGTCTAATGGAATTGTAAATAGACTCTTTAATATTCCAGGCACTTTCAGTTATTAGAACAGTCCTATTCAGCCTTTAACATACCATTCTTGTATATTTTAAGACTCTATTCAAAGCTCTCTCTCCAAAGCATACCTAGTACTTTCTGGCCTTCAGTAACTTTGAACAAAATTTCCCCATCTGACTTTCAATCTTCTAGAGGCTAGCTCCTCAGGTTCTGGTGGAGAGGAAGGAGAAAGGAAAAAAAACAAAAAACAAAAAACCTCTCCTTATTGAACTGAGAATGGAAGCAATTACTTGTTAATTGATGAGGTCTCTGGCTGCCATTGGTCATTTCTGTCATGGGTCACAGAAGACCCTGGTTAGATTCCCTGATGACTTCCTCATATGGGAAGTCTAGCTCTGTCTTAGTATTTTCTACTTCCTGTATGCTGGCCCCTAACATCTTACTGCAGAGGTTCCACTTGGGAAAAGTTCCTGCAAGATAGGCTCAAATTCAGCTTCTTCTGAGGTGTCAACTTGTCTCAGCCTTAACAGTATAAGTAAGTGCAGTTTTACTGTTCCCTCTTCTTTTAGCCCTCTCTTCTTTCTCTCTTCCCAGCTTATGGTTTCCCAGGGGTAGATTAATGAGTCTGTTGGTTCTACAAGTATTTAATTGGGAACAAAATGTTTTTCTCCTTTTCTTGTTGAAATTCTACTATTGTATAAGTGATTTTCATGAAACTCACTGTTTCCAGTGGATTTTATTTTTTAAAAAATTTTTAATGTTTTTAAAAATTTATTTCTGAGAGAGAGAGAGACAGCATGAATAGGAGAGGGCCAGAGAGAGAGGGAGACACAGAATCTGAAACAGTCTCCAGGCTCTGAGCTAGCTGTCAGCAGAGAGCCCTACGCAAGGCTCAGACCCATGAACTGCGATATCATGACCTGAGTCGAAGTCAGACGCTTAACCTACTGAGCCACCCAGGCGCCCCTCCAATGGATTTTACAAGGAGAAGCATTCATGTAGATGTATTGAGAAAAGAAGAAATTTGTCTTTTTCCTTGGACACTGCACTTCTGAAATGGCAATTCACTCTCTTTTTCCCAGTCTTCTTTGTGTTTTGACTGTCAGAAATGATGAACATTGAGTGTAGTAGAGAAGATTTTGGATTCTTGCCTCCCATTTGGCCTTGAAGACAAATCTGAGCTCAACTGTTGAGGAATTTCTGAGCTTAGAATGTAAGAACTTTGCATGTTTTGTGTATAATATTGAGCCTTTGCAGTAATTCTGAGAATGCAGGACGAAATCTCTTATGGCCCACCTGTTATACTCCACTAAAATTTCAATACCAGAGATTTGGGACCATTATTCATCCATTCTCAGTTTATGTGTGTGTGTGTGTGTGTGTGTGTGTGTATGTGTGTATTTAATTGCAGCTTAGTTGACATATAATATATTAGTTTCAGGTGTATAACATGTTAGTTCAACAATTGTATACATTATGAAATCTCACCATGAGAAATGTAGTTACTACGTGTTAACCACACAAAGTTATTACGGCTACATTCCCTATGATATACTTTTCATCCCTGTGTCTTAGTTATTTCATAACTTGAGGTTTGTACCTCTTAAGCCCTTTCACCTATTTTGCCTATCCACTGACTCCCTCCCCTTTGGCAACTGCTAGTTCTTTATGAGTTTGTTTCTCTTTTGTTTATGTTGTTTGTTCATTTGTTTTGTTTTTAGATTCCAAATATAACGGAAATCATATGGTATTTCTTTTTCTCTGACTAATTTCACTTAACATAATACTCTCTAGTTCATCTGTGTTGTCACAAATGGCAAGATTTCCTTCTTTTTAATGGCTGAGTAATATTCCATTATGTATATGTACTAAATCTTCTTTATCCACTCATCTATTGATGGACACTTAAGTTGCTTCCGTATCTTGGCTATTGTGAATAATGCTGAAATAAATGGAGGAGTATACTTATTTTTTCAAATTAGTGTTTTCATTTTTTCTTGTTATTTTATACAACCTGTGTCTCATGTAATACCTGCAAAATTATAAGTATTCAGCAAATATTTGTTGAATGAATGAAAAGCCAAACCTGAAACATAGAAAAGCTGATCCTCAACCTCTGTAGTACAAAATAGGGAAAGAAGACCCTATTCTGGAAATAAGCACATAGAGAAATTACTATCAACATTTTAATACTTTAAAACACATAAATTTCTTAAATTAGTCCCTTTGATACTATTGTGTTTATTGTGTGCATTTCTTATTTATTTATTTATTTATTTATTTATTTATTTTTTATTTATTTGGGAGAGAGAGAGAGAGGGAGAGAGAGATGTTGAGCAGGGGAGGGGCAGAGAGAGAGGGAGACACAGAATCCAAAGCAGGTTCCAGGCTCTGAACTGTCAGCATAGAGCCTGACCCTGGGCTCGAATCCATGAACTGTGAGATCATGACCTGAGATGAAGTCGGATGCTTAACCAAAGAAGACAGCCAGGTACCTTGTATTGTGTGCATTTCTATTCTTTTATGGTTTGGTTTCACTTTTTACTTATTAGTTAAATAATTACTTTATAAGAATTGTGGGGATGTATTTAAAATTATACTGTGTTTCTACAGAGTTCTGCTGTAATATAAATACCATAAAGTTATTTTTAGTCTGCTCAAGATTATTAACAGGCATGGTCTAGGAGCAGTTTTTATTTTTCTTCATTCTTTGGCAGGTCACATTAAAATGATCCGCTTTGCACTTAAGTGATTTTGTTAAGAGTTTTATGCTCACTTTAAAATGGCAGATTCTTTTTCTAATTTTGAAAATTTATTTTCTGGAAACTTCATTTCCAAGCAAAGTAGTCAAGAAAAAATCTAAATCTAAATTCAATCTATCAGATAATTATGAATAAAATTTTGTGAAAAGTTCTGAATACTGTCTTTTTATAAAATTTTCTTAAAAAGTTTGGGAATTTTGCTGGGTTCCCAAGTAGACTTACCTGAGATATTAGCTATGAGCCATCTTAAGTAAGGTACATTAGTTCAATCCCTTAATGAGCAAACCCCTGCCTACCTTTGTCAAAAACACAAACAAAAATAAGCATAAGGTTCTGTTCCAATACATTGCAATAATGCCTAGAATAGGAAAAAGACAAAACCTTTTTTAGAAGTCCTGTTCATAAAATTGCTTGGAGTTTACAGAGATTGTTAAAAAAAAATAACTTGCACACTCAAGCAGTTGCCTGGCTATTCAGGTACTTATGGGGATTAGGCTTAGTAAGGCAAGTTACCAGGGAAACCTTTTCCTCTCAAGAAAAGGATTATTGTGCACTAGCAGTCCATGCATAGAAAGTCTGTAATCTTGCTATGCTTTTATTTCATCTAGGTTAGTCACAAGGAACAAACATTGTAGAGACTAGATGCTAAGAAGGCAGAAGGGCAAAAGCAATTTTTATAACCTTAAATTGATTATTCATACTAATAGTATGAATAGTAATACTGATATTATTAATGAAAATAATTATAAACATTTATAAATCATTCTATGGTTTAAAAATTGCCCTCCCTAAGGGTCCCTGGATGACTCAGTTGGTTGAGCATTTGACTCTTGATTTCTGCTCAGGTTGTGATCCCCGGGTCATGGGATCAGGCTCTGTGCTGACTGTGAAGCCTGCTTGGGAAGTCTCTCTCTCTCTCGTCCTCTGAGCCTCTCCCCGACTCATGTTCTCACTCTCTTAAGAGAAAAAAACAAACAACAACAACAAAAACAACAACTCTGCACTCAAATACATCTTTTGGGGGGATATTTTTGTCACCAGCCTCATGTTTGGTAGGAGGAAACTAAAGTCAAGTGCATGACCCATAACAGACAGGGCATTAAGTAGGAGCCTCAAAGTTGTACCTAGTCCTCTTGAGTCCAGAGCATTTACCTTTGACATGTCACCTATTTTTCTAAAATAAAGCCAACTCCTGGTTTTCCTAGTGGGAAGACATAGAGGTAGGTTTAGCATGAATTACAGGCAGCATAACTCTCCACAATAGCTAAAACATGGAAAGAGCCTAAGTGTCCATCAACAGATGAATGGATCAAGACGATGTGGTTTATCTATACCATGGAATACTACATGGCAATGAGAAACCATGAAATCTGGCCATGTGTAGCAACATGGATGGACCTTGAGGGTGTTATGCTGAGTGAAATAAGTCAGGCAGAGAAGGACAAATATCATATGTTTGCACGTATAGGAGGATTAGGAGGAACTTGACGGAGGAACAAGGGGGAGAAGAAGGGCGGAAATGGTGGGGGAAAGGGAGAGAAGCAAACCATGAGAGACTCTTGAATGCTGACAAAAACTGAGGACTGATGGATGTGGGGGGAGGGGGGGATGGGCATGGAGGAGGACACTTGTGGGGATGAGCACTGAGTGTTATGTGGAAACTAATTTGACAATAAACTATTAAAAAAAATAAAAAAAGAAAAAAAAAGAAAAAAAAAGAAAAAAAAAAGAATTACAGGCAGCATAGTTTTAGGTCCTCTTACTTGCATGGGCTCATTCCAAGGTCTTGGGAGAGGCCTTAGCCATGTTCATATATTTTTGTAAAATCTTGTAAGTTTTTTTAGACATAAGATATTTTTTCAATCTGTAATAAATTTTTCTATTGCATCTTTGGCTTGGAATTCAAGTAGCTGTAGATAGTTATGAAATCTGGCTTAGAGGAAATTGATTTGGCAATATACTTGGTTTAATGAGATTTATCTATGTGATTTATATTCATTCCTCCATATAGTTAAATCATTGCTAGCCATTCTGATTCAGAGAAGTTTTCTAGGAATATTACTATAGCCTGCTGCATTGACTCAATCAAGATTGAAGCATAAAAGTACAGCGTAGGTAGTTATTATAATTATTATAATAAGAACTCACTGTACAGCTTCAGAACCTAACGTATGTAGGAAGAGGAGAACAAACAGAATAGTTCAGAGCCAGAAGCTAATTTGTGGAAAAGTCTTCCAAATATCAGATGAGTAAAATATAAGTGGATAAATACATTCTCTACTTATCAGCACCTAGTCAAAACAGTCCTCTTCTTGATAGAGTTATTCCCAAATATGACAACAAATCCTAAAATTTTTCATGTCATTACTAATGACAAATTGTGAACCTTAAAGTGAATTTAGTAAAGGAAATTAATTAATAGACATTTGCCATTTTCTGATTTTATATTTTGGTATTGCAACTTAATACAATTTTTAATTTGTTGCAATTTAATTTTTCATTATTTTTATAGAGGATTTTGTGTGTATAATTTTATATAATTTTTCTTAAAGAGGCCCCTTTCCCCCCCCATCCCCCCAAATTGTGCTAGATTAAAGCCTATAAAGCCTGGGTCTTCCACTGAAGTATGTGTGCCCAGCAAGTATTTGTTGAATGAATAAAAATCTACAGGAATTGGTTTTGACGTGAAGGTGATTTGATATCCTGAAGTTCTGACCTTAAGAAATTGTGGGTGGATTTTGTCTTCCAGACTGGGAGATAGCCCTGTACTGTATGAATCTTGTGTTCTGTATGGATTTATAATATTTCCATTCTAGTACCTGCCCAAAGGTAATGACTTGTGTTCTGTATTCAGAGATTTTCCCTTCTTCTCCAGCAACTTAGCCTCTTGCCCTCACAATATGTCAAACAGAACTTTTAATTTTGAAAACCTAAGATCATCAAAGTGGTACAAATGGATTGTTATAGACCTTCTGGGAAGGATTCCAATAGAAGTGGTTCATTCTGGGAAAGATGTTAGAGTCCTTAAGTTTGGGTATCACAAATGATAGAAGGCTGTTGGGCATAATAGGGATCAGCATCTTGTTCCCCACAAACTCACAGTTCATGGAAGTGATGATTCTTCAACAAGGCTAAGTGGATTGTGACACTAGAAGTCATGACTTGAGACACTTATTAATAATTTTTGAAGTCCTCAGTTATCACACTAGTGTATTAAGGAATGCTTGGATGATTGGATGGTTTATATCATAGCAGGTCATCTAGATTGAAGACCATGGTCTCTTTTTCCCAATTTGCTGACCTGTGTAATCACACCATATCATCACTCAACCTCCCCATCCCATCGCTCCAACCAAAAACTTTTGTATATATAATGACCTTAAAGTAATAATTCTTAAAGTGTGATCTCCTTTCCATATTTTAGAGTCTCTTTTCCATATTTCAGAATCACCATATGGAAAATATTTCCATATTTTTAGAAATACAAATTCTCAGGCCTACAGATCAGAAACTCTAGGGAGCAGTGCTGTAGAGAAAATTAATATGTATTACATATGGATTAATAATATTTCATGTAAGTGGGGAATAGGAAGGTTGGCTGGGACAAGGGTTGAGAAACAGAAACAGAACGCCCATCAGGAGACAAGGCAATGACACAGATTTGTTTTCTAGGCACAGAGTAGCATAGTCTATCCTGGCTTTGCTCTGTGAATCTGAACTCTTCCTTGTTTAAAGATTTTTTTTCCTGCTTCTCTATAAATATGGCTTAAGATCCTCCTTTGGTTCCACAAAAGCTCAAGTAGTTAACAGAGATTGACTATGAATCTGAAACCCAATTTAGGAAAGATTTGACTGGCTCCATTTGGAAGGTTTATGGCTAGCTGACATGATCATATGGGACAAACACTACTGTAGGGGGCTAACGCTGTGTGTAGTGAGTCAGTTCCCAGAAAAGAGGTTAATGTATATCTTATCTATATAGTGAACATTAGGACTCCTAAGACCGAAGACCATTAATATTATGGGTTACATTTCTAACTTTTATTAAATTTCTTGCCTGCAACTTGATTCTTTTGTACCTTGACTAAGTCCTGTGCTCATTTCCATATGCTTGGGCTTATGAAAATAAATCCAGTTTGCAAGAAAATTAAATTTCTGCTAGAGTAAGGCGTAGTTGGAAGTCTGACTTTTATGCTCGGGTTTTTATTGCTTGCTTAAGTCATAAATTGTACTTCCTCCAAAACTCTGAAATAACAGTTCAATAAATAACTACTAATATTACAGTTCAAGCATTTTAATTAAGCATCTTTAACTTCCACTACTGTAATATTCAAGTAATGTATGCTGCAGTGTGCCTGCTTGGTTGCAAAACTGGAAGCTTTCTAGTAATTTAAGAAACATTTCAAATGAATTTAATTTTAACTCAGACTTTAGGTAACTAAGAATTATATTTACTAATATCTAAAAATAATCACAGATTTGTTATGCCTTTAATCTTCATTTGGTTTCTTTATTGTTAATAAACATGGTTATTTCCAAGTCTAGGTTTTTATTTATTATTTCCTTGTAGCTAATTATGTTGAATTCTCAATTCCATGCAGTAAGATGAAGTTTCAAATCACAGTAACTTCAAGGTATAATCCTTAAATGTTTTCATTTAAGGGTCTGACTATAAATATTTTAGGTGTTATAGGCAACATATAGTCTGTCACATGGTCTTTTCCTCTTCCCCATTTTCCTCCTCCTCTTACTCCTTTGGTCCTTTCTCTCTTCCTCTTCCTTCTTTGTAACTTATTCTTAGCTCAGGAGTTGGTCATATAAAAATAGGCTGCAGGCTGAGTTTGGCCCATGAGTTGTAGTTTTCTGACCCATGATTATAATCCAAAAAGGAACTTGAAAGTGATTGAATTTTCTCTCTTCAGACTGTCATGAATTATCAGTCCATCCTTTTGTGATTAAATTATATGATCAGATTATGGTGTAGAAACAGGGTGAAACATGTAGAGAAAGGGAAGGGAGAACAAATTGATAAATGACTTCAGAAGTAATAATAGAGAAGATATTTATAAGCATCTATGTCATGCCAGATACTAAATAAGTATATGTTGTTCACTTAATCTTGCAAACCACACTGGTAGGTTTTACAATACCCACTTTATAGGTTAGAAAACAGATGTGAAGAGGTAACATTACTAAGTAACTTAAACTATTTGTCAAGATTCCATCTCAACTTTATATGGCACATAAAACTCATCTTCTTTGGGATATACAACATTGTAATCGTTCATGGAATAGAGTGAGGAATACTATACTCCTTACCACAGATTGGTAAACATTTAAAAAACTGCATTCTAAAAGTATCTTATAAAATTGCTAAGGTGTTAAAAGAATTTTGCAAGTGCTTATTAGAGTCAGTAAGTGCAAATAAATTCAGACTACTTAGAAATAACATTATCTGTGGGGTGCCAGGATGGCTCAGTTGTTTAAGCATTGAACTCTTGATCTCAGCTCAGGTCTTGATCTCAGGGTTGTGAGTTCAAGACCTGCAGTGGGCTCCGTATTGGACTCCACATTAGGTGTGAAGCCTAATTTAAAAAAAAAGAGAGAAAAGACATTATCTTTAATGATAACATATTGTCCTTTCATAATACATATAGTTTTAAAATTCAAAAGTTCTTTTCCTCACAAATTGAAATAAGTTATTCCCTAAAATGTTCATATACCTGTTCCCTTTGTCCATATCAGTATATTTATAATTACAATGTATTCATGAAATATGCAAGATAAATATGGAGTTGTTGTTTTACTCAGTTTTTCTGAGGAACTGGAACATAAAAGAAGGAGCTGAAATGAACTTGCTTAGTCACTGGTGGAGCTAAGACTGCCGTTGGAATTATATACATCTTCTTAAGCTAATGGATGTTTTACTAGATTGCCTCATGTGTTGCTTTATGTTTCAGGGAGAACATTTTCCTTATTTCTAATGAATATACAGCTGGACCTACTTTTCTCAAATTAGCTTATCATCAAAGCTATTATTCCATAAAAGTACATCAGATGTTGCTTAAATCTAGCTTGATTACAAATACTCCCTACAGTTTTATTCATTTGCTTAACTCTAAACATTATGCCATCAAGCCATTTAATTTGGCCATCTCTAAAAGTTTTATTTAAATTGTTTAATATTATGGGAATTAAATAACTCATTACCAAAACCATAAAGGGAGGTCATAACACAATAATAACGTTATCATCTGAATATTACTTTTCCTAAATCTCCAATATAGTAATAAAATACTGTATCAGCTTTTAACACAGCTTCATGAGATATAATAGCTATCAGTTTATATTTGGACTTTATAGATGAAGAATTCATAGTGGTATATTGATTTGCATTAAGCATAAAAATAATTAAAAATGTTTCATGGGTTAATGGTCTTTTACAGAACAAGAATGTCTTGGTCTGTTTGGACTTCTGTAACAGAATACCATAAACTAGGTGACTGAAACAACAAACATGTATATCTCACTGTTCTGAAGGCTGGGAAGTCTGAGATCAAGGCACTTAAAGATTTCTGATAAGAGTGTGCTTCCTGGTTGATAGACAACTGTCTGTCTTCTGTGTTCTTATGTGGCAAAAAGAGCAAGAGAGTTCTCTAGGGTCTCTGTTATAAGGGCACTAATCCAATACATGAAAGTGAAGCCTAATTACCTCTTGAGGTCTGTACCTCCCTAAGATCCCCTCCCTAACTTAGCTAGCTTGAAGTTTCTAATGAAGTTGCAAGTCAGGATATGGGTAGGGCTGTAGTCATCTGAAGGCTTTAATGTGGCTGGAAAAGCTGCTTTCAAGGTAACCCACTCAAATGTCTAGCAAATTGCTGCTAGTTATTGGTGGGAGGCTTTGGTGTCTCTCCATACAAACCTCTTTACAGTCTGCTTTACTGTTCTTACAACATGGTGGTTGGCTTCCCCCCTGGTGAGTGATTTTAAGACCATAGGGCAAAAGCAACAATGCTTTTTATGACCTAGCCTCAAAAGCTACATGTTGAATTTTCTGTCATATTCTATTTGTTACAAGTGAGTCAACAAGAGTAACCCATATTTAAAAGAAGGAAAATTAAATGCCAGCTTTTGATGGGATAAGCATCAAAGACTTTTCAAATATGTTTTAAAATCATATTGTTTTTTTGAAGATTTTAAGTATTTCATACAATTTAAAAAATCTGTGAGTGCAAATTAGGAAGAAATTAATGAAAAAAATGATCTCTGAAATGAAGATCATGTGACTAATAACAAAACATACTGGAAGCTATCAAAATCACAGTAAGAGTGAGAGAAGCAAGCAAGATGAATTGGAAATGAATAAGTAATTAAAAAGGATTTGTGGTAAATTGAATAATGCTCCCAAAGATATCCATATCCTAATCCCTGGAATTTATGAATGTTATCTATATGACGAGAGTGGCTCTGCAGATGTGATCAGGTATCTGGAGATGGAGATGTTATCCTGGTGATCCCTGAATGTAATTACAGTTGTCCTTATAGGAAGTAGGCAAAGAGAGATTTGCCTATCGTGACAGAAAAGGAGAAAGTGATGTAATAAAACAGAGATGTATTTAAAGATGGCATGTTGTTGACTTTGAAGTTTCAGGAAGGGGCCATGGTCCAAGGGATGCAAGGAATGCAGGTCTAAAAGCTGGAAAAGACAGGAAAATAGATTATCTTCTAGAGCTTCCAGAGGGACATAGCACCATCCACACCTTCATTTTGGCCCAGTGAAAACCACTTCACATTGGTGACCTCTAGAACTGTAAGAGTAAGTGTTTATTGTTTTATGACACTAAGTTTGTGGTAACTTATTACAGTATCTATAGGAAGATAAAAAGGATTGGAGAGAAATTTGTATGCAAGAGAGACTAAGGAGAATTTCAAGTACCCATAATTATTTTGACTGAAGAATATAATGGAAAAGATTGAAAAATATAGTTCAAGAAATATTTTAGAACCAAAATATTTGAATCAAAAATTAGAAAGCAATACTATATCCTAAAAAAAAATTGTCACAGCAAAATCCATGGTCTTTCTGATAATGTCTACATTTTAATTGGCATGTTTAAACTCTTTATATTTAATATAATTTTCAGTGTATTTGGATTTAAGTCTGCTGTTTATTTTCTATTTGTGGCATATGTTCTTTTTCCTGATTTTCTGCCTTTATTTATTAAAAATTTTTAATGTTTATTTATTTTTGGGAGACAGTGCAAGCAGGGGTGGGTCAGAGAGAGAGGGAGAGACACAGAATCTGAAGCAGGTTCCAGGCTCTGGGCTCTCAGCACAGAGCTGGACACAGGGCTTGAACCCACAAAGCGTGGGATCATGACTTGAACTGAAATCAGATGCCCAACTGACTGCCACCCAGGCACCCCTCTGCCTTTATTTAGATTGTGTGTCTTTTTTTCTAAAATTTTTAATGTTTTATTTATTTCTGAGAGAGAGAGAGAGAGAGAGCAGGGGAGGGTCAGAGAGAGAGGGAGACACAGAATCCGAAACAGCCTCCAGGCTCTAATCTAGCTGTCAGCACAGAGCCCGACGCAGGGCTCGAACCCACGAACATGAGATCATGACCTGAGCCGAAATCGGACGCTTAACCGACTGGGCCACCCAGGCGCCCCAGGCTATGTGTCTTAATATTCTATTTTATCTTCATTATTGCCTATTGGTTATACTTTTTTGTAGCAGCTCTAGAGTTTAAAATATTTAAAATATATTTAATTTATCACTATTCACCTTCAAGCAATATTAGGCCACTGCATAAATAGTGTAAAAACTGTACAATTTACACTCAATCCCTTCTCCTTTGTGCCATTTTTATCATACGTTTTACTTCGACATGGGTCATAATCCCCACAATATGTTGATATTATTTTTGCTTGTAATATTCAATTATCTTACAATTTTTTTAGTGAACAAAGTCTTTTGTGTTTTGTCTGACATTTACTGTATGCCAACAATAAAGATAAAATATTTTGTACATACAGGAAAAGGGGTTAAGTTATCCAACAATAAAATATATCAAGCTAGCCACAGACTTCCCAGTAATATATAATACTGGAAGATTGTGATCTTAGACTTATATATCAGCCCAAATATTATTTAAATATAAATCGAACAAATGTCTTTGAGTTTACCTAAAAAGGAAACTATAAAAATTATCAGTCATATTTGAAAAAAATCCAAAAAACGTTCTTTAAATGGAAAGTTGGATACTTGATATTAGAAATAATATGGATGAGTTAAATAGCTTAGGAAACTGAAAGATCTGAAGAAATTAAAGACAGCAAAACAAAAAGTGAGTAATGGGAAATAATAAAGAGAAACTAAGAGATGTGGAAAAAATCAGAAAGTCTAACTATCTCTAATTAGAGTTCTAATTTTTTCAAAATAAAAGAAAAATCTTTAAAGCAGAGAGAAAGAATGTTTACTTACATAGAAATTAGAACTGCTCTGAGAAGTAACTTTTCAGTTGCATCAAGGAAAGCCATAAGGCAGTGGCATAAAATCTTCAGAGACTGGAGAGAAAATAATTGTCATCATGGCATTTTAAGGTATATAAAAAGATAGAAAGAAAACTTACTATTAACTTCTCATTAAGAACCCTTAAAAGATACATTTTATTTGGTATTTGTATTTCTCTGTCTTATTTTGCTTAGCAAAATACTGTCCAGCTCTATCCATGCCATTGCAAATGGCAAGGTTTCTTTCTTTTTTATGGCTGAGTAATATTCCATTGTGTATATATACACCATATCTTCTGTATCCATTCATCTGTTGGTGAACACTTGGGCTATTTCCATAATTTGGCTATTGTAGATAGGCTGCTATGAATATCAAAGTGCATGTATCCTTTTGAATTAGTATTTTTCTGTTCTTTGTGTAAATACCTAGTAGTACAATTGCTGGATCATAGGGAAGTTCTACTTTTAACTTTTTGAGAAACCTCCATACGGCTTTTCAGAGTGGCTGCACTAGTTTGCATTCCCACCAACAGTGTAGTAGGGTTCCCCTTACTTCATATCCTTGTCAACACCTGTTGTTTCGTGTGTTGTTGATTTTAGTCATTCCGACAGGTGTGAAGTGATATCTCATTGTAGTTTTGATTTGTATTTCCCTGATGATGTTGAGCATCTTTTCATGTGTCTGTCAGCCGTCTCTTTTAATTATAATGGCTATATTGAACAATCAGCATTTATGGAGTATAACCATGAAACCAACTTTACTTTTGTTACCTATTATTTTTAATACCTACTCAGTGGTTTAAAGGTAATTGCTACTTTCCTTGCTATTCAGTGACAATTCTAGACCCCATGACTTTTATGTTTACTCTTAGAAAAGAATTCCAGTATTATATTATGTTGCAAAACAGATTGCCTTTCAAACATTATTGAACACTTCTATATTCATTGAAGGCTTTAGCTGTAATTGGATAGTCTTTGGGAAATGAGCTATATTAGATTTGGAGAAGTAAACGGTATACACAAATTTTTATTTGACTGATTTTATCATAAATTGGTTTTTAAGCCCAACTGATATTCAGACCAGAATGTTTTTCTTGTGGAGTTCTTGCGTGGCTTCTCTGAAAACATCTGCCCATAAAACTACAGCTTTCTTAGTGGGCAATGGCTCTTCTTCAGATGATGCCATTTTATCAGGTGCCCCAGCAATAGTTTTCACATTGTCTTTTTGTTATGATCATCTTATCCTAGCAATGAGCTTTCTTAAGTAATAACTTTTAAAAATGATCCCATACTCACATTCTAACCATGAATTTCACATCTGATTTTGGGATTCAAGAACCTTTGTAAGAGACAAGTTATTAAAACTTCTGCAGACTTTTTAAACCTTATCAGTTATGAAGTTCTCTAGCAGTTTGGAAATACTAGCATGGTGACAGATGCCAGCAGCTTGTCTTCCATACTTTTGGCTGATCAGAAGACATTGATCCCAAATGGATTTAGAGTTTATTATTTACAGCACAGCAGACAGCATGAACTGCATGTTCACATCAGTTTCCCTTTTCCTCCAAGTTTTCAAGAAGTGATCTAGAAGTGGAACCAGGTGCATTCTGTGCCCAGAGTAGGTCATTGTCAAAGCTGAGGAACAATGATTTTAGAAAACCTCCAATCTTTTTTTTTTAAGTTTTTAAATGTTTATATTTGAGAGTGTTGTGCCCGATTCGGGAATCCCCAGAGACCACCAAGGAGCCGACACTGATGCAAGTACAAAAGAGTCTTTTTACAAGCTCGAGCAGGGGCTCACCTGCCTACCTGTGTAGTGGCATCAAGGTGAAGCCCCGAACAATAGCAAGCAGGGTTTTTAAGGGGTAAGGGATGGGGGTGTTACAGTGCAAACGTTGTACATATAGCATCATCACATAAGCACCAATTACAATTGTACAGTACCCATGGTAACAGCTTTGACCATTCAGTATCTGTGAGGTGTTCATTACTTTTGGTGGGATCCAATCATGACTTTTCAGGATCCTTTGAAGATGACCAATTATGAGATGAGTTCAAAGGGCCCACGTGGGGTTCAGGCAAGTGGTGAGAAATTGGCTAGTTTGTACAGAATAACTGTCTACAGTTCCCAGCCTTGACTCAGACCACAGGAATGTTTTTTGATTAGCTGACCTGAGGGCAGTCCAAGGATGGCTTTAACCTTGAGCAGTCTGAGGAACTGGGGCTACGTGCAGCCCAAGGTTGCTCTTAATGGAGACCTTAATTTCAAAATGACGTTGCTTAGGCTCTGAGAGAAAGAGAGAGACACAGAGACAGAGACAGAAACAGAGAGAGCGAGCAAGCAGGGGAGGGGCAGAGAGATACCGAGATAGAATCCAAATCCAAAGCAGACTCCAGGCTCTGAGCTGTCAGCCCAGAGACTGACATGGGGCTTGAACTTAAGAGCAATGAGATCATGACCTGAGCCAAAGTTGGACACTTAACTGACTGAGCTACCCAGGTGCCCCAGAATACCTCCAATCTTATGAAAGACTGCTGGCAAACCTACCCATCTTCTCTTCTGGAGAGAGATCTTATCTTTATTACCCTGGTCTATAAAGAAATATCTCTGGGGAGAAGAGGGAGACATCTCTATCATTATTACCTTGTAATGTTTTCAGGAGAAAAGATATCTGTAGCTTTATTATATATAAATGTAAATAAATTTTCTCCGGAGTGAGTCTCTGTTTCTATCCTCCCAGGGCCATCTGAAAACCATTCCTGATAAAATAGTCATGGAACAGAAGGGCTGTTAATGTCAAGACATGTGTAAATATGAAAGGTACATAGGAAATTGTTTCTTCCATTTTATATTTCTGTCTGTGGTGATAGTGGAAGGGTTGACTTCTAGCAGTACAATGAATAACTTTATTTTTATTAAATCCTTCCTTTCCTTTTTGCTATGTTTTGATCCTCCGTGTGAGCAAATGAATTTTAAATATGTGAAACCAGTTCTCAGTCCATCATTTGAAAATCTAGTCTTGCTGTACCCTTTACTTTGGAATTTCCTACCTGTTGCATGTTGATGCCACACAAGAAAACTTTCATATAAGCTGCCTACTACTTAGATATCAGACAAGATAGAATTTAAGACAAAAAATTACTAGGGAAAATAGTAATATTTTTGGATAAATACTTGGATATTTGGATAAGTTGGATAAAAACTTCTTTTCACATGAAAATTTAAAATTCTAAAGTTGCATGCACCTAGTGTCTAGTTTTAAATATCTATGAAAACAATTGACATATTTATAAGAGAACTGACAAATATACCATCTTATTGGGAAATATTAAACTTTCTAATTCATTTTATGAGGCTAGTAAAGGCTTGATAACAAAACCTGATAAGAAAGATTTTCTAGAGGTATTTCACACAGAAATAGACAAAACAATTAAGTAGATATTAAGGAATAGAATTCATCAAAAGCTAACACACTATTATGAAATTGGAATTATAGGAATGCAGTATTAGAATTAGAAAATCAATGTATCTTTAATAATTTAAAGGACAAGAGTGATATAATCATCTCAAGATATAAAATATAATTGAAAAACTGTAACACTAATTCAATTAAAAAAAAAACTTAGAAAATTATGGAAGAGAACTTCTTTAGCCTGCCTGAGGTATCTGCAAAAATTCATACCAAACAGCACTCCCAAGAGAATTTCCTTAAAAATTAGGAATGAGATTTGTATGATTGATATCTCTACTTTAATTCAACATTTTTGTAGTTATCAGCTTTTTCAATAAGTTAATTACAAGAATAACATTTAGAATACATAGAAAAAACCTAAATGATTATTTTCAGCCAATATAATTGTCTCCTTGAAGAACCAAAGGAAATTTACAGAGAAATTATTAAAATTAATGAAAGTTTTACTGGGCTGTAATATATAATATTGATATTTAAGTCAATTTTCNTATCAGATAAAGGGTTAATATCCAGAATCTATAAGGAACTCGTCAATTTTATTTTTCTATCCTATCACAACTAATTTAGAAAATGTGATTTAAGAAGATATTTGAAATAGCAACACACTGTTTTTTGAATATAATAAAATGTTTAAGATTCCTGTGGAGACAAACACAACCTGTTATTGAAAGACATTATTAAATAAGACCTAAATATACAAAATGATATATCATAGTCATGCGCTAAGACTCAGTGTTGTAAAGAAAGTTTATTATGGTGTTCCAAAATAAGTTATACAGACTCAGTTTCTTATATCCTATAAGATGAAAGCTCTAAATATCTCTGGTAATTATAATAAAATACTAATATAAAGTTCAGGTATTAAAATATACAAAATGTATTTTGTGTTGATATACCATAATGAAAGATCTATGAGTTAGGGACTATCTGCTATACAAAACTAAAAGAATACATCATTTTGGGCAAGGTACCAAGTCTCAAAAATTAAAATCACGTGATAGAAATTTAAAAAATTCATGTTGTATCAAGAAAATCTTCACATTAATAATGGCCTCAATCTAATAACCAGTGGCTGTTGACTCATTTGTATGTAAGCCACCAGGTTTTATTAGTCCCAACCAAATTCTGCAGCCTGAATTCCTATGAAGGAACGAAAATTATTCAGAAATCCTAGGAAACTATCAATATAAATAAACAATAGCTTTGGAAGGTATAAGAATAATAAAAATAATTTATATCTATGGTGTTGATGTTTTAGATCAAGTTATGCATACTGTGCAAAGCTGAGTTTATAATCTTTGTATCTGTGCAGGTTTCTCTGTTGTTTAAAAGAAAGTATTTGGAGACTCAGCCATAATAACAGTTTAAATTTTTTAAAGGAGTTTATTAAGTAAAATATGTAGTAGTTACTGTTTAAATTCTTGAGACAAATTGGTTTTCAGAATTTGTTTAACGGAGATGTAATGTCAATACATCAAATATTAAGCAAAATACAAATAACAGCAAATATGTCTCTCCACATGTATGATTAGTTCTCATGATTAAAACACTTACTGGTACTATAGCAATATAGAGGTGCACAGCCAGATCCCCTCTGCTGGCCTAAAACTTTCCTTTCCCCAGCTGTTGTGAGTGTCATGCAATGATGATTCACAGTAATCCATAGGAATTACTTCTTGCTGAAGGGAGTTGTCTTTTCCAAGGTTATGCCACTCCCTAAGGGCAGCCTACATCCAGTGGTTGATGTCTCAGATATCAATGTGGGGCAGCAGTTAAGAGCTCCAGAGCTCCTGTAGGATGGGCTGAGGCCTTTGTTGCAATAGCATAACTCTGTTATGGGTGTTCCAGAGCAGACACTACTCAGTTGATCTTCTATATGCAAATCTCCATTCAAAATTTATTTCCTAGGGAGCCCTACCTAAGGCAGGGCTAATTTCTTTTTTATTTCCATAAACAAATATTTACCAAATTGACAACTATATGATAATTGTTGAGTTATTAGGATAGGCGTTGGAGATACAAAGACATATTTCCTAATCTAAATTTTAAATTTATATGGGGAAGCAGGGCATATATATAAAACACTGCTAAACAATATATATATATATACACTATGAGCCAAATGTGTGAAAAAGAAAGTATATATTATAGGAAGTCAGGGAAGGAAGAGATTTGTCTTCTTGAGCTGTGAAAGATAAGCGGATTGAAATAAAAGGAGATAGTATTATTCTTGGTATGGTGTAAGGCAGTTTGTTCATACTCTTTAATAATGTGTATCAGGTGGCACCATGATTTATATAGTTCACAGTCCTCTTTCTTCAACTAGTGTGAATTTCTCACTGATGACTCCATATTGTATTCATCTTTGAATCCATAGCAAGTAGAATGTTTATTAATTAAGTAAATATGTAGCATTACTCAGATAGTGTGCCAGGCACTGGACATTAGTGTATAAATGAAGTGTTGTCTCCCCTTTACAGAAGCTTATAGTCCTGAGAGAAAGATCAATTATAGACACCTAAATAGATGATTTAAATACATTGTGACAAATGATATTCATTAAATAAGTAATGTCAATGCCATTTATGTTCCAGGTGCAGTGCTGTTTATGATGTCAACAAAGTGCTATGGGAGCACACAGCAGGGACCCTCAGCCCACATGGAGAAGAACATGTTTAATGAAGGCTTCCCATAGGAGGTGATGTTTAAATGTGTCCTTACGTGAGGGGACTCTCTTTCTTTGGGGTCAGTTCTCTGAGAAGGACTCAGCTGAGAGCTGTTAGCTGCTTTGCTTCTACCAGCAGGTGGATTGAGTGCTTTCATTCTGCAGGTGATTTGGGCATCACACAGCAGTATCCACCTTGGTGATTTGAGTAGAGCAGAGGTTCTCAAGCTGGAGGGTACATTGGAATCACCTGGAGGGCTTTTTATTTTTATTTTTAAAAATTATTCATTCATTCGTTTATTCTCAAGTTAGTTAATATACAGTGTAATCTTGGCTTCAGGAGTAGAACCCAGTGATACATCACTTATATATATAACACCCAGTGCTCATCCCAAGTACTGCCTAGAGGGCTTTTTAAAACTTAGATTGTTAGGCCCCATCCCCAGGTTTTCTAATTTTGTAGATTAGGAGAGGGGCCCAAAATTTTCATATCTAAGAAGTCCAGTGACGCTAATGATGCTGACTTTAAGATCCACACTTTAAGAGCCACTGATGTAGAGAAAACTGTATTTGAAGTGGACTTCAGGGTGTTTTGTTAATATTTACGGAGTAAGTAAAGTTTTGTTAATATTTACGGAGTAAAACCACCAAGTTCAAGAATCCTACTTACAACTGAGGGAGAAAAACATGATTACAGTGTAGTGTGATAAGTGCTGTAAGAAGTTAATGCAAAGTGTTAGCAGAGTTTGAGAAGAAAATAGCCAATTTTTCCTTAGTGCATCATGAGAATCTTGACAAAGTAAGTGAAATCACCTTCTGGTTGACTGAACTAATTGTGAGTAAACTATTATCTTTGCATTTTATTTTCCCTATTAGTAAAATGGAGATATTAATAATGGTATCAGATGATGGTTGTTAGGGTTAATTAAGATAATGCATGTGAAATTATCTTATAATTTGAAGTAATATTAAAAATTCTAGCTTTTGTTCTTTGCTTGACTATCTTCCTAGAATTCTTTGCTTGCTTGTTTTTTTTTTTTAAATGCTTTTTATTTATTTCAGAGAGAGAGAGAGAGAGACAGAGATAGCATGAGCAGGGGAGGGTCAGAGAGAGAGGGAGACACAGAATCTGAAACAGGCTCCAGGCTCTGAGCTAGCTGTTAGCACAGAGCCTGACAGGGGCTCGAACCCACGAACTGTTGAGATCATGACCTGAGCCAAAGTCGGACACTTAACTGACTGAGCCACCCAGGCGCCCCGCTTGCTTGTTTAAGTATCTTTGACTGCACGGTTCTAGTAAAATAAATGATACTTTCATAGGCTTTCAGATTTTTTCTTTTATTTTATTGGTAATACATATGGAAACAGGATGGAAGCTACTATTCAAAGTCTTACTTAAATGAGAAGAATTAATTACAGTTTTCCTTTGTCGTATAAACTTTGCCTTTATTACAAGAATTTGGAAGAGTTGCAAATTATTTATTGAGAGACAGGAACATTATCTAAATTATACAAGAATGGATGTACATTTGGTTAGAACTTCTATTTTTGGATTTAAATTTTATCTCTGGAATATTTTTTTTAAATAAATTTAATCTCTTTTGCCACATGATGGTAGTATTGCTTTTCTTGTTAAGCCACAAAAATAGATTTCAAATGCCAGTTAAAATCATAAAAAATTATATTTCTCCAAGGAGACCTAACAATAAAACATTAGTTTCATAAAGAAAAAAGGAGGACTCCTACACATTTATGTTATTTTTAAAGAGCAGGAAACATCAATGTCAGTGTTTCCTAAGGAGAATTGCCATTTCTTCTTTAGGAAACAGATTTTTGCATGTCAAGAATGTTCTTGTCATTTCTCTTCTTGCCAGAATTTTGTTTTAGGCATTGTCTTTCAAATTACTGCCCCTTTTAATTGGGTTGACCAATATAATTTATTTCCTTGTAAGCTGATACAGATATTTATCCTGAAGAAGAGAAATTTTAAATGGCACTTATATTGATTGCATTTTACATAATCTTTTATATCAGATTTAGAATGAGAAGCTAACTTAGAAGTTGTCTAGTGTGACCCTCTTTGCATGCAATAATTTTTTCTGTATCATCCAGAACAGATGGCCATGCATTTTCTCATCTGCCTCTAAAGATGCCCTTCAAGGCAGCTTCTATTCTTTGTAGGACCCCTAGTAAAAGAACTTGCTTGTTGTTGTGCTCAACATAATGTGGTGTTGCTTGGAAGCTGTGAAGCTTCTGTTTGCTGCTTGAATTAAAAACTATTTCTTTTGTCTGGAGGCAACCATCTTGTTGAGAGAATGAGTCATCAGATAAAATTATGAAATGCAGTTTGTTGCATACTGTCGTCAGTCACAATCTGTCCCACAGATCAAAATATATTGAAGAAATATAACAAGCTACATTTCATATTCAGCGAGATCTGGGTTTAATATGTCAGAAATGTATTTTGTTCATGGCCATAATGGATTTATTAAGTATTAAAAGAATTAGGACTTTTGGTTGTCCTTTTCCCAGAAGGACAGTTTCTATTAACATTAAATTTTACAATAAGCAGGTGTAGCAGAGGAAAATAAATTTCTTTGTCACCTTGTCAAATGGGGGGCATGGTGTGTTGAGAAGGCACACATGTTTCAGCAGGGCCTTGGTTATTTTCTCAGAGGACACATTTCCTATCACCTACTTATTCAGTGACTCTATAACTTGTTGAAGATAAGATGGTAGGAGAGAGGTTTGTGCAAAGATTTAGACTGAGTAGACTGAGCTTACAGGAGTCTGAATGGCAATGGGGTCACCATGGTTCCAGAATGCACTCTTCAGCTTTGTAGATTTATAAATGTCCTTTTAATGGTTCAGCAAGGGGCTGATTATGCTCTGGGGAACCCACCACACTAACTGATATCAGAAAAGAATGCTTCTTTATTACATTTCCCATGAGAAGTTCACCTGGAAGACAATTTACAGTGGTCATTGTCCATGCCATAGCATTTCAGTGGGTATTACAGTATCAGCTCCCTGAGGGGCACTATGCCAAAGTCTAGAGATGAATCAGACCTTATAGGACATACTACCTCTGCAGATGGCTAATTACTTCCATTTTGTATTCATGTTCTTGGTTATAATTTCAGAGGCTGATATTTCTGACTCTGACCTCCTGAAGCTACTTATGCATGACAACTGCATAGATTGTTATGATTGTAAATTTTGTGATGTCTAAATCTAGAAATTAAATATGAATTGTGTTTTTCAAGTGCATGCCATTATTAATGATTTGTTACAGCATTTTGACATAAAGGTAAGGTAACAAAATTGAATTTTCTCATATTTTGATTAGACACGGAAGACATTGATTAAATATAATGTAAAGAGTGAAAAAATGTAAGGAGTGGAAAAAAATGGAGTATTAATGTAAGCACACAGAGTTAGATAATAATTTAGTCTTTAAAAGGGAGGTCAAGTATTCATATAATGTCCATCTTCTTTAAAATATTAATGTTGACTTTTTTTTTTACTTGATGAAGGGCATCTATCTATATCTATGTATCTATCTCTCTATATTATATTTGTTCACTCAGAAAAATTCATTAATGCTTAACAAATGCCAAGGACTGTGTTAGGCATGGAAAAGACAAAAATAAATAAGACAGTGTCTATCTCAAGATGTTTATAACATAGTGGGAATGACTAACAAGTAAACAGCCAATTCTAGTTAAGTAGGATATAAAGAAACACACAGTGCTACTGGTACTCATGAGAATGTCCTTAACCAGCTATTATATTCATCATTAATGCAGGGAAAGCACATTTTAGTAAATATGTTTTTATACTTTCCCATGGTATTCCTTGTGTTCTGTAAGACTAAGATAAAATAGATGATTATCCACAAAGATGAGATGCACTTATTATATGTGTTAACATATTGGTATAATTAAGGTCTTGATTATGAAAGTAATGGTCCTTAGAGAGTGGTGTGTATATATGTGTGTGTGTGTGTGTGTGTGTACACCTATGTATGCATATACATATGTATTTATTTTTATACTTTTACCATTGGGAATTGGTGTAGCAATATTCTCCCAAATTTTCAGTATCTCCCCCAAACCATTCCACATTAAACATGCAACCAACATAAAAACAGGATGCTTAGAATGCAGGCACAGCTTCAGACAAGTTTGTTAGGACCTGATCTTTGCTTACCACACAAACATAGGAACTCATCCAACCAGCGTGCTACCTCAAAGCTCCTCCTATTAAGAAATTCAGAATCTACTACTGTATGGAAGTCTTTGAATGATATAAAGCAGGAGTCACTGTAGCAAAAGCAGAATATACGCTATGTCTATGTGATATATAAAGTTACTGTCCAAGATGTTAGAGTCACAATCATTACATGCCTTACTTAGACTGCAGCATTTTAATATCCTTAATATGAACTAACAGAACATACTCTCTTGCACTTTCCAGAACTTCAAAGAATAAAACCCTGGGCCAGTATGGGCCTTCTTTATTAAGCATCAGAGAATTAGTGCTCTCAATCTGTATCATAGGGTATAGTTCTATGAACTACTCTGCTCCTATCAATCACTTAACTAGTATAAATGGTAGTCAAAATTTCATCCATTCATTAACCTACCTAAATGGCATTTCTTGAGCTCCTATTATGTTCTGGGTGCTTTTGCAGATATTGGGTTTCCATGAATGAGTAACATGTAATACTTATCTTCAGGGAGTTCTTACTTTATCATAGGGAGTAGGTTTACTAATGATCTATCTATCATGTGATAAGTATTATGATTATTTCCTGAACACGGTGCCATAAAGACTTAGAGAGGAAGGAGAAATATTGTCTGTTATAGGTGGAGAAAGACTCTACAGATAAGAGGGCACATTTGTATTGTTTCTTGAAGAATGAATAGGAATTTCCTAGGTGGTTAGAGTGAAGATATTGAGAATATATTATGAGGTAAATTAAATATGATTCATGTGTTGTTTAAGTTTTATCTTGTAGAAATTTATATGACTAGAAATCTCTGTGCTTGGACTGCACCACCTTAGTTTTCTGCAGAAATACCTCCACTGGATTGGTTTAATATGGTGGTTACAGATTTCCCCCAAGAAATTGCTCCTCCACTGGATTGGTTTAATATGGTGGTTACAGATTTCCCCCAAGAAATTGCTATGTAAAGAATATGGCTGCTTTACTTGTAAAATGTTTTTGATTGGTATCACATACTGACTTTTCATTCTGAGCAATGTTTAGCAAACCTTTTCTTCACCCTCTCCATAAGTAATTATCTTTTCTTGGTGTTAAACTGTTCTAACCCTTTGTCATCTTTCTTAATTACGATCCATGCACTTCCTCTTTAATCTCTCTTTTTCACAGATAAAAGAGATCCTATCAGATGTAGAAACTCTCAAAATCCCTCTCCTTGAACTACTAAGTTTGTCTTATCTTCATTATCCTTCCCACTGTCAAAGACTAACTTTTCTGAAAGAGACTTCTAACCATTTATTTTCTAATCAGTTTTGGGATTTTATGTGATCAAATATTGCCTCTCTTCTAAAATCTCTATCTTTCTAGCCAGTGCCATTCAATCTATGAAGATGCTTAAGTGTTTTATATGGTAAATAAGAGGAAAAAAGGGTCTTTCAATCTTGGCTTTTCCTGTTTACCTTTCTTCTTTTTAGATAATGCATAAGAAGCAACAAAACAAAACAACAACAACTGAGTAGCAGGTCCCATGGCCACGTCATACTTCAGTTAAGTGCTGGAGAATGCTGGATACTTCCACGGCTCTGAATATGAATTCTGAACTATCTTTATACATTTACATCCTCACTTGAGACTGAAAGTTCTGGGTGGAATATCTAATTGCCTGAACTGGACCACTTGTCTCAATAAACCCTGGTTGCTCTTTACCTTATTTAGTGAAAACATGACTCTTTGCCCCTCACATAAAGCAGGATTTCCCCTCAAACCAACAAAAAAGTGCTTTAGATGTTGAGCAGAAAAATAAAAATGTCCTGTCCCTTCTCCTGCCATGATCACTCTGTAACCTTGGTACTGTTATCCACTCCCTTCTTGAAACTTATTCTTTATTGACTTTTACATACCTATCCTGTTTTTCTAATCTTGGTGTCTTCCTATTCCAAAAAGGTTCAATAAAATATTTAACATGGTGTTCATTGTTCTTTATAATGATGGTCCTTTGGATTTTGAGCATTACCTTCCCCTTTCCCTTCCAGTTCCCTATACTGCCATCCGATAACGTTCGTTTTTGATGCAACTAATTACTTGTAATTCCTTCAGCATACCTTCACTTAGAGATATCTGGAAAAGCCTTTTTTTCCTTTTCATATTCTTCAAGTTTCAGATCAATTGTGTGAAACCCTCCAGGATTATCTCTGAGCAGAATTAATCTCCCTTCTCTGCATTTCCTTGGTACTTTCTCTAGTTAGTTTGTGACTCTCTGACAAACAGATTCTTCAAAGGAAGATCATATCATATTCATATGTAGCACAATGTTAATTAAGTGAATATTTTAAAAAGTTTATTTTTGAGAGAGAAAGAGAGAGAGAGAAAATGGGGGAGGAGCAGAGAGAGAGGGAGACATGAAATCTGAAGCAGGTTCCAGGCTCTAGGCTCTGAGCTGACAGCATAGAGCCCAATGAGGGTCTTAAACTCATAAACTGAGAGATCACAACCTGAGATGAAGTCAGATGCTTAACTGATTGAGCTACCCAGAAACCTCTAGTTAAATGAACTTTGAATCTTAAATTCTTTTTGGGCATATCCTGGGTATAAATTGTGTGGTAATAAAAACAAGATTACAGTAACTGTTACTCCTTATCATCCAGGTTTTCAATTATTTAAAGTACCATTGTTTTCATTTATCATGCATAATTTTTTTTGGCTTGAAACAGCAGAATTTTAATTTTCTTGCACTTTTGGTGGCTACAAGTCTGAAATCAAGGTGTTGGCAAGGCCCCATTGCCTCTGAAGCTTATAGGGAGGGCCTTTCTTGGACTCTTCTAACTTATGAGAACTCCAGGTGTTCCTAGGCTTGTAGACAGAGCACTCCAGTCTCTGCTTCCATTTCCACATGGTGCGCTCCCTGTGCTGTGTCTTCACATGGACACTAGTCACATCAGATGAGCAGCCCACACTACTCTAGTGTGACTTCATCTTAACTAACTACATCTTTTTTTTTTAAATAGTTTATTGTCAAGTTGNAAAAACAAGATTACAGTAACTGTTACTCCTTATCATCCAGGTTTTCAATTATTTAAAGTACCATTGTTTTCATTTATCATGCATAATTTTTTTTGGCTTGAAACAGCAGAATTTTAATTTTCTTGCACTTTTGGTGGCTACAAGTCTGAAATCAAGGTGTTGGCAAGGCCCCATTGCCTCTGAAGCTTATAGGGAGGGCCTTTCTTGGACTCTTCTAACTTATGAGAACTCCAGGTGTTCCTAGGCTTGTAGACAGAGCACTCCAGTCTCTGCTTCCATTTCCACATGGTGCGCTCCCTGTGCTGTGTCTTCACATGGACACTAGTCACATCAGATGAGCAGCCCACACTACTCTAGTGTGACTTCATCTTAACTAACTACATCTTTTTTTTTTAAATAGTTTATTGTCAAGTTGATTTCCATATAACACCCAGTGCTCATCCCCACAAGTGCCCTCCTCCATGCCCATCAACCCCCTCCCCCGCCTCCCCCCACCATCAACCCTCAGTTTGTTCTTGGCATTCAAGAGTCTCTCACATTTATCATGCATAATTAAAATATTCTTGAAGTATCTTTCTCTCAAAGATCTGGACACACTTCAACAAACAAAGTTGGAGTCTTCTGTTGTGCTGAGGATAGCACTCTGATAAAAGAGGGAGAAGAGCATCTTTCTATTGTGCTTCTATTATTTTCCAGGACAGAATAATTCTTAGGCTGCCAATAGCCTAATGTGATTGCTGGCATAAAGTTTGGTAGTGTCTTTTCAAAACCAGCATAGCAAAATCCTGGATGGGCAGCACTCCAGGAGCTGCTATAAAAGCCCCTAAATTGCCACTCATACATAACTTTCAATGTTGTGCTGACATGTGCTGGCTATGGTTTGCCTCTTTGTAGACTGTGTAGTAATCTGGAGATGAACAGAATGTCTTTCTGTTTTTCTGGAATACTCTATCAATTATACAATTTCCACATCTCAAATAGGCAGCAGGATTAGGCCAGCAGTAGCATGAACATTCATGTTAAGTAGGTGAATGCCATGCTATACTTAACCAGGTTCTCTATCAAATATACCCTGAGCCCAGGAGAGATATTTTCAGGTGTTTGTTAATTATTTTTAGACAAAAAATTGCCAAAGTAGTTTTGAGTGAGGTAATGTACCATATACAGTATATGATGTTTACTGTTGGATGAGGAAATATCTATGAATAGGGAGATTAGTGTACTATCCACAAAAGAAACTATATGAAAACAATCTGTAAACTAGTAGTACATGAACTTTAAATAAGTCTTAGTCATTAACTTCAGGCTCTAAGGTAATGATACAGGTGTCATTAAATCTGTGGATAATGTAGATTTCTGAAAAGTTGTTCATAGAACACATTTCTATGTGATTCTTACATTTGTATAGCATTCCAGTTTTAGAAATATAGACCTGAAGGACATATAAGCTCCTTAGGAAGAAAGGGAAGGAGATTTTAAGAAAAAAAAAAAAGAGAGAGAGAGAGATCGGAGAGATCTAGCAAAATAATAACCCAAGCAAAAATGTTAAGGGTGACAGACTCCAATCGGCAAATCTGGAGGTGGACATAAACTTTATTTGTTCAGTTTGGCAGTGATGGAAGAAAGCACAACATGGCAGTGGGAGAGTGGCTGTCCAGTATCAGCAGCTGACAGAGTTCTGGTTTGAACCCTTGGCATTATAATTCTCTGCATTTAAATTCTGCAAGTTCAAATTTTTAGAGGAAATATTCCCTTTTATGATTCTTTGAAAGTCTTTTATCCTCATGAAGAAATATATACAAACCTTTAAACGTTTTTGTTTCATAGGTAGCCAATGGTTTCTAACAAGTCATGCAATGAATGAGTCATGCAAGCCTAAAACAAAGAATAAGGCTACAACCAGGAAAAGGTCTAATGATAATGATCAGAAACACTTTTCTATCCATTGATTGAGTTAAACTTTTAAGATACTACTTTGTAAAACTGAAGTAGTTCTTGTTTCTGTGTTAAGTTTTTAAAAATAGTTTGTCAGGAAAAATTGTGAAAGACTGAAAAGGGGCAAAAAACAAAATTTTTGGATCTAAGTATTTTCTTCTAGGTTATTTCTGCCTTTCATGGTCTTTGGGCTATTTTATGACTCTATAAAGTTGCACAACTAAAATAGTATGCAAATAATTCTTGTCCATAGAAGTGAGGATTATGTCCCCTGGAAAGGTGGTTGATTATTGCTCTGTAGGTATTAACCAGTTTTGCATCTATGAAGAATTCATTTCAGCATTCCTTATGGTTTACATCTAAATGTGGTTCTTTCAATTTCCCTTTTGTATCATTTGTAACATCTTGTTAGTTCCCTCATTTAACTAGTTAAATAAAATCTTTGGTACATGGTTCTTTTTATATTTGTATGTATTTAGCTTCTTAAAAATTATCTTCAACTGGTTATACTTATGATATTCCTAAAAATAGTTTAATATTGAGTGGTAGTGTGGTTCTCTTCTGTCCCTTTGTCTCATTCCCTCTCCCATATCCTCTCCCTGCTTTTTCTTTCTTCCCTTTAGTATTTATTGGGTGCCTACTCTGTGCCAGACATCTTAAGAGGCACTAGGTATACAGAATCCAACCCAAAATTGCCTGTAAGTTTTACTTTTTTTATTATGATTTAAAATAGGGGAGAAATAAGACCATATAGGATAATAAAAAGAATAAGACCTATGGGTTTAAAATAGACTTTGATTTAAATTTGGGTTCTACTTATTTCCTACTCTGACTTTTGGCAAATCACTTACCTTTTCTGAACTTCATTTTCTTCATTTTAAAAATTGGTTACACTAATACCAACTGGGCAGGTTTGTTGTTGGATAAAATAAGATTATGTATGTAACTGCTTAGTATTTAGATCGTACCTCATTCTTGGTAGGTACTCAGTGAATGTTAATTCCCATTAACCTTTCAACCTTCAGTATTAATTCCCTCAACCTCCTTTTTCAATCCTTTTTTGCCTACTGCTCCCAACAAGTTATTATTGCTATTTTTATTTTATTGATAGTGAAATGACAGGCCAAGCTTAATAAATAAGAATCCAGAAAACTCAAAGTCTTAATTCAATACTCAGATCAATGAGTCATGTAAGCCTAAAACAAAGAAAAAGTTCATGGCCAGGAAAACCTCTAAAATGTTAAGAGCCATGCATATGATTAAGGGAACTAATAATGATTAAGTATGATTGTAAGAATGACCCTATTGCAGAAAGCATAATAATAGCCCACCTGGACAATTACAGCCAAAACTGTGAAAGCCAGAATTGCCCCATCTAATCACTACAAGAAGATGCTTCCCTTCTTGGCTCTTTGTGCCTACAGTATTTATTTACCCAGTTAATTCTCAATCTTCCCTCTATCATTTCCCCCTCCAACTCCGCTTGTCAGTTTTCCCTTAGCAGCCAGATATGTTTTCACCCTTCTCTTACAATCTTTTACTGGGTAGTTTAAAATTTTAAGTTATTTACAATCCAAATTAATATTTAATAGAATATTTATTATGTAGCTTCCGGTTGCCATTTTTCTATTACTGCAGTGACACTGAAGGATGGTAAAGATGCAAATGCCTATTTCTTGTGAGTTTAATCTAAGCTCCTTCTGTCCTGATATATCTTATCATTTTGTTTGGTAATTAGACTATGCTGATGATGCTATAAAACGCATCTCAGTTGTAAAGGGAAAAGTCATTATTTATCATTAGAAGGTAGGGAATATGCTCATTTTTCACTGCCCTTACCTGGGCAGCAAGGACAGAATAATGCAATTTCAACTTGGAGGCCTGTGCTTGATGTGATTCTGGGATGGAACAAATAGCCATGAAATTAATCTGAGAATGTTCAATCATTCTCTTGCCGGGGCTTAGCGGGCATCATCTTGGTATATGAAGTATAGCTTTCCAGGCTCTTAGCTTCCTCTGAGCATGAGCAAAGCAGAAGAAGATTTGTCCCTGTTACATATAGTCCTATAAAGGGTGAGGATTGGGACCAAAAGGAAACAAATTAAAGAGGGGGGAAATGTCTTTTGAAACTAAAGGACTATAAATAGTATAGTTCTGGCAGTATTGTATTTATGAAGCAATGCTGTCTAGGGAAAGGAAAAAAAAAACAAGGCTTAACTCAGAAATTTTATGTTATAAAAAAAAGAAAAAAAAACTAAGTGCGGATGGAGGTCACTAGTTTTCAAGAAAGGACAGTTTCACTTTCTATTCATTCATTCAACTAATATTTACCGAGCTCCAACTAAATATCAGCCACTCTCTTGAGAAATAAACATTATTTTGGAATTTGGTAGGTTTAGAGAAAAACTTCAGTGCATTCTAAGAGGGTTAACTCATTGATTATATAATTTACATATACATAATTAACCCCTTTGATTATCTTGTTGAATTATTGTATTTTCCTCTAAGTTTAAAAATAGATTTCCTTCTTCCTTAAGGAAGATGATTTATTAAATTACCATGTAGTCAATGTACTGTTGCTACAGAATTTACCTTTGTTTATATCTGATATAAATAACGACCTTGATAACAACATAGGAAGCCTCAAAGAACAGACAGATAGTTCAATACAAGCTGTGAAGTGATTAGTATCTTCCTTAGAGATGCACAGGAATCTCCTAGAAAGATATCCTTGCCTATCCATGGTTAAATGAGGAGGGATTGTGTTGATCTGCTTCTGACATAAACTCTATGGATTGTCAAAGAGAAGATTCAGTCTGTAATTACTACTTTACTTGATGTTGCAGTGGTTTACTATGGTTCTTGATGTTAAGTACATCATCAGTATTTTATGTCATTTAAATGAGTGAATACATGTCAAGCACATGGGAATAAGGTCTAGGACTTTGTAAACATGCATGACCTTGTCATTACTGGAATTTTTAGACACCTGTAATTTCAGTTTGATGCATTGCACTCTCTGCTCAGTACTCCCTCTCTTTTGGAGTCATTCTATCAAATTATTTGAATTTAACTATCTTTTAGCCCCATTTCAAAGACAATCCTTTGATCTTAACACTTTTTCACTGTCCCTCATGCCTTCATGATGTCACTTATCTTTTTACCCATACTAATTGCTATTTTCATTCATTAATGGTTCTCCCCCTAATAGAGTTAATTCTCTTACCCTTTTCTCTGTCATATATTTTTGTGAAACTCTTAATACTGGTTAAATCTGACATAGGGTTGTTTGCTCCAATGTAGATGAACAGTGCGGGAAAAAACCAAAAGGACATGGTTGACCACTTTTGTTTGAAATTCATGATGCAAACCTCTAATCCCTGTCAATCACTGTACTTTCTGATGCAGTCACTTTCTCACTTCCTTAGTTAACTGTCTTCTATCATCTTCTTTTTCCTCCTCTTTTTTTTCTCCTTCTTCTTTAGAGACAGAAGTCTCTAAACCTTTTAACCATCTTTATTTTCAGTTGGTGACTTTCAGAAGATGGCTTTCAAAATTTCCCACAATCAGATTTAACCACTTGCCTGCTTAACCACCATTTCTTTACTCCTATAATTTGCCTGACACTTGCCATTATAGATGAACTGTCCCACTTGTATCTAAGGATGGCATCTCTATCTGTGGGCTAGATTCCATTATTTCTTCATACACAAGGACACGGTCTCAGCAATTTTCTCCTCCTTCTTCCGTATGAACAATTTTCTCCTCTTTATCTGATCATTCCTATCAACATACACATGTTTTTGTCCCATTTCATTGAGAAACTCTTGACTTTTTTTCCTTCTGTAGCAAATCTCCCATCAAGAGTTTTATATCATTTTGTCATTTATTCTAAGTCATTATTAAACTGAAGTCAGTTGGCTTTCACCTCCAATCACTTTACCAAAACTGTTCTTGCCAAGGTCTAAATAACCTTCAAATTATTGACAGTTCTCAGTCTCTATTTGACTTGAACCATCAGCTGCTTTTGCTAGAATTGGATCATTTTTGTTCCTTAAGTTGTTTTTTTCTTGCTTACAATACAATGTTTTCTTGGTTTTTCTATTACCTCTTATTTTTCTCCAAAGCTCTTATTACCTTCTAATACATGGTAATATGTAATTTAGTTAATCATCTGATCCTTAGAACATGAACTACATGAATGGGGTTTTATTTTGGTCTGTATTTAAAAAAAATTAATGTTTTATTTATTTCTGAGAGAGAGAGATAGAGAGAGTGTGAACAAAGGAGGGTTGGAGAGAGAGAGACACACAGAATCTGAAACAGACTCTAGGCTCTGAGCTAGCTGTCGGCACAGAGCCCTACGNGAAAGACTGAAAAGGGGCAAAAAACAAAATTTTTGGATCTAAGTATTTTCTTCTAGGTTATTTCTGCCTTTCATGGTCTTTGGGCTATTTTATGACTCTATAAAGTTGCACAACTAAAATAGTATGCAAATAATTCTTGTCCATAGAAGTGAGGATTATGTCCCCTGGAAAGGTGGTTGATTATTGCTCTGTAGGTATTAACCAGTTTTGCATCTATGAAGAATTCATTTCAGCATTCCTTATGGTTTACATCTAAATGTGGTTCTTTCAATTTCCCTTTTGTATCATTTGTAACATCTTGTTAGTTCCCTCATTTAACTAGTTAAATAAAATCTTTGGTACATGGTTCTTTTTATATTTGTATGTATTTAGCTTCTTAAAAATTATCTTCAACTGGTTATACTTATGATATTCCTAAAAATAGTTTAATATTGAGTGGTAGTGTGGTTCTCTTCTGTCCCTTTGTCTCATTCCCTCTCCCATATCCTCTCCCTGCTTTTTCTTTCTTCCCTTTAGTATTTATTGGGTGCCTACTCTGTGCCAGACTTCTTAAGAGGCACTAGGTATACAGAATCCAACCCAAAATTGCCTGTAAGTTTTACTTTTTTTATTATGATTTAAAATAGGGGAGAAATAAGACCATATAGGATAATAAAAAGAATAAGACCTATGGGTTTAAAATAGACTTTGATTTAAATTTGGGTTCTACTTATTTCCTACTCTGACTTTTGGCAAATCACTTACCTTTTCTGAACTTCATTTTCTTCATTTTAAAAATTGGTTACACTAATACCAACTGGGCAGGTTTGTTGTTGGATAAAATAAGATTATGTATGTAACTGCTTAGTATTTAGATCGTACCTCATTCTTGGTAGGTACTCAGTGAATGTTAATTCCCATTAACCTTTCAACCTTCAGTATTAATTCCCTCAACCTCCTTTTTCAATCCTTTTTTGCCTACTGCTCCCAACAAGTTATTATTGCTATTTTTATTTTATTGATAGTGAAATGACAGGCCAAGCTTAATAAATAAGAATCCAGAAAACTCAAAGTCTTAATTCAATACTCAGATCAATGAGTCATGTAAGCCTAAAACAAAGAAAAAGTTCATGGCCAGGAAAACCTCTAAAATGTTAAGAGCCATGCATATGATTAAGGGAACTAATAATGATTAAGTATGATTGTAAGAATGACCCTATTGCAGAAAGCATAATAATAGCCCACCTGGACAATTACAGCCAAAACTGTGAAAGCCAGAATTGCCCCATCTAATCACTACAAGAAGATGCTTCCCTTCTTGGCTCTTTGTGCCTACAGTATTTATTTACCCAGTTAATTCTCAATCTTCCCTCTATCATTTCCCCCTCCAACTCCGCTTGTCAGTTTTCCCTTAGCAGCCAGATATGTTTTCACCCTTCTCTTACAATCTTTTACTGGGTAGTTTAAAATTTTAAGTTATTTACAATCCAAATTAATATTTAATAGAATATTTATTATGTAGCTTCCGGTTGCCATTTTTCTATTACTGCAGTGACACTGAAGGATGGTAAAGATGCAAATGCCTATTTCTTGTGAGTTTAATCTAAGCTCCTTCTGTCCTGATATATCTTATCATTTTGTTTGGTAATTAGACTATGCTGATGATGCTATAAAACGCATCTCAGTTGTAAAGGGAAAAGTCATTATTTATCATTAGAAGGTAGGGAATATGCTCATTTTTCACTGCCCTTACCTGGGCAGCAAGGACAGAATAATGCAATTTCAACTTGGAGGCCTGTGCTTGATGTGATTCTGGGATGGAACAAATAGCCATGAAATTAATCTGAGAATGTTCAATCATTCTCTTGCCGGGGCTTAGCGGGCATCATCTTGGTATATGAAGTATAGCTTTCCAGGCTCTTAGCTTCCTCTGAGCATGAGCAAAGCAGAAGAAGATTTGTCCCTGTTACATATAGTCCTATAAAGGGTGAGGATTGGGACCAAAAGGAAACAAATTAAAGAGGGGGGAAATGTCTTTTGAAACTAAAGGACTATAAATAGTATAGTTCTGGCAGTATTGTATTTATGAAGCAATGCTGTCTAGGGAAAGGAAAAAAAAAACAAGGCTTAACTCAGAAATTTTATGTTATAAAAAAAAGAAAAAAAAACTAAGTGCGGATGGAGGTCACTAGTTTTCAAGAAAGGACAGTTTCACTTTCTATTCATTCATTCAACTAATATTTACCGAGCTCCAACTAAATATCAGCCACTCTCTTGAGAAATAAACATTATTTTGGAATTTGGTAGGTTTAGAGAAAAACTTCAGTGCATTCTAAGAGGGTTAACTCATTGATTATATAATTTACATATACATAATTAACCCCTTTGATTATCTTGTTGAATTATTGTATTTTCCTCTAAGTTTAAAAATAGATTTCCTTCTTCCTTAAGGAAGATGATTTATTAAATTACCATGTAGTCAATGTACTGTTGCTACAGAATTTACCTTTGTTTATATCTGATATAAATAACGACCTTGATAACAACATAGGAAGCCTCAAAGAACAGACAGATAGTTCAATACAAGCTGTGAAGTGATTAGTATCTTCCTTAGAGATGCACAGGAATCTCCTAGAAAGATATCCTTGCCTATCCATGGTTAAATGAGGAGGGATTGTGTTGATCTGCTTCTGACATAAACTCTATGGATTGTCAAAGAGAAGATTCAGTCTGTAATTACTACTTTACTTGATGTTGCAGTGGTTTACTATGGTTCTTGATGTTAAGTACATCATCAGTATTTTATGTCATTTAAATGAGTGAATACATGTCAAGCACATGGGAATAAGGTCTAGGACTTTGTAAACATGCATGACCTTGTCATTACTGGAATTTTTAGACACCTGTAATTTCAGTTTGATGCATTGCACTCTCTGCTCAGTACTCCCTCTCTTTTGGAGTCATTCTATCAAATTATTTGAATTTAACTATCTTTTAGCCCCATTTCAAAGACAATCCTTTGATCTTAACACTTTTTCACTGTCCCTCATGCCTTCATGATGTCACTTATCTTTTTACCCATACTAATTGCTATTTTCATTCATTAATGGTTCTCCCCCTAATAGAGTTAATTCTCTTACCCTTTTCTCTGTCATATATTTTTGTGAAACTCTTAATACTGGTTAAATCTGACATAGGGTTGTTTGCTCCAATGTAGATGAACAGTGCGGGAAAAAACCAAAAGGACATGGTTGACCACTTTTGTTTGAAATTCATGATGCAAACCTCTAATCCCTGTCAATCACTGTACTTTCTGATGCAGTCACTTTCTCACTTCCTTAGTTAACTGTCTTCTATCATCTTCTTTTTCCTCCTCTTTTTTTTCTCCTTCTTCTTTAGAGACAGAAGTCTCTAAACCTTTTAACCATCTTTATTTTCAGTTGGTGACTTTCAGAAGATGGCTTTCAAAATTTCCCACAATCAGATTTAACCACTTGCCTGCTTAACCACCATTTCTTTACTCCTATAATTTGCCTGACACTTGCCATTATAGATGAACTGTCCCACTTGTATCTAAGGATGGCATCTCTATCTGTGGGCTAGATTCCATTATTTCTTCATACACAAGGACACGGTCTCAGCAATTTTCTCCTCCTTCTTCCGTATGAACAATTTTCTCCTCTTTATCTGATCATTCCTATCAACATACACATGTTTTTGTCCCATTTCATTGAGAAACTCTTGACTTTTTTTCCTTCTGTAGCAAATCTCCCATCAAGAGTTTTATATCATTTTGTCATTTATTCTAAGTCATTATTAAACTGAAGTCAGTTGGCTTTCACCTCCAATCACTTTACCAAAACTGTTCTTGCCAAGGTCTAAATAACCTTCAAATTATTGACAGTTCTCAGTCTCTATTTGACTTGAACCATCAGCTGCTTTTGCTAGAATTGGATCATTTTTGTTCCTTAAGTTGTTTTTTTCTTGCTTACAATACAATGTTTTCTTGGTTTTTCTATTACCTCTTATTTTTCTCCAAAGCTCTTATTACCTTCTAATACATGGTAATATGTAATTTAGTTAATCATCTGATCCTTAGAACATGAACTACATGAATGGGGTTTTATTTTGGTCTGTATTTAAAAAAAATTAATGTTTTATTTATTTCTGAGAGAGAGAGATAGAGAGAGTGTGAACAAAGGAGGGTTGGAGAGAGACACACAGAATCTGAAACAGACTCTAGGCTCTGAGCTAGCTGTCGGCACAGAGCCCTACGTGGGGCTCCAACCCATGAACTGTGAGATTATGACCTGAGCCGAAGTCAGATGCCTAACCAGCTGAGCCACTCAGGTGTCCCTTTGGTCTGTATTTTTAATGTTAAATCTTCAACATCTATAATGTGTGCTTGGCACCAGTAGATGCTCAATAAATATTCATTATGTATACAAACAATAGCATTAGCAGTATTATTATTTTTATGTTATCCAAAGAAGTACAAATAATATATTTTTAAAATTTAAAAAATTGTTTAAATGTTTGCTTATTTTGAGAGAGTGTACAAGCATGGAAGGGACAGAGAGAGAGGGAGAGAGAGAATCCTAAGCAGAACTTGCACTATCAGAGCAGAGCCTAATGCAGGGCTTGATCCCATGGCCTGAGCCAAAATCAAGAGTCAGAAGCTCAATTGAGCCGCCACGCGCCCCAAGAATATTTTTAATGAATTAATTAGGCATAGTATTTGAACTTTAAACATATTTTCTCTAGTGAGTGGTAGATATTTCTAGGTTGTTTCATGTGAGGAGTGAGGATTAATGTATTGGCATTTGAAAACTTCTAATATTTGTGTTACTAAGAGTTTATGAAATTGGTATACACTGTATTAATATATCATTCTAGATAAGAGTTAAATTGGAAGAATAAACATTGAAAGAATACTCTGTGATCTTTTATTTTCCATAATATTATCAAAATGATGTTTCTAAAACACAAAACTGCCTCTATCATGTCCTTGATGTAAAGCATTTCTGTTACTCATACTTACCTAGAATAGAAGATAACATTTCTCAGGGTCTAATGTTTACTTGTATTTCCAGTTTTACCACTTCACCTTTGCTTCAAACATCAGTCTACTTGTAGTTTCTGGAATATTCCACAGTTTTTCATTTATGTTTTAAAATTCTTTCTGGAAATTCTAGCTTTCTTCTGTCAGCAGCATGTTATAGAGCTCACCTCAAATGTTATGCTTTCTCCTAGACACAGTCATTGATTTGCTCAGTAGTTAGTCTTTGGTTTTCATAACACTTTATATCTCTGTTCACACTTATCACATTATAATATTGTTTTATGTGTTTTTATTCCCTGATAGATTGAGTTCGTTGGGATCAGGGTTAATCAGTAATCCATTTTTTCATCTTTTAAATTTTGAGATGTAATTAAGACTTACAGAAGAGTTGCAATTTTACCCAAGTTCTTCTTTATACTAACATCTTACAAAACCATAGAACATTTGCTAAAACTAAAAAATTAATTTTGGTAAAATATTTTTAACTACATAATTTGAATTTCATCTAGTGTTTCACCAATGTTATTTTTTGTCTTCTAGGATTCAATCCGATCTTTAGTTATCATGTTTCCTTATTCTTTCAGTTGTGACAGTTCTTCAGGTTTTCCTTGTCTTTTATGACCTTGGCACTTTTGAAGACTACTGGTCAGTTACTTTGCAGAGTGTCTCTCAATTTGGGTTTGTCTGATGATTTCTCATGAGTAGGTTGGGCTATGCATTATTGGGAAGGATGCCATAGAGGTAATATGCCCCTTTCAGTGCATTTTAATGGTGGTTTAACACTGTTAACATGAATTAGCAGTGATATTAACCTTGGTTAAGTGCCATCTGCTGGGATATTCTAAATCCCTTTGTAATTTGTAAATATTGGGAGGGAGTTATTTAGAAACCATACAGATATTTGATTTCTCTTAAATTTTGCTCACTAATTACTATCAGTGGATCTTTCCTGAAAACAAAATATTGTGGTGTTCTAATGGTGATTTTCTATTTCCTTCATTCTTTCTACATTTCTTTTTTTTTTTTTAATGTTTATTTATTTATTTTGAGAGAGAGAGAGAGAGACAGACAGAGAGCACAAGCAGGGGAGGGGCAGAGAGAGAGGGAGAATCCTAAACAGGCTCTGCATTATCAGCACAGAGCCTGTCACAGAGCTTGAACCCTCTAACTACAAGATCATGACCTGTGCTGAAACCAAGATTCAGACACTCAACTGACTGAGCCATCCAGGCGCCCCTGTTCTTTGTATATTTCTTAACTGAAATCATTCTGTAAGAAGAGTTGTTCTTTATCTGCTATTTATTTATTCAGTTATTTAGTTACATCAGTATGAACTGTTGGATTTTTAAAAAAAAATCATTGGATTATAATCCAATACTCTTATTATTTTATTGTTCAAATAGTTCCAAATTTGGTTATTGATAGCTCTTTCAGGTTGGGTCATTTATACTCGTTAATGCATGACACACATTTATGTTTGTTTCTACATTTGTACATCTCTCTGTTTGTGCTTTTGTAAAACTGTAACTCCATATTGATAGGTCTGATTTCAGTCTTACCCCACAGTTAATTAGACTTCTTTCACTCCTTCTTTTTAATGTCTTTAGTTCAGCTGTTAGAAACATACCTCTCATTATGTATATTTACTTATTTGTTCAACTCTCATATACAAAGTGTTTTGAGAATTGGTAACACATAGCCTTATAAACAAATTTACTATTACAAGATGGTGTTTGAGTATAGTTTCTTTTGCCTTTAGCTTTACAGTATCCTGTAAAAATGACTTTTTCCAAATTTATTTAGCACCTTTTTTTCCCCAGTTCTCTTTGAGGTTATGAGATTTGTCTGTAATACAGTTATATTCATTTCAGTCTGGATTCCATCTTTCCCTTGACATCCTACCTTCAAATATTACACCCTTTGATGTCTTCCTCCATTCTTTGTACTTTGTTGTCATGCATTTTACTTTTACATATGCCACAAAAACAAAATAATTGCAGCTAGTTTTGCTTTGGACAATCACACTTTTTAGAATAATTAAAGGTAAGAAAAATATTTTACTTCTATTTTGTTACCAGTATTCTCATCTTCATTTCTTTGTGTAGATCCCATATTCATGTGACATCATAATCATTCTACCTGGAGAACTTATACATAAAAGTAGGTAGAATTGTATAATGACTCCCTATGTATTTATCATGTAGCTTCCACAGCTGCCAGTCTTTTGCCAGTCTCTAACCTCTTTCCTTCATTTATTTCCTCTCATTCATATCATGTGCTTTTTCTTTATCAGTAGTATATAAGTATTTCTCTATAAATCTCTTTTCTTTTGGCCCCATTCACGAGAATAACCTACTTGCTGACGCTTGACTGTAATAGATTTAGGTAACATTTTCACCATACATAGTCTATAAAACCTAGCATATTTCACTGTTGTTAGTGTAAAGAATGAACTTAGCTCTTTGATTTCTGAACCAATTGACAAACCATGCTGGTTCCATGTAGCCTCACCAAGTATTTGGAATATTAAAAGGTGAATATTTGTGACACCTGAGTTTATGTTAATGCTAGGACAAAACAAATATACTATGTATTTGTGTTTTTCTGAGATCAGATCATTTAAAATTTAAGTTCAATTTTAAATTGCTATTTTGCTTCAATTTCCATGTAATGTAAATTCTTAAAACTCTTGCAAATTAGTACTTCATGTACAATTAAGAGTATGACAGATGTACCTGTAATTTATGCTAAACAACTGAGATAAGGAATCAGAAGATAAAATTTAAAAAGAGACATTTGAGGGTCACCTGGGTGGCTCAGTTGGTTGAATCTCTGGCTCTTGTTTTTGGCTCAGGTCATGATCTCATATCGTTTGTGAGATTCGGCCTGCACTGGGATCCCTGCTTTCAGTGCGGTTTGCCTGGGATTCTTTCCCTCCTTCATCCCTCCCCCCCCTCAGAACACATAAACATTAAAATAAAAAAGAGAGACATTTGTAACCATCTTCTTAAAGTAATAAGTTACTAATGTCTTTGTATTTGAAATCACTCTTACAAAAATATGTTTTAATTGGAAAATTTAATCTGATTTCTCAATATTAGAATAAAGTCATTTGATACTAGTCATTTACCTATTTATTAATGTAATATACATTTATTGAGTAGAGCTGTATGTCAGGCATTGGAAAATAAAAATAAGATACTTTGTGGTCAAGGAGCTTATAATTTAGAGTGTAAACAGTTTAAGAATGGGAAGTTTGTCAGCTGAAGATGGGAGAAGGTGGGGCGCCTGGGTGGCTCAATTGGTTAAGCATCTAACTTCGGCTCAGGTTAACATATCACAGTTTGTGGGTTCAAGCCCTATGTAGGGCTCTATGCTGACAGCTTAGAGTCTGGAGCCTGCTTCAGATTCTGTGTCTCCCTCTCTCTCTTCCCCTCCCTCACTCACACTCTGTCTCTCTCTGTCTCAAAAATAAAGAAACATTAAGAAAAAATATTTGAAGATGGGAGAAAGGCATTCCAGGTAATAGGCATGGCTTAGAGAAATCAAAGATGTCAGAATTTTTGGAAACTGTAAGTAAATACCTGAGAACAAGAACTATGTCTAGTAACTCACTGTTGTATTCTCACATAACATTATAGCTGTTCAATAAATATTTCCTGAATTGATTGATTGATAAATACGGTAGCAGATAAAGTTGTAAACCTCTTCTAAATGGTTTTATAGGCCATTTTGTTTTGTAGCCCAATGTTCATTGAAATGTATTCTATTGAACACTAACTCTATGGAAAAATAAGAGGTATTAAAGGATTAACCAAAAAACCCCTAAGAAATACTGATTGGACAAATCAAAACAATTTTCTTTAGATAAAGACTTCTCACACTTTAGTATGCTAATGTTGTGATGACTAAGAGTGCGGTTAAACTCTCTTTCGTAAACTTCTGTACCTGAGACACACCTACCCATGCATTCAAACATAAGACTATGCTTGATACTGTTTGCATTGAAAAAGTCTACTTTAGTTAACAGAGATCCATTTAAGAGTTTTAGGTAGAAGTTGAACTATGGTCATAGTCGTTTTTTGGAAAACTCCCTTTAACATATTAAAGGGATAGAATGAAGATAATTTAGTAACTAAATTGTTGTGGAGACACTAGAGAAAGTAACTTGGATGATTTCCAGGTTTCTTTCTTGGTGGCTAAGATGGGGATACCAATAAAAAAGGATATGATATATAGGATAAGGACTTTGGAAAGGAAATAACACAATTAAGACAATTGTGTTTAAAGTCAAAGTGAACAGTCTAGAATAACTATTTAAGTTACAGTTAGATTTGTTTGTATCTCAAAAGAGACTAGAGATCATAGTGAAAACTCTGAAAATGACTTTTCAAGAGCTCAGAATGTTACATCCTCCCTCTCTCATAGCCATTTAGATATTCAATATCAGTTATCATGGCACATTTAAGCTTTCTCTTCTCCAGGCTAAATAAACCTAGTTGCCTCAAGCATTTCTAGTGTGAAATCTTATCTGGACCATTTTATGCATACAGTTCCTTCCTTTGAATACACTATAAATCATAAATGTTTGCCATAGGATGTGGTGCCTCACAGAACCTTATACTTCTAACATTTTATATATTATTACTTTATTGAATACGTTTTCCTGTATATCCGTAACCCTTTCCTTCTTCAAACTAGCTCTAAGCCATATACTACTTACTCCTACCCAATTCTTAAGTAGCTTTGCCCTTTGAATGAAAACCCCTCCCCAGTAAGTGATCACCATATGAGACATCTCCAGTATCTGCCTTTGGAATCCGTACTTTGTCTTGCTTGACCTAAGTGTTGAGCCTTCCTGTTGGAACTTGATGTTTCAAACTGTTCCTTGTTTTCTACCACCCTCACTGATTAAGATTGACTTCACCTTATATTCTGCTACGTCTGCAGCAAACAGCCCATTTCATGTACCCCTATTTCTCACCTTAGTTTCTGCACATCCATCCAGGACCTTCCACTTTGAAACAACCAATTTCTAAGATTTATCAAGAACAGATTAGACATGATTACTATATGCCAATTTCCTTGAGAGCAGAGCCATATCTTATCCTTTGTACTACCAGTGTCTAGTACAACACAGGACACCAATAATATTTAATGGGTGAATGGATGGATGGGTGGGTAAAAGAAGGAGCTCTGCTTCTGACCATATTTTAACATAAAACATTTTATGCTTGTACATAAAATTTTTGCTTGAAACAAGAGTTTTAATACTGGGAAACCAGTGCTGTATTAGGGAAAGTCCTGATTAACTGAATTAATTTTCATTCCTAAGACTAAGGAAGGAGAAATAACTGAAGAATATTTAGGCAGTTTTTTAACCTTTTTTTTTTTTTTTTTGAGGACCTACTACACAAAAGCATTGGAGTTGGCATTTTTTACATAATTTTCACATTACTCTGTGACATACATACTATTATTCTCATTTTATGGATGAGAAAACTGAAGCTTAGCTTAAATGGCTGAAGCTAATGAGTGTCAAAGGTGAGATTGAATCCTAGGTCCTTTGACTCTGATTCAGTTTTTCTTCACACTCTGAAGCATGTTCTCAGTTTAATAAGCTCTACATCACATAGACTTATTATTTCTTTTTCTTTTTATATTTTTTTAATTTGAAAGGCAGAACACAGAAGGCTAAAAAAATGTCTGAGAATTTGCTTTATAGGAACACTGATTATATTTTAGTAATTGGATGCTCTTATTAGTCTCCTGGAGAAGAACTTTTAGATCAAGCATGATTTTGGTTCCAATAGTGATATACTAAGAGGGTACAAGGCTAGAGTGACTCAGAAACAGTGATTTGTTTATTGCTGTCATTTTGTAATCTAGTGAAGAGACGATGCTGATGCCTACAGCTATAAGAGGATGCATTTTGTCGAAATACTTCAGATTGGGGATAGAAAAAGTAAAGTTATTGGTTGATGAGACCTCAGTACATATAGCACAATTGTGAAATATTATTATATAAAATTTCAAGGTAGAGTTAGTTCAAATAAACTCTTCCTGGCTAGATTTGACTTCTTGCTTAGAGACTGGATTCTTAAGTAATCACTATAAGTAAACATGTATAAGTCTAGGAAGAAAGGAAAAAGTTACTACTAAATTTAAACTACAGTAGACTTAATAAAATTTTATAATTTATTATAATTTATTGGGTACTCTATGTCAGATTTTTAATGTATTCTCCCAAGAACCTTATGGGAGGGAATTTACATATTCCTGGAGATAAAATTCAGGCTCAGAGGGATTAAATAATTTACCTGGGATGTGAAGCTGGGATTTGAACCAAGATCTAACTGAGTGTACTAACCTTATGTCAATTCTATGTGCATTAATCATTCTTTGAACACGGACCTCTATATTTGCAGAATTCTCCTCTTAAGAACTCTAATTACTATGTTAGTGAAAAAAAATTTTTAGCTAAGATCATAAAATATATGTTTTTATCCATTAATCATTTTATCCATTAATATTTAAAGAGCTCAATATTGTAGGTCTCTATGCAATATATTTATTACTGTTATACATTGGGCTTTAAGTAAAGGTGTGTGTGTGTGTGTGTGTGTGTGTAGAAAAGCAAAGGTGGCTAGGAAGGTCCTTTACATTGCTCAGTGGGTTTTGCTGAAAAAAAACTTTTCATAACTGGGACAAATATTCATCCTGAGAGATCCCTTGGTATATTTTCTGCAGGGCTCCATTTTCTAGGTGATGTGTTCACTTTGATGACTTTCTTTTTGGATTTCTATTGAATTTTTTTTTTTCTGATTCCCATGTGATATCTCTTATTGGTTTATATCTCTTGACCTTTGAAAGATCAAGTAGATCCGGGTAGAGATGGTAAAATTGAAGGGATGGTTTAAGGGAGAAATGGTATGGATGAAAAGAAGGCTTTCTCTTGTCCTCCTATGTCCATGGGAGGATATAATAAGACTGAGCCTGGTTTCACCTCTCAGATACATAGCTATCATTTGCAGATGGGAATTAGGATATATATCAGGAACTAAATTTAAGGATCCATGTTCATTTAGGGATGTTAAGATTTAAAGCATTTTCTGATGAGTGTTATCTTACATGGACAGAGAAAGATTTCCCAGTTTAGGAGATTATCTTGATTAGGGCCTCTGACTAATGGGATATATGACAGTGGTAGGAAAGGAGATTATTTTTTGGAGCTCCTTCACGAGCCTTATGCAATAAGATCACCTGGAGAACCACAGCCCATTTGGAGCAATCTGACCTTGGCAGGTATGGGGAGTCATTTCTCCAGTTCTTCATTCAGAGAAGGTCTGCTCAAGGAGCTTCAGAGAGAATTGGCTAGAGGCAAAGTGTCTAACACTGGGAAAGGATCTTGGTGGGTGTTTCTAGGGAGTAGAAATGTATTGCAGAGCCAGAGCCTCACAGGTTTCTTTGTTTGAATTGGAATTGCGATTATTGGTACATGGGATGGCTTTAGCTCTATTTCTAAGTAAATAGATTTTGTTTATCTATTTACCTGTCCATCTGTCATCTACCATTTTCCATCCTTTGTCAATTAATCAATCTTGTTTCTGTGCCAGGATGGACAGAATAGAAAATGATGATTATGATTATATATGTCTGGGAAATTAGAATATGAGTTTAATCATAAATAAGGGAGTGGTAAAATTTAGCAGAATAAGAAATAGGGAAATAGGGGGTTCATATATCAGACATATAGTCTCTTGGGCTGTGTGGAGAAAAAAATTAGCAGATTTATTGCAAACCCAAAGATGAAGCAAGAAATTTTATAAAGATTTTCACCTAAGACACTTTGGATCTCAGCGCTGTTTGGTTCTAGGCAAAATGAAAATACAGTCAATAAAATTGCAACATTTGGTATGAGAATAAAAGCTACTGCTTAAGCTTTGTTGGGAGAGTATCAGAAATCCAGAGTGGAAGTGCATTCACTTAGACTAGTTTTTAATTTTGCAACAGAATGAGAGACTTTGAGAGGATTAAAAAAGGAAGATACATGCAATCAGTAATGCTAATTCTTATATGTATCTTAGTTTTGTTTCTTTTTGGGAACTGCCTCAACACTAGGTCATATCCATACTTTCTCTGTGATAAGGCTGGGGATGGGAGAGAGAGTTGGAAGGAGTGCGGGAGATCTAGTTTGATCAGTAGATTCTCTTCTCCACAGTTACTGTAATTAGCCCATGGGTGGACTGCATGCCTTTGACAAAGGCAACTGAGCAAAAGCCCCTCTAATTTTAAAAACACAGGTGCTAAGGACTGTATTTGTTGACATATGGAAAGAATTTGCCTGAGTTCAGGCCAACATAGGAGAAATATTAACTGAAAAATGAGGATAGAGATAGGGGAAAGAGGGCAGGCAAGGGGGAGAGAGAGAAGGGATGGGAAGAGAAGGGTGATGGGAGAGAAACAAGCATGAATTGATAACATCTTAAATTTAAAAAAAAATTTTTGAGAGAGAGAACAAGTAGTAGAGGGGTATGAGAGAGGGAGAGAGAGAGAATCTCAAGCAGACTCTGTGCTGTCGGCACAGAGCCTGATATGGGGCTCAAACTCACGAACCATAAGATCATGACTTAAGCTGAAATCAAGAGTCCAACTCTTAACTGATTGAGCCACCCGGATGCCCCTTGATAACATCTTTTTAACTCCTAGACTAAATTATGCCTGAAATTAGTATCCCTTGGGCTTTCCAATTGCATAGATTGTTTTTATTTGTGAGAGTTTGAATTCAGTTTTTGTTACTTGCAAAGATAAAAGGCTCAGAGAAAATGCAGAAGCAAATTATGAACTAGAATTTTTAAAACCCAGCTGAACATGCATTAAAGGAATGGGGTGAGCACAGAGGAAGTACATCTAGCAACAGAAAGAGGAATGGCAGAAAGTATATAGTCCTGAGTAATTCTAAAGTAGAGAAAAGAGTTTTGGAGGAGAGTCCATCCATAGTTGAGTACACATCATTTTTCTCTGGGCTTGTGAATGAACTGGCTTGTAAAGCATCAGTAGTAGCAGTTCTAATTAAAACATCTTTTGAGGAAAATCTATAATCAGGACAAATGTAGGATCAAAAACTGTAACTTTCCTGGTCTCAAGAATTATGGGCTGCTGGAATATATCTGTCAAATCCATCGGGTCCAATGTGTCATTCAAGTCCATTGCTTCTTTAGTGATTTTCTGTCTAGTTGATCTGTCCATTGCTGTAAGTGGGATATTAAAGTCCCCTGCTATTAGCACGTTCTTATCAATAAGACTGTTTCTGTTTGTGATTGTTTTATGTATACAGGTGCTCCCATATTTGGTGCATAGACATTTATAATTTTTAGCTCTTCCTGATGGATAGACCCTGTAATTATTATATAATGCCCTTCTTCATCCCTTGTTACTGTCTTTACTTTAAAGTACAGTTTGTCTGATAGAAGTATAGCTACTCCAGCTTTTTTTTTACTTCCTGTAGTGTGGTAGATATTTCTCTATCCCCTTACTTTCAATCTGAGGTTGTCCTGCTGTCTAAAATGAGTTTCTTGTAGACAGCAAATAGATGTTTTTTTTTTTTTTTTTAATCCATTCTGCTACCTATGTCTTTTGATTGGGGCATTTAGTCCATTTACATTCAGTGCTATTATTGAAACATATGGGTTTAGAGTCATTGTGTCATTTGTGGGATTCATGCTTGTGGTGTGTCTCTAGCTTCTTGCGACACACAAATGTTCCTTGCAACATTTCCTTCAGAGAGTCCCCCTCAGGATTTCTTGTAGAGCTGGTTTAGTGGTGACAAATTCTTTCTCTTAAGCATCTGACTTTGGGGCAGGTCATGATCTCAGTTTGTGCATTCAAGCCTGCATCGGGCTCTCTGCTGACAGCTTAGAGCCTGGAGCCTGCTTGAGATTTTGTGTCTAATTCTCTCTCTGCCCCTCCCCAACTCATGCCCTGTCTCTCTCAAAAATAAATAAACTATAATAAAATATAAGAAAAATCATTCTGAGTCTGACAGCCTGTGCATCGTGGGCCTGATGGTATACCAGCTAGATGGAGTCAAGTCCCAGCCTGAAAACCTGAGAACCAGGAGTGCCAACGTCCAAAGGCAGAAGAAAAGGGATGTCCGAGCTCAAGGAGAAAGCAAATTTGCCCTTCCTCTGCCTTTTTTGTTCTATTCAAGCCCTCAACAGATTGGCTGAATCCTACCCCCACTGGTGAAGACAATCTACTTTGTCCACTGATATAAATGCTTTTCTCTTCTAGAAATACCCTTATAGACACACCCCAGAATAATGTTTTACTAGCTATTCGGGGGATCTCTTAGCCGAGAAGTTGACATACAAAATTAGCCATCATAGTCTTGATCAAATTTCAGGATGTAAACCAGTTAATGCAAAATCAAGCTGGGGGTTCCTTAGTCATGACATATTAAATTTTCCAACAATTACTATGTCCGTAGTATATGTACATATACTTAAAAAAAAGTTCACATTCTAGATATACTAAACTGAAAAAAAGCACCCATTGATAAGATTAGAAGAGAACAATAGTAAATATGTGTGAGATTTCAGGTTAAGAAAGGTTTCTCTAGGTGTGGCAACTCTGGAAGAAGCAATAAAAGAAAAGCACATTGAGAATGTAAAATTAAAATCCTCTGTTAAAAAATAAGCAAAATATAAGCCAACAAAAATAAAAAAAATATTTACTATATATATAGAAGACAAATGTCATCCTTATATATGATTTTTTGGGGGCTCTTGATTCTGTTTCCTTGATCTTTGTGCCCATTTTTATGCCAGTAATGGGCTGTTTTGAGACTTATAGCTTTGTGACTGTGATTCCCCTCTAGCTTTATTATCATCTAGGATGTATCAGTCTCTTTGAGGTCTTTTGTGGTTCTATACCAATTTTAGGATTTAGTGTATATATAGGTCTTTCACCTCTTTGGTTAAATTGATTTTTAAGTATTCTTTTTGATCCTATTATAAATGGAATTGTTTTCTTAATATCTTTTTTTTTAAAGTTTATTTATTTTGAGAGTGAGGCAATGAGAGCGCAAGTACGTGAACAGGTGAGGAGAAGGGCAGAGAGAGAAGGAGAGAGAGGATCCCAGGCAGGCTCTGCACTAAGCATGGAGCCCTGTGAATTCATGAACTGTGAGATCATGACCTGAGCCAAAATCAGGAGTCAGGCACTTAACCAGTTGAGACATCCAATTTAATTTCTTCTCTAGATATTTTATGTAGTGTATAGAAAGCCAGTTGATATCTACATGTTGGTTTTGTATCCTGTAACTTTACTGAATGTATTAGTTCTAACAGCTTTTGGGTGGAATCTTCAGAATTTTCTCTATTTAATTTTTTATATTAAATAGTTTGTTGTCAAGTTGGTTTTCATATAACACCCAGTACTCATCCCAACAAATGCCCTTCTCCATGCCCATCACCATCACCCCCCTTCCCCTCTCTCCCACCCCCATCAGCTCTCAGTTTGTTCTCAGAATTTAAGAGTCTCTCATGGTTTGCCTTCCTCCCTCTCCCCAACTATTTTTCCCCTTCTCCCCCGTGGTCCTCCATTAAGTTCCTCCTAATCCACCTATACGTGCAAACATATGGTATCTGTCCTTGTCTGCCTGACTTGTTTCACTCAGCATAACACCCTCAAGTTCCATCCATGTTGCTACACATGGCCAGATTTCATTCTTTCTCATTGCCGTGTAGTATTCCGTTGTATAGATAAACCACATCTTCTTGATCCATTCATCATTTGATGGACACTTAGACTATTGTTGAGAGTGCTGCTATGAACATTGGGGTACATGGGCCCCATGCATCAGCACTCCTGTATCCCTTGGGTAAATTCCTAGCAGTGCTATTCCTGGGTCATAGGGGAGTTCTGTTAATTTTTTGATGAACCTTCACACTGTTTTCCAGAGGGGCTGTACCAGTTTACATTCCCACCAACAGTGTAGGAGGGTGCCGGTTTCTCCACATCCTCACCAGCATCTATAGTCTCCTGATTTGTTCATTTTAGCCACTCTGACCAGTGTGAGGTGGTATTTCAGTGTGGTTTTGATTTGTATTTCCCTGATGAGGAGGGATGCTGAGCATTGTTTCATGTGTCTGTTGGCCTTCTGGATGTCCTCTTTGGAGAAGTGTCTGTTCATGTCTTCTGCCCATTTCTTCACTGGATTATTTCTTTTTCAGGTGTGGAGTTTGGTGATTTCCTTATAGATTATCTATGAGGAGAGGTAGATTTTTTTCTTCCTTTATAATCTGGATAGCGGGGCACTTGGGTGGCTCAATTGGTTAAGCGTCTGACTTCGGCTTAGGTCATGATATCACAGTTCATGGGTCTGAGCCTTGCATAGGGCTCTGTGCTTACAGTGCAGAGCCTGGAGCTTGCTTCAGATTCTGTGTCTCCCTCTCTTTTCTGACCCTCTCCTGCTCATACTATCTCTCTCTCTCTCCCCCAGGGGAAAAAAAAACATTAAAAAAATATTTCTAATCTGGATGGCTTTATTTCTTTTCTTGCCTAATTACTCTGGCTTGACTTCCAGTACTATGTTGAACTTAAGTGGTGAAAATGGGCACCCTTGTCCTCTTCTTATTTTAGAGGAAATGTGTTTGGTTTTTTATCATTGACTATGATGTTAGCTATAGGCTTTTCATATATGAACTTTATTAGGCTGAGTTTCCTTACTTCTATATTCAACTTTTTTGAGACTCTTTTATCATGAATCAGTGTCGGGTGTTTTTTTTTTGTTGTTGTTTTTTTCCAAGTCTTTCTCTGAATTTATTTAGAGGACCATATGATATTTATCATTTGTTTTATTAATGTAGTGTATCACATTGTTGATTTGTGTATGTTGAACCATCCTTGCATCCCAGGGATAAATCTCATTTGATTGTGATCCTTTGACTTTAGTGCTATTGAATTTAGTTTGCTAATATTTCTTGAGAATTTTTCTTCTATTCATCAGAGATATTGCCCTGAAGTTGTATTTTCCTGTAGTGTCCTTATCTGGCCTTAGCATGAGGGTAATGCTGTAATGCTTGTAAAATGAAGTTAGGAATATTTTCTCCTCTTCATTTTGTTGGGACAGTTTGAAATGGATGGCATTCTTTAGATGTTTGGTAGAATACACCAGGGAAGCCATCAAGTCCTGGGCTTTTATATGTTGGAAATCTTTTGATTACTGATTTGGTCTCCTTACTCATTATTGTTGGTTCATATTTTCTATTTCTTTATGATTCAGTGTTGGTAGGTTGTATGTTTCCAAGATTTATCCATTTCTTCTAGATTATCCAATTTCTTCGCATATAAATATTGACAGTAGTCTTTTATGATCCTTTGTATTTCTGTCATATCAGTTGTAATATCTTTTTTATTTATAATTTTATTTGAGTACTGGTTTGTTTTATTATTATTTTTTTATAAGCCTAGCTAAAGATTTGTCAATTTTACCTTTTCAAAATTCTGAGTCATAGTTTTATTGATCTTTTTTACTGTTTCTGTTCTCAATTTCATTTATTTCTGCCCTAATTTTTTTTACCTCTTCTGCTAATTTTGAGCTTATTTTGTTCTTTTTCTAGTTGCTTGAGGTGTAAAGTTAGGTTGTTTGGAATCATTCTTTCCTTTTCATGTAGGCATTTATCACTATAATCTTTCCTCTTAGCACTTTTTTTGCTGCATCTTAGAAGTTTTGATATATTGTGTTTTCATTTTTGTTTTTTATTTCTTCTTTGACCCATTGGTTGTTCAGGAGTTTATTTTTTAATATCCACTTATTTGTGAATTTTTCACTTTTCCCCTTGTTATTTCTAGTTTCATATGATTGTTAGAAAAGATACTTGGTATGATTTCAGTCTCTTAAAATTTACTAAGACTTGGGGTGCCTAGGTGGCTCAGTTGGTTAAGCATCTGACTTTGGGTCAGGTCACAGTCTTGTAGTTTGTGGGATTGAGCCCTGTGTTGGACTCTGTGCTGAGAGTTCAGAGCCTGGAGCCTGCTTCAGATTTTGTGTTTCCATCTCTCTCTGCCCCTCCCCCACTCACTCTGTCTCTCTGTCTCTCAAAACTAAAATAAAACATTAAAAAAATGTAAAATTTACTAGTCTTTTTTTTGTGTGTGTTTTCTAACATATGATCTATCATGGAGAATATCACATTTGTGCTTGAGAAGAATTTTTGTGTCCTGTTGCTTTTGGATACAGTGTTCTGTATATGTTTGTTAGGTCCATTTGTTCTAAAGTATAGTTCAAGTCCAATGTTTTCTTATTTATTTTTTTTTTTTAAATTTTTTTTTAATGTTTTATTTATTTCTAGGAGAGAGAGAGAGAGAGAGACAGCGCAAGCAGGGGAGGGTCAGAGAGAGAGGGAGTCACAGACTGAAACAGGCTCCAGGCTCTGAGCTGGCAGTCAGCACAGAGCCCGACGCGGGGCTCGAACCCACGAACCGCGAGATCATGACCTAAGCGAAAGTCAGACGCCCAACCGACTAAGCCACCCAGGCGCCCCCAATGTTTTCTTATTGATACTCCACGTGGCTGATCTTTCCATAGTTGGAAGTGGGGTATTGAAGTTCCTTACTATTATTAAATTGTCATTTTCTCCCTTCAGATCTGTATTTGTTTAATATATTTAGGTACTCCAAAGTTGGGTGCATATATATTCACAATTCTTATTTTTCTTGATGAATTTACCCATTTATCATTGTATACTGACCTTTTTTTTGTCTCTTGACAATGTTTGAGTTAAAGTTTATTTTATCTCATATAAATATGAGATACTTTCTTTTCACTTCCATTTGTACAGGTTATCTTACCATCCCTTCGTTTTGAGCCTATGTACATCCTTAAAGTTGAAGTATGTCTCTGAGAAGCATATAGTTGAGACTTTTTTTTTTAATCTGTGCATATAATCTGTGCCTTTTGATTAGAGGGTATATTTATTTACATTTAATTATTGATAAAAACTAATGGATGCCCTCTTATTAATTATTTTCTAGATTTTTTAGTTCCTTTTTTTCCTTTCTTGTTGGATTTTTGTGATTTGGTGATCTGCCATAGTGGTATGCCTTGATTCCTTTCTGTTTATCTTGTGTGTATCTACTGTAAGTTTTTGCTTTGTGGTTATCCTGAGGCTTACATAAAACCTCTTATAGACCTACTAGTCTATTTCAAGCAGATATATGATTGGATATAAAAACTCTCTCTACCCTTTTGCTCTCTCCCTTCACATTTTGTTTTTCATGTCACAAATTTCATCTCTTTATAGCGTATATCATGAACTCTGAGGAAGAAAATGATAGCTTGCTGCCCCCTGCCACCTCCCAGCATCCAAAAATTAAATCTCAGAGAGATCCTCTGATTGGTATGGGTTGGGGCAATGACTCACCCCTTGGAGTAATCACTGTAGTCAGGGAATAGAATCTCACCTGGAGGATGATTGGGCTATATGATGATCCCTGCAATTAGGTATGGGCAAAGGCATTTGGTGTGTCACTTTCTTTAGAACCATGTAGGAAAGGGAAGGATCAGTTCTTCCTCCAAAAGGGAGAGACAGCCCAGGCAAATAGAGCAGGTAGCCACTATAGGTGTACAGTATTACAATGATATATATACATGCAAAAATGTACAGTCTAACTGGCAGTCAAACAAATGCACAATAAAGAAGATGGAATATTTTTCCTCATCAAGTTGACAAATAATGGAGTAATAAGAACACTAGATGATGGAGGTAAATAAGAATTTTTTGATTATGTATGTATATATGTATGTATGTATTTACTTATTTATTTAAATCCAAGTAAATTAACATATAGCATAGTTTTGGTTTCAGGAGTAGAATCTATTAATTCATCACTTACATATAATACCCAGTATTCATCCCAACAAGTGCCTCCTTAATGCCCATCACCCATTTAGCCCATTCTCCCACCCACATCCCCTCCAGCAGCCCTCAGTTCTCTGTATTTAATAGTCTCTTATGGCTTGCCTCCTTCTCTGTTTTTATCTTATTTTTCCTTCCCTTCCCCTATGTTCATCTCTTTTGTTTCTTAAATTCCACACATGAGTGAAATAAGATGATATTTGTTTTTCTTTGACTGACTTATTTCACTTAACATAATATACACTAGTTCCAGCCATGTTGTTGCAAATGGCAAGATTTCTTTCTTTTCATCACTAAGTGGTTTTTCATTGTGTATATATACCCCATCTTTTTTATCCATTCATCAGGTGATGGACAGTTGGGCTTTTTCCATAAATGGCCTATTGTTGATATTGCTACTATAAACATTGTGGTGTATACGTCCTTTTGAATCAGCAGTCCTATATCTTCTGGATAAATTCCTAGTAGTGCAATTGCTGGGTTGTAAGGTAGTTCTATTTTTAATTTTTTGAGGAACCTCCATTCTGTTTTCTAGAGTGGCTGCACCAGTTTGCATTCCCACCAAGAGTGCAAGAGGATTCCCCTTTCTCCACATCCTCACCAACATATGTTGTTTTCTGAGTTATTAATTTTAGCCATTCTGACAGGTGTGAGGTGGTATCTCATTGCGGTTTTGATTTGTATTTCCCTGATAATGGTTGATATTGAGCATCTTTTCATGTGCCTGTTTGCCATCTGGATGTCTTCTTTGAAAAAGTGTCTATTCATGTCTTGTGCCCATTTCTTCACTGGATTATTTGTTTTTGGGGTGTTGAGTTTTGTAAGTTCTTTGTAGATTTTTGATACTAATCCTTTATTTGATATTGTCACTTGCAAATATCTTCTCCCGCTTTGTTGGTTGCCTTTTAGTTTTGTTGATTTTTTTCTTCTTTTGCTGTGCAGAAGCTTTTATCTTGATGAGGTCCAAATAGTTTATTTTGCTTTTGTTTCCCTGGAACTTTTTGATCTTCTGTTTATATGTATTTTTCTCAAGAAAATAATTATGCTATGAAATGTAAGTCTTGCTGAATTTTGACTGGATTTCTTTATTCCTTTATTGGGAAATTTTAATTATTATATGAAAGAAAGCATGCCATAGACTGTACAAGGCCCATTTTTATAAAATTATAAAAATTATATATATGTACATATGCATATGTACATATATATAATATGTATTATATATAGTACTAATAAAATTGTACTAACACTATGAGTGTATGTATATATATTTATACAATACATATGAGTGTATGTATGTATATATATATATATATACAAATTTTTCTCTTGATNTTTTATACTTACCTCCATTTTCTTCAGTGAATGTATATAATTTGGGTTATTTTTAATTTTAATTTTGAGATAGTAAAGATATAGTACACTACAATGAATAGTGTGAAAAATACTTATGTACCCAAAAACTAAGTTAGTAATTATTATGTTGTTATATTTGCTTCAAGTCTTTTTCTTTAATAGAAGAAATAATCCCTTTTATCCCCCATTCTCAGCACCATTTCCTCCACTTTTCCGGAGGTAATCACAGTGATTATCTGATGTATATATACGCTGCCAATAATTTTCTACACCTTTGTATACATTGTTTTATTATATTTATTTTATAATTAGAAAAACAGCATATAAGTATATACTGAAAAACCCCCAAAATTTCATTGGCTGACAACAAAAAAGATTTATTTGTTGGCACTGCTGCTCCATCCTATATTGGTACAGATGATATTTCCCTAGTTTTTATGCTTCTTTCATTCTTTCAAAGAGAATTCAGGAAGGTGGGTGTTAAAGACATAGTCTGAAATGATTATTCTATACCATAAGCTGACTATTTGAGCCTGTTACTCATTAAAAATAGTATAATTTGTTTTCACATTCCAGTTCCTACAAATGATACTGATATACTTACATGAATGTTCCAAAAGCAGGTAATAATCTTTCAGTGGGCATTAACAACTATCTGCCAAATTTGTTTAGAACAGCTCTTGTTCATGGACTTCTGTCTGCTGTTTCCCTAGCATCTTCATTCCCAATATTGTCCTTATGCTGCCCTTTTTTGACTCTCTATTTTAGATAAGCTTATTTGATTCAGCTTTGGAAATAAGCTTCCCACTCTTCCATAGACAGCTTCCAGCCTCATTATCTATAGGGTGGGACCACAGCAGATGCTCAGTTACTATTTATTGAAAGCAATTGTTGAAAGGTGTGCTGCTTTTTCTCCATGCCAACTGTGCAATATGGAATGGCCCGGCCTGCTCCCCACATGGCTACCCTGTCACGGGAGAAGGGAACATGGCTAACTCAATCCTGAGCTCACAATTTAGTCTTAAATAAATATATTACTCTTTAAAATTATGCATGTGATACCCTATAATTTAATAAAAATCTTCATTTTACATGGGAAAATAGCAGGCACATAGGGAGCACAGTTCTCTGTATGGTGGAAATGATGAACTCTTGTTTTTCCTCTGAATGGTCTACTGACTTTTAAAACCAGAATGACTTGATGTTTATGGGGACTCTCAGTTTGGTGTGCTTAGAGAAAGTCTATATGTCCAGATTTGGGTGTGGCTTGTCAAAATTTGTCTTCTGAATGCAGAGTTGTCCATTTTTGGCTCAGGTCATGTGATCCGTTATTTTGAGAGCATGGCAGAACTCAGCAGCACTGCTGGATCTAGAGCCCTCATCTCAGGGAACTGTGGTTTTAAGTCCTGCTGAATTTTGACTTGGTTTCTTTATTCCTCAGAATGTATTTTAAACACATTGGTTCTGTTTGGCTGGCAACTTTACTTTTTTCCTTTCCCCCCTTTTCCTCCCCATCTTCTTGTTTTATTTGTTGCCATCCAAGACTATATTCCTACCATGGTTCAGCAAGTAAAATAGTAGTTTTCCTGAATTCTCATCAAGGGAAAGGGGATGTTGCAACTCAACACTTTGTGTCTCTAATTGAAAATTATTCAAAAACATTGTTTCCAAAATCTGTTGAAGGACATTTTTTGAAGTTTCTGAGATTCAGCATTTCAGCCTTAGGTTTGTGAACTGCTTTTCTGTAGCCTAAAGTGGATGAAATTTTTGGGAAAAATAAGCTAATGAAGTCTCTTTATGCTGTGAAAAGTGACTGTGATAATGCATGCAGTTTCCTATAATGCCAGAAAGGCACAGCAAATTACTGCAGCTGCTCCATCGATGGTTATTTTGTTTTTCCTAATTAGTAGCTTCTTTTGTATTCTCACCAGAATACATGAGACTCGCATGAACTTTTTGTTTTCATATTCCTTGAGCTGTGAGATATTGCAGGTACATGTGAAGTTATTTTTACTGTGGCACAAGCTCTGGATAAATTAACACACATTTTCAGAGTGGTAGGAACAAAATGGACGAGTACTGCAGTATCCAAGTTTAGCTCTTGCCTTGCTCAAATTAGAACCTTTAATCAAAAACAAAATAGTCTTTTGTGTATTTTATACATGAACATATGTCTGAACCAAAAGAAAGAAGTACAAAAGAAACCTCAATTTTGTTATTGGGGCTTGGTTATCTGAAGTGAATTGATCTAGGATGTAGAAGTATGTGTTCTGTTTTGTTTGTGAGTTATATGGCTTGCATATGTGGCCATGGTGGCTGGAGGGGCACCACACAAAACATGGAGCTCATGTTGAGACTCTGGTTAGAGAAGGTTTGTGTGAGATTTTGTCAATGGCATCTCACTACTGCAAATTTCATCAATGAGTTGGATTTAAGAGAAAGAAGCCCTTGGAATTATGGAACACAAAATTTCCCTTAAGAACATGTTTGAAAATTAAAAGTACAGCCTTGCTTGACAGATTTAATTATTCCAAATTCAAACTTATGATTCAAATCATAGTTTATGAAACCATCAAAATGCTGAATTCTGCTTTCCAAATATAAAGCTCATTATCATGTGTATAACTAATATCTTAAAGTTCATATTAGTTTTCATTTGGAGACAGTAATATAAGTTACTAATTTTTTTTCATCTATGAAGAAAGAAAAATAGTATCTACCTCTTAGTGCATTGGTTAATAACTGAGACTCTAGCATGAGAGAGACCTGCATTGGAATCCTAGCCTTGAAGTTTGCCAGATGCTTAATTTGGGCAAATTTCTTAACCTCTGTACTTAACCCTACAGAGAATGTACAGATTCTCATGTACAAAACAGGGATACCAATACCATTTACCTCAAAGAATAGTTGTTAGCATGAAATAAATTATATAATGTATGATACAGAGTGCTTGGTCCTCATCAAAGACTCATAAATTTTAGCTCTTTTGAGAAGATGAAATATAATAAATTAAAAACGTCATGTATCTTGTCTGACATTAATAGATACTCAAAAGTGTTAATTTCTTTTCCTTTTTTCCCTTATTGTGGGCAGTGGGGAGATGTGGGAGATGTGGGGTTAAGGTTGGCAGAATATGGGGATAAAAGTGACAGGACGTTTCACTAAAAAATTTCTTTAGCTTTTGGAACTTGTTAAATAACCCTCTCTACCCTCCATCTGACATCTCCCACATGCCCAAGCCAGACATGATGTTTGTAGGGCTGAGTGTTATGTAGATATGCTTCATCTTCCCCCCGGTCTGTGTGAGGACATTTATTCCACCCCCTCTCCCCCACTGGTTGAGTTTAGGAGCAAGAAAAAGTTGATGTTATTTTTAGATTAGGTTATTTCTCAGAATTAGAGTGTGATCTTTAATGGCTCTACTCATCTCTCTTCCCCTACTTATGTATATGTATTTTGATTTTCAAAATCTGTATCTTGATTTTCAGTTTGTCTCCACTTTCTCTTCTGCCTTTCATCACCTCATAAGGATCCTGTGATTACATTAGGCCCGCCTAGCCTAGACAATCTAAGATAGTCTCTCCATCTCAAAATCCTCAGTCAAATTTGCCAAGTCTAGTTTACCATGTAAGGTAACATATTCACAGGTGCTAGGGGTTAGGACATAGCCATCTTGGGTGGACCATTGTTCAGTCTATCAAGGCCATTTTCAGAATTCTGAACTATGAAAAAGTTGGTGAAAACTTCCAAGAATCAAGGTCACAAAAGAAAAGGCAATCAAGATTGAAAAATGGGCATGATGAAAATTGACAGTTGAATAGGAACAATAAATAACATGTCATAACACAGCAGGAAATGTTTCAGATGTATAACAAAGATGACCACCCAAAGATATTTCTGTAGCTTACCAATATCATATGAAGGGAATAGAAAACAGGTAATAGAATGAGAGATGGATGAGGTCAAGAAAGACTTGTTAGAAAGTGATGATTTATTGACTATATTGCTGTTACTGTGAGAACAGAGTGGCACTTTTCTATTCTCAGTTTTCCCTGGTTGACAGATAGTTGACCTCAATGAGATAAAAAGAACTCTGGTATTATTATAAAACATATGGTAGTGAGATTCATTTATTTTTTTAAGAAATTTTAAAAAACTTTTGAAATGGGAATTTAGAGAGTTAGGATAGGTGATATGGGTTAGAAACTTAATTTTTATTTGACAACTATGACTTTCTATAAAGCATAATTAAATGTATATTAACTTATTTTCCAAAGGATATACACATATTAGAAAACTTTAAGTTTTCTTTTGGTAATAAATGAGAAAGATTAATTTTCTGCTTTTAATTTTACCTGTCCTTACCCCTTTGCCACCTGTATAAACAGTATGCCTGTCTCTATTTCCACTATTGCCTTGGTTCAGACCTTTGTCTCCTATCTCCTCGACTGTTCTGTTAATGTAACTGGTTTCTAGATTTTTTTTTCTTCCCTCTCTATCTACTTAATGTTATGGTGTTATATTAATCGATTATGCCACTCCTTGCTTAAAAGCCTTTAAGTTATTGCTGGAGAATAAATTCTATGCCCTTTGGCCTGACATTCAAACTCTTCTGAAATTTGGTAGCCTGATATGAACAAGGGATGTGGTACAGTGGAAAGAGGTGAAGAGTTGGTGGACCTTAGGTCCTCCTCAGTTCTAACACTTACAGAACTGTAAATTTGGGCAATGAACTTCCATGGATCATAGGTACTTCATTTTCATGCTGGGGAGTATCATAATGCCTAGATAAATGTTGCTGTGGGAATCCTATTTTTAAAACAAAGAATATGAAAGCACTTTAAAACAGAAATTAGAATCTTCTCATTATTGTTACTGTTCTTCCCATCTTTTCCTTTGTTCATTATTCCTGTGCACCACCCACTATGAGGTCTTTAATATTCTTTGCAAATACTACACATTTTCCCATTTGTCTTTGTGTACATTTCCTATTTCTGCTATAACAAAGAGTCACAAACTGGTACCTTAACACACATTTACTGTTTTATAATTCTAGAGGTCAGAAGACTGAAATGGGTCTCAGTAGGCTAAAATCCAGATATTACAGAGCTGCATTCCTTCTGGAGATGCTGGGGGGAATCTAGCTTTTTTCTTTTTCCTTTCCTTTTCTAGCTTTTGGAGGCTGTATCATTCTGACCTGTGCTTCTATCCTCAAATCTCCTTTTCTGATTCACAATTTTGCCTCCCTCTTCTTACAGGAACACTTGGGACATTTATGGTCTATTTTAATAATTCAGGATAACCTCCCATTTCAAAACTTCTTATTTGGGGCACCTGGGTGGCTCGGTCCATTAGGTGTCCAACTTTTGATTTCGGCTCAGGTCGTGATCTTATTGTTCATGAGACAGAGTCTTGTGTTGGGGCTTTGCACAGAGCCCTGCTTCATATTCTCTATCTCTCTCTCCCTCTCTGCTACTCCCCAACTCATGCTGCTCTGTCTCTCTCTCAAATAGTTAAACACACACACACACACACACCTCTTAATTTAATCACCCCTACAGAGTCCCTTTTGCCATATTAAGGCAATATAGTCACAGATTCTAGGGATTAAGATGTGGGCAGCTTTGGGCCACCGTTTTCTGCCTACAGAAAATTTGCTTATTAGTCCCTCCTTCCACTGTAGGTTGCTATTCTTTCTAGCACATGCACATACAATGTTTAAGTGTCCTTTCTGCCATAAAACCTTTCCAGGTACTCCTAACTAGAAGCAATCTCTTCCCTCAGTAAACTTCCTATGATAGGAGAAACACTTGATGTATTCACAGCTTTTATCCTTATAATGTAATTGATATTCATATCCAATAATGTTCAACTCATTATTTTGAGTATTGCTTTCTTGGCTATTCCTCACTTTTCAACTCTGTGAAGAAAGAAAATGTAAAAGCTATATGGGCAGGCTTGTAAGAAAAGATAGTTGAGTCAGATGATGAACTGTACTTCCCAGGGTTCTGCTTATATTTAGGCCTGGTACTGGTGTGTCAGAATATTCCCAAGTATAAACCAGTACTAATCATGAACCTGAGTGAGGACCAACCTGATAGAACCCAAACAGTGGAATGAAAGACTTCTTTCTTCTAGAGTTAAGAGTCAGAGCTTAACTCATAGGAGAAAAGAAAGCATTTTAATGAGTTGGTCACAGAAATGTCTTGAACCCTCTTAAATATGTTTGAGGAAAGGGATAAGCAACAAAGAATGTCACTAGCAGTTATCTATTTCTCTGGGAAACTGCCTAGAGATTTAAATGCTTGGTTTCCGTTATGAATTTGATTCATGAGGGTCATGTGAGTTTAAGAGTAGAACTTGAGTCAACTGGTTCAGAAATCTTAAGTAGGAAAATAATAAATATTTTCTTTTGCATCTCATTGGACTGGAAAGGTGGAAGCACAACATGTTTCTTAAACATAAAAGTATATAATGCATAATGCACATTCTTTATATTTTGTTTTTAAGATTACAAATATTTTTTTCATAGCTAAATGCCAATACTTTTTCACTTTAGAATTCAAGGTCACTATAACTGTGCCTAAAAAGTCAATTTAGTAATAGATGTTAGCAGAATTCTTTCTTCTTTAAAGAAGTAATTCTTAAAAAAACAGTTTTAACCATAGTTCACAGGTTGGATTTTTTTTTTTAAATAGAGAAAATTTTAATTAAACTGGATATCTTTTGCCATCTGATAATTACATAGACAATATAATACTGACAGTAAGGCTTTTAAGAAGTGATTATGGACAAGGACAGATGTTGCAATGCTGAAAAATAAAATAAAAAAGAAACTCTTAAATAATACGATAAAGCAGGTTATAAGCTGATCAGAATTCATCAGCAATGGAATTTAATTTCATGGTACTGTACTGTTATCTGTCAAACATTCTTACAATTAAGAGAAAATATCTCCAAGCGTTTCCATGGTACTAGAGCATTCCAGTAGAACAGTCAGCCCACACAGGGCCAAGAAGCTATAAAATATTAATCAGTACAAGTATGCATCTGACAATCTCAGCATTTATTACAGGTTACAGTACTTTTGCCTTAACAAGTGATTCAGTTAAAATGAACATTGCCAAATATTGCAGAACAAGGCATAACTTCCTACTTTCTTAAGGGGTGTTTTTTTAGCTTGAGATGATAAGGACCATTTGCATGATAGAGAGCTCTCCACAATCACCAGTTATATATAAAGGGAGATAAATAACCATGAGATTGAACAACATTCATTAGTAATGTAGCTTTGGCATACTACATGTATAGGGCAGGGAGAGAGCTTTGGGGGCACAGCTGAAATAAGCTTAAGTTCCTTAGAACTCATATGTTCAGGAATCAGAACTGCTGAATTCTGGGTTGGAAGCAAAAAGCTCTTTCTGTTCTAACCAATTTCAGAGGCAGAAAACATTGGAAAGGGAAGATGGGAGCCTGGATCCTTTTTGATCAATCCTAACAGTGGCTTATCAGGGAGCCAGAAATAATACTACTCAGATAGGAATCACACTGCACATTGAACAAACTAAAAATGTCATTTCTATTCCCAGTTAGAGGAATGGCTTCATATAAGGTGTTTTTTTCCTCTTTTTTTTTTTTTTAACAAATTAAGCTATTCTTATATTAGGGCAAGAGTATTCATAAATTGTGAATGAGAGACTTCTTTTTGGTTTTTAAAGATATCATCATAAGAAGAGGCTGAGTTTTACAGTTATTTGTAGACTTTATAAAAAGTCTAACATAATGTTTATCATATATGATTCCAGTTGTGTCTTTGGGGTGACTCATTTTGACATTAGTCATGTCATTAAATAATATTGCTGGTATTTTTGTCTGGAATGCTGTAGTGAAGGAAATCTAGTGTTCTGTAGATTCCAGGGAATTGTAACACAAGTGCCTTATATGTAATGTCTTGGTGGAAGAGGAAGGTGAGCCAAAATATTCTCACCCTCTCATCAGAGATTGATTTTCCATTCTCTCTAACATGACTTCTTTTTCAAGTCATCAGCTATTCATGGCAATTATCTGTAGGAATTGCCAGTTAACTAGGGAAGACAATATTGGTACCTAAATATATGTCTTAAATGAGAAAATACACATTTGAAACAATAAAATAAGCCTCCTTTTTATAATTAAAATGGCCACTCCCCACACCCACAGCTAATATATTTAATGGCGAAAAACAGAGCTTTTCCCCTAAGGTCAGTAAAAAGACAAGGATGTCTACTCTTACCACTTTTATTTAATAGAGTACTGGAAGTCCTAGCCACAATAATCAGATTTAAAAAAAAAAAGGAATAAAAGGCATCCAAATTGGTAAAGAAGAAGTAAAATTTTTACTGTTTCAGTTGACATGACTATAAATAGAAAACCCTGAAGACTCCACCAAAAAATTATATATATGTATATATACAAAATATATATGTATGTATACTATATATATATATATATATATACAAGAACTGATAAATTCAATAAGGTCACAGGATATAAAATCAATATACAGAAATCCATTTTATTTCTACACACTAATAAAGAAGCAGTAGAAAGATAAATTAGGAAAAAAAGTTCCATTTAAGAGGAGCCCGGGTGGCTCAGATGGTTGAGTCTGACTCTTGGTTTTGGCTCAGGTCATGAACTCACAATTGGTGAGTTTGAGCTCCTCATCGGGCTCTATGCTGACAGTGTAGAGCCTGCTAGGGATTCTCTCTTTCCCTCTCTCTCTGTTCCTCCTCTGCTCATGCTCCTCCTCTCTCAAAATAAATAAATAAACTTAAAAACTTTTTTAAAAAAGAAAACAATTACATTTACAATTGTACCAAAAGTAATAAAATACTTAGGAACAAACTTAACCAAGCAAGTGAAAGACCTATACTCTGAAAACTATAAAATACTGATGAAAGAAATTGAAGATGACACAAACAAATGGAAAGACATTCTGTGCTCATGGGTTAGAAGAACAAATATTGTTAAAATGTCCATACTACTCAAAACAATCTTAATGCAATCTCTACCAAAATACCAACAGTATTTTAAAAATTTGTTTTTAAAGTTAATTTTTGAGAGAGACAGAGACAACATGAGTGGCAGAGGGGCAGAGAGAGAGAGGGAGGGAGGGAGAGAGAGAATCCCTAGCAGGCTCCACACTCCCAGCCCAGAGCCCAATGTGGGGCTCAAACCCACGAAACTGTGAGATCATGACCTGAGCCCAAACCAAGAGTTGGACACCTAGCCAACTGAACCACCCAGGCACCATCCAACAGCATATTTTAAGAATTAGAACAAACAGTCCTTAAATTTGTATGGAACCACAAAGGACTCCAAACCAATCTTGAAAAAAGAAGAAAAACAAAACAAAACAAAAAAACAAAGCTGGAAGTGGTATCACAATCCTAGATTTGAAGTTATACTACAAAGCTGTAATCAAAACTGTATGGTACTGCACAGAAATAGATACATCCATCAGTAGAACAGAATAGCCCAGAAATAAACTCAACATTATACAGTGAGTTAATCTTCAACAAAGAAGATGAGAATAAGCAATGAGAAAAAGACAGTCTCTTAACAAATGGAGTTGGGAAAACTGGACAGCTATATGTAAAAGAATGAAACTGGACCACTTTCTTAGAACATACACATAAATAAATTCAAAATGGATTAAATACCTAAATGTGAGACCTGAAACCATAAAAATTCTCAAAGAAAAAGCAAGGTAATAATTTCTCTGACATTGGCCATAGCAACATTTTTCTAGGTAGTCTCCTGAGGCAAGGGAAACAAAAGTAAAAATACACTCTTGGGACTACATCAAAATGAAAAGCTTAGGCACAGCAAAAGGAATAACCAACAAAACTAAATGACAACTTACTGAATGGGAAAAGATATTTGCAAATGACATATCCAATAAAGGGTTAGTATCCAAAATATATGAACTTAAATAAGTCAACACCAAAACCCAATTAATTCAATTAAAAATGGGTAGAAGACATGAAGAGACATTTCTCCAAGGAAGACATGCAGACGGCTAACAGACACATGAAAAAATCCTCAACATCACTAGTCATCAGGGAAATGGAAAACAAATCCAAAATGGAATATCACCTCATAAGAAAAAACAAGTGTTGGCAAGGATGTGGAATAAAAGGAACCCACTATTGGTGGGAATGCAAACTGGTGCAGCCACTGTAGAAAATCATATGGTGGTTCCTCAAAAAAATTAAAGTAGAACTACTTTATGATCCAGTATCCATTTTTGGGTATTTACCCAAAGATTAAGAAAACACTAATTTGGAAAGATATGTGCACCTCAGTGTTTATTGCAGTATCATTTATGATAGCCAAATTATGGAAACAGCCCAAGTATCCATTGATAGATGAATGGATAAAGAAAACGTGGTACACAGTGGAATATTACTCAGTTATAAAGAAGAATGAAATCTTGGGGTGCCTGGGAGGCTTATTGGTTAAGCCTCTGACTCTTGATTTTAGCTCAGGTGGTGGTAGGTGGAGGATGGGTAAAATAGGTGAAGGGGATTAATAGTACACTTATATTGATGAGCACTGAGGAATGCATAGAATTGTTGAATCACTAAATTATACACTTGAAATTATTATTATAACATTGCATGTTAACTATATTAGATTTAAAGTTTTAAAAATGGCTATTCCCAACAGAAAAATGAGCTCATGAAAATAGGTAATCACAACAATTTAGTAATACAAAAATATAATTATAAATAAAACCTAAGTTTTACAGGGTTTTTAAAATTTATTTTATTTTCATAGGAATTTAAGAGGATTCTGTTTTACTCTTGATTTTCAGAGAATTTTTCTAATTTGCATAATTGGTTTCAACGCTGCCTAGCCAAAGAAACAAAATGCAAATATTGACTATCTGAATTTAGAGCTCATGCTTTCACTATTGGAAAGGCCAAACTAATAAGAAAAAGAAAGAAAAAAAGAAAAATGGCTTACTCTTTTCTTTGGTCAAGTTGGTAGCTTTTGTTTAAGAGTCTTGTGGTCTACTGACTGAGCTAGCCAGACACTGGTAGCTTTTGATTTTTTAAAGATTAATTCTCAATTCCAGTGAAGGCTGGAGGAAATCTGAACTCACACCATTTGTAAGACTATAAATTGACAATATCTAACCCCTTTGCCAAAACTGTTGGCTCAAGAATCCAAACTTATCTAGAATGAAGTTTAGGATTTTTGTTTGGGGATTAGGAGGATGTGCTTTCTCTGAACATAGAGGATAAATGTACTCACAGGTGGTGTTGGTAGTCATTATGTTACCTCTGAAGGTATCACAGTAGGCAGAGTAGGAGACAAAAGGAAGCAGGGTCCTTATGGCACTGTTGAGGTATTGGAGCAAACCAGTTCTGTGACCTGAATTATCTCTGGACTCTATTTATGAGATCAGTTAAAAAGTCTTTGTTAAGGGGTGAGTAGGTGTCTCAGTAGGTTAAACATACCACTTAGGTTTAGGTCATGATCTTGCCATTCTTGAGTTAAAGCTCCGTGTTGGGGTCTTTACTGACAGCTTGGAGCATGGAGCCTGTTTCGGATTTTCTCTCTCTGCCCCTCCCTTGTTCACCTCTGTCTCTCTCTCTCTCAGAATTAAACAAACGTTAAAGAAGTCTTTGTTAAAGTTTTAAGTAATAAGTTCAAATTTGATTTTTTTTTTACTGTTAATAGCAACTGAAGTCCTCATAATTAATATGCTTATGAAGAGCCTTGACATTTTTAGCCAAGCAATTCTGATGCAAGGATTTTTATAATAATGATATAATCATAGAATGTAATGCTTTGTTTTAGAAAGTAAAATAGTATATTAAAAACCTAAATTACTTTGAAATAACAAAACATGAGAGAAAACAAAACTAAATGTCTAACCATGGGGGATCAGTTGATTAAATTATAGTATATCTATAAAATAAAATAATATGGTAGGGTGCCTGGGTGCCTCAGTCCCTTGAGCATCCAACTCTTAATTTTGGCTCAGGTCATGATCCCAGAATTGTGGGATGGAGCCCCAAGTAAGGCTCTGTGCCTGGAGCCTGAAGCCTGCCTTGATTTCTGTGTCTCCCTCTCTCTCTGTCCCTCCCCGGCTTGTCTCTCTGAAAAATAAATAAAAATTTTTAAAAAGCATGGTGATAAAAATACCAAAGGCAGTTTCCTCTCATGGAAATATTTACAATATATTTAAGTGAGAAAAGCAGGTTAAAAGCATATACGGGGCACCTGGGTGGCTCAGTCGGTTAAGCATCTGACTTTGGGTCAGGTCATGATCTCCACGGCTCCTAAGTTCAAGCTCTGCATTGGGCTCTGTGCTGACAGCTCAGAACCTGGAGCCTGCTTCAGATTCTGTGTCTCCCTCTCTCTCTGCCCCTCCTCCACATGTGCTTTGTCTCTCAAAAATTAATAAACATTTTTTAAAAAAGTATATATATATATATGTATGCATGTGTTTGTATGTATATATTTAAAAACATAATAGTGATTTGTTAAGTAATATACATCAAACTGTAGTAAATATATTTAACTTAAATATGTATTATACTAAACACTATAAAAGCACATGTGTATATGTGCACACACAATAAACTGGTA
>NW_027532041.1:670024-674105 GCF_008692635.1 Crocuta crocuta | reverse complement strand
ACATCTCAATTTGGAGCACACAATGTTTGAGTCCATCTCAAGGGTTTGTAATAGTTTTATTCATACTTCTTAGCATAAATCCCTAATATCACTTTAAGTGAAGCCTTTCAGGGCCTGCTGTTTTCAGAATCAGAGATGTTCTTACTGCATCAAGTTTCAAGGTTGCAGTCAGAAGTGATCCTCTGACCTCCCCTCTGGCTTATCTGCTGATCATTAAGAGATGCTTTGATTTTTTTCTTTTTCACTGGGGCTCTATTATATAATAGATTTATTTTATTTATTTATTTATTTATTTTTTAAGTTAGTTTTTTCCTTCTGGATTCTGTCACCTCAGTCACATCTTTGGGGTGTTATCTCTTTGTTTTTCTCACATCTTACCATTTCTGACTTCATGAGGTTCCTGTGAGCACCTTTATGTCTTTTCCCCTATAGAATCTAATCATTCTTTTGTCTATGCCTTCACTTATCTTCTCACTTTTTCATTCACTTACGTTTTCACTTATTAATCCATGCACCCATGAAAGCGTCCATCCATCCTTTCCTCCCTTAGTTGTCTACATGTGGATCAGACACTGATAGGCACAACAGCACCCATAGGGAGAAAGTCTATATAGCATGACTCATTATTTTCTCAACCACTATTGACTGGGGGCATCTGAAAAAAATGGTTGGTATTGAGGAATAGGAAAGAGAGGGCTCAGTAAATAGGGAAGGAGGGTTATGATAGAAAGGTGGAAGGGGGCACCAAAGACAAATTTCTGGTTAGGTTTTGACAACAGAGTTATCTTTCCCTCTTCCTCTTTCCAGAATTTGGACACGATGGGCTCTCCAAGCTTTCTTCTTAGCCAAAAGTAGCTGTCATTCAATCCTTGTCAGTGTCTCTTGGATACCCAATTTCATTTTTCATTCTCTGAATATTAAGGCAGGAGGGGAAAAGAAGCATATCTAGACCATATGTCCAGGGTAATGTTCCATGCAACAGGGATTTTTGTTCATTTAATTCACTTCGTATCCTGTACAAACATTAATTGGATGTTGAATGAATGAATGCCTTGAATTTTGCTTAGGAAAGCAAATCAGAAATCAGAAAAGGAAAGTTTCCCTTGATACCTTGTGGTGTCTTCTCTCCTTTACTTGCTGATGTGTTTTTGGTCATTTTCATAGCAGTATGTTAACTGAAGCATAGTATACATTCTATAGCAATGGAGCTAGGGTTGGCTATGTGTAGACAGCATATATGCATAGGATCCTCTCACATCATACAGGTCTGTGTATTTTCAACTTTTCAGTTCTCCTTGAGGTGACACATATTTGGCTTTTATGGTCTGTGCCTATATAATACATCAATAGATGAAACCAATAAATTTATAGTTTAACTGATTTTAAAAATTATCACATTAAATTTAGATGATTATTCTTGTAGCCTGGTGTACACATATTTTCACATAGGCCAGGCCAACATTATTTGCTCTGAATCAATTATGTGAAAGTTGAAGGTACATATAGTACAGTTGGAGCTACATATAATGCAATTTGGGCCATTAGCCTTTACTTGCATGGATGTATAAATATGAATATTTGGGCCTGTTCTCAAAAGAGGATTCGTCAGGGAGTTGGAAAGCCCTCTTGGGAGGTTTTATATTTCTTTGTTTACCCTAAGCTTTTCCCCAGAGGGTAGAAGAGTCATTATGGATAAAATCAGCGTTAAGCTTAGCATTAAGCTCAGGTGGGCTAATGCTGTACAACTAAAGGGTGGCTTCATGCTGTTACTCCTCTGGGGATAAGATGCAGATTATTTAAAGATTTTATTTTGTAGAACTCTGCTTTTATGTGGGCTTTTTCTCAACCTATAGTTGGGAACTTTTGGAATTTTTCACTAACACATTCTTAAAGTCACAATTCCCATTAAATCTTTCCAAAGGTAGATTTGTTTAGTTATTTCCTTTAAACTGTTTTAACTGTTATTTGTAATTATTTGTTTTAAACATGAATTTTTTCATTACTGGAATAGTTCATAAGCATTAAGAAAATTTATAAAATATAGGAAATTATGAAAAATAAAAACTATAATTCAATCTAGAGATAACTATTTATATTTTGATGTCTTCTTCAGTGTGTAATATATGTATATATATATTTTACAAAAATAGAGTAATCTCTTAAGACTTATGGATATCTCAAAACAGAAGAATTTAAAAACAAGTAACCAACATGGATTATTCTGTTGGTTTTAATTACTTAACAATATATCTTGATTAGTTTACATGTCAGTAAATATTCTTCTATGCTATTATATTAAAGGTTACATATTATATCATTAATATGCCATCTTTATTTAACTAATTTTCCATTGTTGTATATTAATTTTTGGCTACCCTAAACCAACTTAATATATCTTTGTATTTACCATGATTATTCCCTTAGGATAAATTTTAACATCTGGAATTCTAGAAAAAAATGTGGTATATACATTTTTAAGGTTTTGATATTTATAGTTCTATTTTCTTAAAAATATGTAAGTAATTTATTGCTCCATGCACTGTGCCTAATTGAGCTAGTCTATGCCTATTCTGTCATTATGTATCAGCTGCATGACTTGAAGAGTATTTACCCCACCTTGAATACCAAGAATGGACCCTGAATGCTTTAAGTCAAATATAAACCTGTTATTTCTCTTGCCACAGTGATTGGTTCAGACATGAACATTTAACACAGGCCTAATCAAATTAGGAGGTGCCATTTCCTTGGCTATGATTGGTCAAAGATTGGAAATATAATCTTAATTTATCCAATCAGACTGAATGCCAGGATTGAACTGCCTGATTCTGAATTGTGTAGTACAAAGCCAACTCCTGGAATTACTGTTAACCATGTTGCCTTCATGAGGGTAGCCAGCTTATCACAATGCTGAGAGACAGACCAGGTCCAAAAAAATCGTAGAGAATTAGAGCTTGATTACTGATTAAACCATGCCTGAAGGCAAACCTATCTATGGATTTAGAAAATTTTGAGGGTCTACTAATTTTTCACTGTTTAAATTACCTTGAATTGGTTTTCTGTTATTTGTAATCAAAAACATTTGAACTGCTATGTCTGTGTACTATCTTTTAAATAAGTATCTTTGCCAGGCACCTGGGTGGCTCAGTCGGTTAAGCGTCCAACTTTGGCTCAGGTCATGATCTCACAGTTTGGGGGTTCGAGCCCCTCATCGGACTCTGTGCTGACAGCTAGCTCAGAACCTGGAGACTGCTTCGGATTCTGTGTCTCCCTCTCTCTCTGACCCTCCCCTGCTCGTGCTGTCTCTTTCTCTCAGAAATAAATAAAAACATTTAAAAAAAAATCTTTGCTTCTATACAGGCAAAAAATGGTAGCCTTTCCTGTTTTTATGTCTGTTTATTTGATTATATGCAGGAAAGAATTTATTAATATATTTATTGGTCATTTTTTCTTCATGCATATCCTCATATTCTGTGCTCATTTTTTAAAGTTATATTTTCATGTGTTTCTTCTTGTAAAGAAAAGAATGAAACTTCTAGTCATAGCCATTGAAACATTTTCCAAAAGTTGGTTGTTTTTAAATTTTGAATATTCTGTTTTAATATATCCAGAAGTCTTAAGTTTTTATATATTGAAATCTATCACTTTGTCTTTCGGATTATCCTTTTAGTCATATTTTTAAAGAATCTTTCTCCACAATGAAATCAGAAATATTTACTTATATTTCTTCAACTTTTATATTTTTATGCTTGTTTTTACTCTTAAGTGTTCAATTAATTTGAAAAAACATTCTGTTGTATGATATATGGTCAACAACATTTTACTTCCAAATAATTCAGCATCTAAATATTTGAGGTAAATAATCTTCAAATATAAAAGTACCAATATGTCATTTGTTCTTACATTTTTCTTAAATCTATTCTATGTAAGTTAGAAAAAGTTTTCTTCATTGGTTTGTTACTCAAGGTGTGATGTTTAAAAATTCATTTTTATAAGCAACTTTTAATCTAAATCATCTTTTTTTTGCCCATCTGGAGGTGTTGGTGCTATGACTAAGATTAGATGTTTCTATGGCTGCAGATTG
>NW_027532041.1:641969-669703 GCF_008692635.1 Crocuta crocuta | reverse complement strand
ACTGGCTCACTGCTTCCTATAAATACATTTCACTGAGGCTTTGTAGTGTATATTCAAACAGGAAGTGGAGAACCAGGAACTGAAAAAAAAAAGTAACCCTAAATCCGCTATTCAGAGATTAATACCAACAAAAAGGACCATGACAGTTCTTTACTTTTTCTTTGAATTGCAATCTTTTATGTTCCGACCACATAGAGAAGGGAAAAGAAATTTCAGGCCTTATGGGGACTTTTCAGATGAAAAGTTTTTAGAGGACTCTGGTGCAGAGCAGCTTAATGAGGTGAAAAAGATTTAGGCCGTCTCTGAAGACCAGAATGTAGCAATGATTTAGAGGTTGGGAGCCTTTTAGAAGATTTATATAAGAGACCCCACGGCTGATACTGTCCCATTATTGCGGGACTGTCTTAGTTTAAGTGGACCAAACAGAATGATGCTTCTGTTTGGATCTGTAGGCCTGGTGGCAATGGACTACCCTGTGTGTTCTTTAGAATATAAGGAATTTTATGGAAATGATAGTTCAATTTAACTTTGACAAATTCATAGGAATTATCAAACTATATGTTGGGATACTTGTAAGCTTTTTATACATATTTATAATTGGGTCTCTATTGTGTACATAATATCAAGAATGAGAACTAGGAGCAATGAGTAGTGGCTACTCCAATTGATTTTTTTCCTCATAAGTATCATTTCTATCCGTCTCACCTATTCATTTATGTAACTACTGTTTCAGTTTAATCCAGGGGTCAGCAGACCTTTTCTGTAAAAGGCCAGATACTATTTTAGGTTTGTAGGCCATATGGTCTCTGTTGCAATTATTCAACTTTCTGTTAGAGCATGACTGCAACTATAGACAATATATGAACAAATTGCTGTGGCTGTATTCCAATAGAATTTTACTTACAAAAATAAGTGTTATGCTGGATTAGGCCTGTGGGTTATGGTTTGCTGACTCTTAATTTAGACCTTTAACATCCCTCATCTGGGTTGTTGTAATGATTTCTCTTCCTTATGATCACTTCATTTCAGTACTATAAACATTTATTGTTTTAAGTACTCAGAATAAAAGGACAAATGAGGCAAGGTTTCTGTCCTTGAACAGCTGAGGACAGTTTAGAGGAAACACAGATGTGAAAGCCCATAAAGTTAATATAATGAGGTAGCATTCCTCTCTGCATTACTGCCAGAATGGGCTTTCTTTTCTTTTAATGTTTTTTATTTATTTCTAGGAGAGAGAGAGAGAGAGACAGTGTGAGCAGGGGAGGGTAAGAGAGAAAGGGAGCCACAGACTCTGAAACAGGCTCCAGGCTCTGAGCTGGCAGTCAGCACAGAGCCCGCCGCGGGGCTTGAACCCACGAACCACGAGATCATGACCTAAGCGAAAGTCGGACGCTTAACCGACTAAGCCACCCAGGTGCCCCCAAAATGGGCTTTCTAAGGGAGATGATCATTTCCCTTTTCTGCTAAAATACATTTAGTAGTATCTTCCAATATCATCACAAGACCTTGATGAGGCATGTAGATATATCATTATCTAGCTATCTGGCCCATATTCCCAGATCAAGTTTTCACTTTATACTTTCACATTTTAAGTTTAACTACAGTAAATCTTAGTACTAGCTAAGCAACAATACATACCATTATGCTTTTATTCTACTCTGGTCTTTGCATATGCTGTCCTGGAATGACCCCCTTTATTCCCTCACATCCAACAAGAAGACTTTTCTCTCTAAGCCATCCAAGGATTGTAGTGGGTTGTATTGTTATGTAGAGAAGGGTATGTGATGGTGAGTTCTTTCTCACTGTAAGTATCCAAGAAGGAGTTGGCTAAACACTTGGCAGATATATTGGATGTTATTGGAGCCTTGCCCAGATTCTCTTTAGCAGGCTTTGTATTCATCTTATGGCTACTACTGGTGTTGACCATTAACAGCATATACCTGTATCCTTTTTCTGAGGATTTCTAGAGGGAGTCACCTTGCCTGGAGATTCAAGGGAGGATGTACCCTTTTATTCTTCCTTTCTTTCCCCCACCCCCAACTTGCAGCCAGGGACTATCTGATGTGGGGTGAAATAGCCCAGTACTCTTGTCTCTGGGTGGAACAAACTCTGTGGTATAATTTCTGTACCAGGCGTCCCCAAGGGATCAGGCTGAGACTAGAATTTTGAAACCATGTCTATATTAATTGAGATTTGCCTCAATGAGTTACTTGGAAAAGAGTACTTAGAAGGGTAATAAGATTAAATGATTTTTAAGATCTCTTATTATGCATGATTTTGAATATGAAAAGAAATCATCATACTCCAGTCCTCTCTCTACCACTTATTGGTACCTTAGGCAACTTTCATGTCTGATTTTCAATTTCCTCATCAGTAAAATTGGGATAATAATGGTATCTATCTCAAAGAATTACAAGGATTAAAAGGGATAATGAATATAAATTTCTAGCATGTCTGGCACATAAAATATACTAAGTAACATTAGTTTTATTATCTTTATCAACATTATTCTATTTCCCCCAAAGAGAAAATATGAAGTCAGGTTTTTTTATATATTTTAAGGCAATAAGAAAATTGGCCTAGTAAAGGGCACCATGAAAAATCCATATGCTTGATAAACATATATGATTTCTCCTTTTAGAATGGCTTTGTCTGTGTACATTTAGCCTAGCACATGGCTGATGTCTATTAAATATTTGTTGATAAATATAAAGATATATTGTATTAAAAAGAGATTTGAATTTTGGGTGGTCAGTAAGTCTTAAACAAAAAGTAATGGAATTTAAGAAATTAGAAAGAGATATCCAGGATTTATATAAGGAATAGTTCATTCCAATATTCCTATCCTGGTTATGTTATGCATATGTGGCCTATATGTCATAAACTTTGCTATTGTCTAGATCACATTTCCCTTGAATGCCCAAGTAAAAACAGTCTGATGCTCAAACCCACTTGAAATCAGAAGGTCTGCCATTTTACTAGATTCCTAACCCTGGCCATTTCCATGAATCCTTGAGGAACTAGCTCTCATGTCACAAGTCTGTCCTGAATATTGTTGATGATTTCATCCAGTTACCTTTGAGCATTTGCTCCAGGTTTTTGCAAATTACTTTCTGAAGTCTTGAGAATGGTTCTTCCTATGCCATTATTCTCTCCTCAGCTGTTTTACCAGCTCAGGGTTTTGAAGGTTTAAGGGTGACAGAAATGAATGAATAATTGTTGTAGATTGTATTTTCCTAAAATGGCACACTATCCCCAAAGATGGCCATGTTATCCCACATGCTCTTATTACAAAGTGATTGTATTGGTTTTCTGTTGCTTTATAATTACCAGAAATTTAGTGGTTGAAACAGCACAAGTGTATTATCTCCATTTCTGTTCATCAGAAGTCCAGCCTCAAGTATGCCTTAGCTGGGTTTTCTGCTTAAAGGTCTCAATAAGTTATAGTCAAGATGTTGACTGGGCTGCATGCTCATCTGGAGATTGGGCTAGAAAGGATCCACTTCCAGATTTGTTCAGGTGTTCTCACAGTGCCTTTCACAGTAGTAACTGAGGCCTTCAGCTTCTTCAGGCTAACTGTGGTTAGTTGCCATGGGGACCTATCCATAGGCAGTTTACATCACAGCAATTTGTTTCTTGAAGGCCAGCAGGAAAATATCTCTTTCCAGTTTGCCAAGATGAAGTCTTATGTAGCATAGTGTAATCCTTGGAATTAGATCCAATCACCTTTGCTAAATAACAAGTCTGGTCAAGCTATCATAGCAAAATATCATAGACTGGGTGGCTTAGATAAAATACATTTATTTATTTATTTATTTATTTTTTTCACAATTCTGGAGTCTGGAAGTTTAAGATCAGGATGCCAGTTTGGTCATGTCTGATAAGGACTGTCTCTCTGGCTGTGTCCTCACATGGCAGAGAGAGAAAGAACAAGTTTCCTGGTGTCTAATCCCATCATGAGGGCTCTACCCTAGTACCTAATTACTTCGCATCTCCAAATGCATTGTAGGTTAGGGCTTCAACATGTGAATTTTGGGGGAACACAAACATTTGTCTGTAACATATTTAAACAGTACTTCTTTTTTTTTTAAATATTTTTTTATTTATTTCTGAGAGACAGAGACACAGCGTGAGCAGGGGAGGGTCAGAGAGAGAGGGAGACCCAGAATCCGAAACAAGCTCCAGGCTCTTAGGCAGCTGTCAGCACAGAGCCCAATGCAGAGCTCGAACCCACAAACCGTGAGGTCATGACCTGAGACAAAGTCGGACGCTTAAGCGACTGAGCCACCCAGGCGCCCCTAAACAGTACTTCTGTGGAGCAACCTAATCCCACCTTTGCTCTATACCATAATCTAATAAAAGGAATGTCATTCTGCTGCCTTTGCCACATTCTATTAGTTAGAAACAAGTCACAAGGTTTGCACCTGAAGGGAAGGGAATCATACAACCACATATCTCATTGGACCCACCTTAGAGTGTATCCACTGTGGTGAGACTGATACATTCTTACATCAAGAGGTGAGGTTCCATTATGTTTCTTCCACTTGAATATGAGTCCTTCTTCCTGACTTGCTTATATTACATTAGAACATAGTGGAAGTGATACTGAGTGACTTCGGATGATTGGCCTACTTATCTCTTTCTGTCCCTCTCTTTGTCCCTGCTCATCTTTATCTCTCAGGACATGTGCTTTTAGAGAGATTTCATGGAGAGACCCCGTTGGAAAAGAGAGGCTACTAGCCAACAGTAGGTATCAAATGCCTTTAGGTGCAGTAAGTGCACCAGCCTTTAGATGATCGTAGTTCTCTGGCTTTGCATCTTCCATCTGAGACCTAAGACCTCATAAAGCCTAGACAAATAGTCTCTACCGTGGCCTATTTGGATTCTTGATGTATAAAAGCATGAACAAAATAGATGGTTGTTTCTTGCCACTAAGTATGGGGTAATTTGTGGAAATAGTGACTGGAATAACAATAAAAAAACAATTAAAACAATTAAAAACTAGCTACTCTACTATAATATCTGATATATTAGACTCATATACCAAGACTTTTTATGAGATGACTCTTGGCTTGTTATTTGTCTCTTTAGTTTCTGGCTTTCTACTATGTTGTGAAGACAGGTCTACCTCTTCTCAATTAGAATGCCTTGAAGGGGTCCTGCGACTTCCTCCTTTAAGTTCAGGCCTAACTTTTCAGTCTCTCTAGAGGAAAAACAACATTCTTTTTTCCCCCAATGTTTATTTATTTTTCAGAGACACAGAGAGACAGAGCATGAGTGGGGAAGGGGAATAGAGAGAGGGAGACACAGAATCCAACACAGGCTCCAGGCTCTGAGCTGTCAGCACAGAGCCCAACATGAGACTTGAACCCATGAACTGTGAAATCTTGACTTGAGCCAAAGTCAGATGTTAACTGACCAAGTCACCCAAGTGCCCCGAAAAACAACATTCTGAAAAAGATACATGTTCAGGATATTTGTATTAACAACAGCAATGAATACATAGGCTGTAGGCATTTCATGAGGAGCATGTAAGCACCTTAATATCTCACACCTTTCCATTATCATTATGGGTTCTTTGCTTATTTTTGCCTTGCCAAATTATGTGTTAAATTGTCTTACCCAGAACAAAGACTGAATCTTCTCTTAGAGGTGAACTAAATCCTTAATAATGAGGGAATGAGAAAAACTACTGCTTTAAAAATGGCAATTTTTTTCTTATGTCTCAAGATTTGAAGGTCAAAGCTCAAATTAAAGACCTGATAATTTCTACTTTATTCAAGAGGATGGATTTGGAAGAGGTCAATAAATCCTCTCCCTTTCATATAAAGAAAGTAGCCTTTCTTTTTAAATGTCAATTCTTTGTAACAGGGAGAAGTAAGATATGTTCAGAAAGACTTACCTTATTCTATATTAAGAAAATAAATTCCTGGGGTCACGTGGGTGGCTCCGTTGGTTAAGTGTCTGACTTTGGCCTAGGTCATGACCTCGCAATTTGTGGGTTTGAGCCCCGCATCGGGCTCTGTACTGACAGCTCGGAGTCTGGAGCCTGCTTCAAATTCTATGTCTCTTTCTCTCTCTGCCCCTCCTCTGCTTGTGCTCGCTCGCTCTCTCGCTCTCTCTCAAAAATAAATAAACATCTAAACAAATTTAAAAAAAGAAAATAAATTCCTGAAAGTTTTGAATGAAATAGTACCTCCAAATTAAAAGGAAGTTATTTCCCTTATAATCAGAATGATGAAATTCAGCAAACAATACATATTTTTCGATTAAATTGCTCCTGAAAAGCATTTGCCATTGACAAAGCTTTGAATGTAAAATGTAGTTTCCTGGGAATTTTTCTTTATTTTTCATGAGTAGGTTGTCACCTTGTCATCTGTTTCTCAGACCATTTTTCTTGAGTAGTTTCCAAAACCATAGAAAGTATTGTTTAAATTGTGTGTCCTTGTTTATCTTACTCTCAAAAACAGGAATGCAAGGGCAGTTGGAAAGAGAGAGAAGGAAAAAAAAAATGAACAACCCATGTATTTTTTTCTATTCTGTTAAAGCACTGCATTATCTGTTTTTGGCAACAATAATGCCATTTGGTCAGTTAGAAATGGGTTTAATTAATATTTATGTGACACTAGCTGCCTAGCCAGATTTGCTCAAGGAGCTAACGCTCAGAATCTGAGAACCTTTGAAGGACTCATTAAGATAGATTTGATGGAACATTGCCCAGTGACTTCATGATGTCCATAGGGAATTTGCATATTGTGGTGTTGAGGGGCTGTCCTCAAGGAATTCCAGTTTTGTTCTTTTCTTCAAATTGGCTTCCCCAGAGGATCAGTGCTAAAGACAACCTTTCCATGCTTGCCATCCTCTTTTGCTTTTGTGGAGTATGAGTCATTTGATTAAGTGTGCAGCAATTGGGAGCACCTGGGTGGCTCATNAGTGTGCAGCAATCTATTTCTAAGAGACTTCTGCATCTCCTTATTAGAAAACTATAATCCTCTTCTGAGTATTATGAGTCCTATCATTTATCAAAAGATAAAATGAGATTCTGACTAGTCTAAACACAGTCCTTACAGTAAGGATGTACTTGTGACTTGCATTACAATAAAGAAAGCATGCTGCTGCAGCTGTACACTTGCTGCAGATAATGTCTCATAAAGAATCTGTACTTTTAAATCTTAAATTTCCATGTTATCAACACATCTGTGAATTTTACCTACAGAACATTTTTACCTGTGGAGTGCAGTGGTGGCAGTGGTGGTCAGAAGGACCATCCCTTCTGTTTTTTAATGCACTGGATTTTTGACTAATCTTAAGACCATTGAGAGATAGGTTTAAGATTTTTGAAAATGCAAAAGTCATTTCAACAGATTAGCCAAAATTAGTCTTTTACTGAAATTTTTTGTTATTAAGAAGAAAAACTCACTCATTTTGGTCACTTGGAAATAAACTGTCTCCTTTGTAGGAAAAAAGTCTGGTGTAATTCCAGGCTTTTATTTTTCCTGCCTTCTCCTTCCCATGTGGTCATTTTTTACTTAAGCTTCAATATGCCATGTATAATCATCCTTTCATTTATACCTTCTCTCATTTCTCCAGAGGGTTACTTGCTTTTTAATTTTCACATATTCTTCTTGGAGAGACTGATCTTTATATTATAATGCTTATGTTTTTATCAATAAAGTTGAACCTGAATATAAATGGTTCAAATATAAATGTCAAAGACTATGTCTTCTCTTTTTTTTTTTTCACATTTCAGTGCCCCTAGCATATTAGTAAGTGCTTTTTAAATGTTTCTTACATGATAAAGCCCTTTAGTGTAAAAGATTCTGACAGATTATTCATTCCTTGTTACAGAAGTTTCTCTTGTAACTTCTACACCTTTATATAGTGGATTTCCAAACCCAAGTGTGATTCATTTCAATTTTTTCTCAGTATGGTTAGACTTTTTTCTGGGTACATTGTTTTCTTATCTAAATATAATTAACTGGCAGCACAATTAACACAATTAATATCAAAATGAGTAAGTAGGATAATGTTCATTAATGATGTTCAGTGATTCCATTGCCACCTGGTCTTTATTTTTGCTCCTACTGGACCTTGTATTTATCATGTAAATGCTGTAAATACTGTAAAATCCACCCAGAAGAGGATATTGGAAGAGGAGGCAGGTACTCTTATACTTCTTGACCTAAAAGGGAAGGAATAGGCTAAGGCTGAATGCTTTCTTTGGACATTGCAGAGTGTGCAATAGTATTGATGTTGCAGACTCAAAGTGCTCATCTCTTCAGTGCAGCATATTGTTTTATCTAGCAACTAAGCATTTCATTAAATTTTGTAGATAACTCTTCAGTAATCAGATGTTTAAAAGAATTTAAGTCTATGTAAAAGATGTCAGACATTTGTCATCTCTTTTATTCTCTGTTGCTCCAAATAGTGATCTAAATGTAATTTTTAAAAAAAGGATTGATGAAGTTTAGGGTAAATCTATTGCTAAATTTTGTATTTTTCTATGATAAGGATATTGTTTCATAAGAATCAACCTTAATTTTTGTTTTTTGGTTAAAGCCACATTAAGACCTTCCTGTTGATGATTTATTTTACTTAGGTTTTATATTCCATGTCTTAGTGGTTTTCTGTAGCATTTATGATCTGTATTATACCCTTGATATTTATATTGATTCTGAATGAATAAACAATGATTGTCTCAATATTATTGGTTTACTTTATATACGTAGACCTGTTCTCCCCAATTAGACTGTAAACTCCTTTCCAGAACAGGGATATAACTTCTATTTGTTTATATTCTCAGCAGTGCTTAATATAATGTCTGTCCAAAGTAAACATTCAATAAATATGGATTGATTGATTCATCTCACCTTCTAGACAGTGTTTTAAGTCAGACATGCTATTTTATTTATTTTTTATTTTTTTATGTTTTCAAACTTTATTGTTAGAGAGTGCACGTGTACACATGAGCAGGGGAGGGGCAGAGAGAGAGAGAGGGAGAGATACTATCCCAAGTAACTCTGCACCATCAGTGCAGAGCCCCACTAGAGGCTTGACCCTATGAACCATGAGATCATGACCTTAGCTGAAATCACGTCAGCCGCTTAACTGACTAAGCCACCAGGTGCCCCAGACATGTGATTTTTAAATGTTATTCTTTATTTATTTTTAAAATAAATCACTTAAGATTGAGGGTTTCTTCTGTGAGAACATTTAATATAATAGTATATGGGCCATGTGATGGTTAAGAGCAGTCTCTGGAGTTCAGCTACTTGGGTTTGAATTCTAGCCCTACCATTTGCTAGCTGTACAAACACTTTGCAGAACAAATTAATTACCTCTTGGTTCCTTTTTAAAAATTTTTTTTAAATGTTTATTTATTTTTGAGAGAGAGAGAGAGAGAGAGCTAACAAGCTAGGGACAGAGAGAGAGGGAGACACAGAATCTGAAGCAGGCTCCAGGCTCTGAGCTGTCAGCACAGAGAGCAATGCAGGGCTCGAAACATGAACCATGAGGTCATGACCTGAACTTCAGTTGGATGCTTAGCAGACTGACCCAACCCATGTGCCCCTGCTTACCTCTTAGTTCCTTTTAGTTTTCTCATCTATAAAGTGGGGATAATAATAGTGTGTATCTATGGGGTTGTAAGGATTAAATGAGTTAAAATATATGCGACATACTCAGAGAAAGCCTTGATAATAGAAGTAAGTGCTATGTAAGCAATGTCTATATTTATATATGAAAAGAGCTTTTGCAATTTCATAGGATAATAGAACTTGGGATTGAAAGGAGCTTTTGAAACCAGAGTGCAAAGAAAATGAAAACATGGTCAGAAGACCTGGCTTGAGCTCTAGTTATAAAACCTCTGAAGTGACTTCATTTGTGAAACAGGCTAATAACTTCATTATTGATCTTAAGGGTGCTTTGAGGATTAGAGAAAAAGATATACTCAGAATGACATTGTAAATGGTAAAACACTGTTATTAGCGTGTTTGTTATCATTACTACTTACAAATGAGGAAACTGACTCTGTAGACTTGGTCAAGTTACTTATTCTTTCAAAACTTGTTTCATATGTATATATAAAGTATGGATAATAATGGAACCCAACTTATATTATTACAAAGATGAAATGAGTTAATACAAACAAAGGAGCCAAGAGCCTCTAGATTGAGTTATAACACTTGTCCATTTTTAGCTATTTATTATTTTTATACTTATCCAATAAGTATTTTTGATCTAGTAATAGTCTGTGCTTATTTCTAATAATATGTGAGGATATTGTTAAAAATACTCCTCTGCTAAAGTTTTGATTGAAAAGATGGGTAAGAAAAATGTCTGTTAGAATATTCTCAGCTCAGCTTTCTGTGTTGACATACATACTGCTTTGAAATCCTTATATCTACCTTGAGACCTATTATGTGTTATGTTAGATTTCATGTCTAATATGTGCACTTCTAGTGATTCCATGTAAATGAAAACAAACAACAAAGAACAATCCGTGTATAGGCAAAGACATATAAATATAGGGTTAGCATTTATCATAGTTGGATGTTTGTTTGTTTATTTTTCCACTAAAGGAGTATCAGTTTTGCACATTGTGATTTGCTTCTACACAGAAGAACTGTAGCATGTAAGCACTTAAGGTGAATTGTTTTTGTTTTTTTAGTTCAAGATGGTTTCCTGTTTTTATGCTCAAATATATCTTTACAGGTACTAGCCTTGCTTGAAAAATCTAAATTTTAAACCAATAATTTTGTAGGTACTAGGAGGTACTGATTATGAGAGATTTCTTTGAGTGCCATGAGAGATTGCTTTATATTTTGAATAAGAACAATAAGCTACTTCTTCTCCTTGAAAAGGTCTAATTTAAAGCTGTTCTTTGACTTGCCCTCAAGTAATTCTTATTCTCAACACTTGAAGAATTTAGCAGAATTTGGGGCACCTAGGTGGCTCAGTCGGTTAAGCGTCTGACTTTGGCCCAGGTCATGATCTCATGGTTCGTGGATTTGAGTCCCTTGTTGGACTCTGTGCTGACAGCTCAGAGCCTGGAGTCTGTTTCAGATTCTGTGTCTCTCCCTCTCCCTCTGCCCCTACCCCACTTGTGCTCTGTCTCTCTCTGTCTCAAAAATAAATAAAACAAACAAAAAAATTTTTTTAAAGAATTTAGCATAATTCATGATTAGCTTTTGAGTTATAGAAACCTGAATGTAGAAGTTATGTCTGATTTAAACATTACCATGGTAGAATTATTTACAGGTAATTTAGCAGTCCAGTGTTCTTTGATTTATCTTTGTGTTCTTGTCATAATGTGAGTACCTGTACCTATTAAATCCCGCAGTAAATATTTGATGAAGTGTAATAATATTGTATCAGATATTATAAGTTTTTTATATGTATTACCTCTTTCAATCTTCACTTGATTAACTAAACACTGTTATTAATTGTATTTTATAAAGGAGGAAACTGAGGTACAGAGAACTTGTGGAACCTGCCCTACTTCTAAGAGCAAGTGAATGACAGAGACCCTGGGTCTATATTATTCTAGAGGCTAGTTCTAAAAATCTTTCACCAAGCTATAAATAAGAGATGAATGGATAAATGTTACCAAGTTAAGTTTTGATGTTTTGGTTATACTGTGCCACTTGGCTCTGCTGAGTCTATAATCTGCTTTAATTATTGATTCTATTTGCTTTGTATTTTATTTCTCCTTCACTAAATTATAAGTGGTTCTACTGTAGGGGAAGTGACTTTATTTTATACCCATACTGCTCTTAAAGTGGTGGACTCACCATAAGTGTTTGCTAAAAATTATTGACTATACAACTAACTAGAACATGCTAAAAATAAACAGCAGATAAACAGCAGGTAACAGGCCTCAGTGCTCTCTATTTCAAAGGTACAGGGATGACTAATCATTCCTTAAGTTCTTTGATAAAGCCTAATACAACTTAAAATTTTCTTTTCAGCTTTATTTAGTTGTAATGGACAAATGAAATTATATACATTTAAAGTGTACAATGTAATGATTTTATATACATTGTGAAATAATTCTGCAATATGGTTAATTAACACATCCATAACCTCACATAGTTACCTTTTGTATGTGTGTGGTGAGACTGTTTTAAGATCTCCTGACTTCTGATAATTTCAGTTACTATTAACTGTAGTTACTATGTAGTGCATTAGATCTCCAAAACTTACTCATCTTATAACTAAAGGCTTATAACCTTGGACCAGCCTTTCCCTATTTCCCCCATGCCTCAGGCCTGGAAAATACCATTCTACTCTGTTTCTATGAATTAGACTCTTTTTTAAATTTTTTTCTCTTAAGATTCCACATGTAAGTGAGATCATATAGTATTTGTCCTTCTCTGTCAGGCTTTTTTCACTTAGCAAAATATCCTCTCATTTCACCCATGTTGTTGCAAATGGCAGAATTTCCTTCTTTCTCATGGCTGGATAATATTCATACATACAAAGCATTATATAATATATATCTCCTTTATCCATTCATCAAATGATGGACACCTACCTTGTTTCATATCTTGGCTATTGTGACTAATGCTGCAATTACAATAGGTCTGCAGGTATCTTCTCCAGATACTGATTTCATTTCCTTTGGATATATAGCCAGATGTGGGATTATTGGATTGTTTGGTATCTGTATTTTTAATTTTCTGAGGAAACTCCATACTGTTTCTCATACTGGCTCTACCAACTTGTATTCCCAACAACAGTGCACTAAGGGTTCCCTTTTCTCTATTCTTTTCAACACTTGTTATTTCTCGTCTTTTTAAAAAATTTACTTATTTATTACTTTTTTTAAACATTTATTTATTTTTGAGAGATAGAGAGAAACACAGCATGAGCAGGGGAGGGGCAGAGAGAAAGAGGGAGACACAAAATCCAAAGCAAGCTCCAGGTTCTGAGCTGTCAGCACAGAGCCTGACGCAGAGCTCAAACCCACGAACTGCAAGATCATGACCTGAGCATAAGTTGGAAGCTTAACCAACCGAGCCACCCAGGTGCCCCTAATTTATTTATTTAAATTCAAGTTGGTTAGCGTATAGTATAGTGTTGGTTTTAGGAGTACACCTCAGTGACTCATCACCTACATATAACACCCCGTGCTTATCCCAAAAAGTGCTCTCCTTAATTCCCATCAGCCATTTAGCCCATACCCTCTACCTTCCCTCCAATAACCCTCTGTTTGTTCTCTGTATTTAAGAGTCTCTTATGGTTTGCCTCTCTCTGTTTTTATCTTTTTTTTTTTTTCTGGCTCTTCTCCTATGTTCATCTGTTGTGTTTCTTAAGTTCCACACATGAGTGAAATCATATATTTGTCTTTCTTTGACTTATTTTGCTTAGCATAATACATTCTAGTTTTATCCACATTATTGCAAATGGCAAGATTTCATTATTTTTGATCACCAAATAGTATTCCATTGTGTACATATACCGCATCTTCTTTATCCATTCATTAGTTGATGGACATTTGGGCTTTTTCCATAATTTGGCTATTGTTGATAGTGCTGCTATAAACATTGGGGTGCATGTACCCATATGCATTAGCACTCCTGTATCCCTTGAGTAAATTCCTAGTAGTCCAATTGCTGGGTCGTAGGGAAGTTCTATTTTTAACTTTTTGAGGAACCTCCACACTGTTTTCCAGAGAGGCTGCACCAGTTTGCATTCCCACCAACAGTGCAAGAGGATTCCCATTTCTCCATATCCACACCAGCATCTCTTGTTTCATTAGGGTGTAACACAGACAAGCTGCTTTAGGACTTTTTCATTCTATATGGTTCACTGCTCTTCTGCAATGGCTCCTACTCTGTTTATGAGGTTAGAGTATGGACTTTGTAGTAGAACTTCTCTGGAATTGTCACACATTAGTTACATTTACTTGGATAAGTTACTTATCACTTCACATCCATGTGCCTTTCCTCTTGCTATTATATAATATACCTTTACCTGAAAAACTGCTTTCATCTACAGCATGTTGTACCTCAACTTTCACTCCTGTGAAGCTGTCGTGACTTGTTTATGCCCTCAGGCAGTTTATCAGTTTCTTTTCTGGGCCACTACTATGCACTCCTGTCTTACATCTCTGCCCTTATACTCCAAAGTCCTATGAAAATGTCTCATATGATTCCTTAAATCTGAGATACTCTCTTTTGTCTCTGGGCCTTCATATATGCTGCTTCTCTGACTAAAACATTATTCTCTGTCTCTAGTTTTTCTTCATTTTTTAGTCTCTTATTTGAATATTTTTTCCTTAGGAAGCAATCTGCCTTAACCTGATTATTTGCCTGATTACTTAACCCAATTATATCCGATTACTTGTTTAATTTTCTGTTTTTCTCTTATAGATTATAAGTTCCATAAAGGAGAGGATACATTTTTCTAGTTCATATCCTCAATAACTGTCAAAGTGTTGGGCACATTATGATCACTTAAATATTTGTTTGAGGAATTAACATATTTGATTTAATATGGAATCTTTGGAAAAAATTATGAGTTTTATGTTTGTGGGGCTAAAAGAAAGTAATAAGGTTTATCTCATGTACAGAACCTCATACATAAATATATTTTTATATGTTATTTGCATATGCGTATATATTCATATATAAATCCCATATCTATAAACTCAAACATGCATATATGTTACAGTATGTATATGTATGTGCATGTGTGTATACATATATCTGTCTCCTACTGATTGCAAAAGGGATGGATCTTATTATCCAAATGCTAAATGGTCTTGGTTTGGAATTACTCTGTTAATCCATGAAAGGGAGAATAGGTAGTGTGAAACTAGGGAGACATTCCTTTTATTTTTTTCTTTTATAGTTAATTGTCAAGTTGGTTTCCATATAACACACTCCTTCATGCCTATCATCCCTTTCCCCCTCTCCCCCACCCCATCAGCCCTCAGTTTGTTCTCAGTATTTAAGGGTCTCTTATGGTTTGCCTCCCTCCCTATCCTTAACTGTTTTTCCCCTTCCCCTCGCCCATGGTCCTCTATTAAGTTTCTCCTGTTCCACATTTGAGTGAACACATATGGTATCTGTCCTTCTCTGCCTGACTTATTTCACTTAACATAACATAGGGAGACATTCCTGAAAAGTGTTCCATAGAACATGTAGGAAAGTTTTTGGAGTGGACTAGTGTTACTTGCTAAATAATTTTTTCCCCAAATGAACCATTTAATTATTAAAGAATTAAATTATTAATTTTATTAATAAAGAAACAATATTATATTTCACAGGCAGTTTCACTTTTGTGTTAGGATAGCTGTGAAAACAGGGGAAAAACCCCAAAAACAAAACAAAAAAACCCCACAACCCCAAACTGTTGTCCCTTTCTGAAAGAATAGTTGAGAAGAGATTGAGGTTTAAGCATTAGTTTGCTAATGGCCATCTCCAGTCATTAAAATTTCTCTAGAAGGACAGAAAATAAATTCAACAATGATGCACTAGGCAGAGAAACTAGATGGCTAGAAAGAGGAGTTTTTTTCGCTGTATATTCTCATAGCTCTGGAATCTGGCACTATGGGAATGCACTTTATAAAAAAATATTTTTTCAATAAAATAAATAGTAAGTTAAGTCACTGAAAAAAGTGGCTTGAGAAAACTTCACGAAAACTTAGCAGGCCAGAAGCACAGAGCTGTGAAAGACAAAGTTTCTTTGTGGTATATGGTCTGCTGAAATAGATACTATAGAATTATGGTTTTTTTGCAGATCAGAAAACTTCATAGAAATTATAATAAGGAGAAAAGTTTGAGCAGAAATATTTGAATGTGTTGACACGATATCTCTGAGTGGTTATGTAAACATTGATGTCAGGCATTTTCTTCCCTTCAATCTGCCAAATCTCAAACTGCACATTATTGTGTTTGTTCCTTTACTACCTGACATAGATGCTATAAAGAGCTGACATGGGTTACAGTACAATCCTCTCATCAGCATTCTTGGTACTAGATTTTGGGTGAAAATTTACCAGCTTAAAAAAATTACAAGCTTTGAAGCAGATATATTGCATATTTTACACATTTAGGTAATAAAAGTCAGATCTAGAGGTTGCATATAAGTAGGAAAGCTTTCAGAGAATCTTTTTTCTCATTAAGTGCTAAGGAATTTAGTAAAATTTACCAACCAGAGTTGGAGGGAAATCTAAGACAAGAACAATAATTTCAAAGCCAGAGATCTGAGTCTTTAATGTCTGGGTTTCCTGTGTCTGAGTCATTATCCACTTTTGGTAGGCACTTCATTATTTTTTCTTTAATGATTAGGTTTGTCTCCAGTTGTAATGCCTCTTTCATTATGATCTCTGTTTTCTATTTCTTTCCTCTTCTGTAATGCAACATTTTGGCCCCATCCTTGTTTTTTTTGTTTCTTATTTTTTAGAAAGAAATGGGAGGAAGGATGGCAAATGAAAAATGGTGATCACCAATATTTGTATTTTACCCTTCTTTCTAGGTCCCCTATTTTACTAGCCCTCTTGCACCTGTGTGATAGTTCTAGCTAATGGAATATAAAAAGAGTGATGTCATCTTTAGGTTGGTCCCTCAAATTTCTGGCGAAGTCCCCACTATTCTTACTTCCTTGTCTGTCAGCGGGTCCTAGAGCAGTGCTGTCCAGTAAAAATATAAAGTGAGTACTTACATAATTAAAATTTTTCTAGGAGCCACATGAAAACTATAAAAATAAATGGGTGAAATTCACTAATATATTTATTTAACACAATATATCTAATATATTGTCATTTAAAATGTAATTAATTTAAATATTTTTGAGGAGCACCTGGGTGGCTCACTCATTTAATCATCTGACTTCGGCTCAGGTCATGATCTCATGGTTCATGCATTCAAGCCGTGCATCGGCTCTGTGCTGACAGGTAAGAGCCTGGAGCCTGCTTCAGATTCTGAGTTGCCCTCTTTCTCTCTCTGCCTCTTGCCTGCTCATGCTCTCTGTTTCTCTCTCTCTCTCTCAAAAAAAAATGAATAAACATTAAAAAAATAAATATTATTTGAAAGATACTTAATTTTGTATACCATTTCTTCAAAATCTAATGTTTATTTTATATTATACTTAAAGCTGATATCAAACCAGACTGAATCCCCATTTCATGTACTCAATGGCCACATATGAATAGTGTCTATTCTATTGGAGAGGACATTTCTGGAGGATGACATGGAGAGAATGTCATATCTATTAGATGGAAAAACTCTGAGTCCCTAAATGACTGAAAAATTGTCATACATCACTGATCTACATTGAATTATTTTTTTAATGTTTTCTTTATTTCTGAGAGAGAGAGAGAGACAGACAGACAGAGACAGCATGAGCAGGGGGGGCTTAGAGAGAAAGGGAGATACAGAATCTGAAGCAGGCTTCAGGCTCTGAGCTAGCTGTCAGCACAGAGCCTGATGCGGGGCTCGAACCCATGAATGGTGAGATCATGACCTGAGCCAAAGTTGGATGCTTAACCAACTGAGCCACCCAGGCACCCCTACATTGAATTATAATGTAAGAATTAAATCTTTAAGTCATTGAGATTTCTGGGTTTATTATCAACTAGTGTATTGTGGAAAATTAGATTATTGTGAAGCAAATATTTACTATCTTTCCTTTGTCTTCTCTTGAAACACCATGAAAGGGTGTTCCTTCCTGCCTCATTAATGTTGGGTTTGGCCATGTAATTTTCTTTGGCCAGTGAAATGTTGACAGAAAAAACATAGTACTGGTTTTCAGTCTAGGCCTTACAACTTTTGTGTGATTCTAACTAACATTCTTTGAGCTTTTTTTGCCCTCCTATTAAGAAAAAAAGAAAGGTAACCCAGGGTGCCTGGGTGACTCTGTCAGTTAAGGGTCTGACTTTGGCTCAGATTATGATCTCACAGTTCATGAATATGAGCCCCACATGCTGTGCTGACAGCTCAGAGCCTGGAGCCTTTCTCCTCCCTGGCCCTCCCCTGCTCTCTCTCTCTCTCTAAAATAAATAAACATTAAAAAAATCTAAAAAAAATGTAACTCATATTATCCACTGTTCCTAAAAGAGTGAAAAAACACATTGAGCTTCACGAACTGAGCCTGTGGTTCCAGTTAAGCTCAGGTGAGTATAGTCTAGATCAGAAGAACATCAGTCATGCATAGGAGCACATGTACCCCAATGTTCATAGCAGCACTCTCCACAATAGCTAGAACATGGAAAGAGCCTAAGTGTCCATCAACAGATGAATGGATCAAGAAGATGTGGTTTATCTATACCATGGAATACTACATGGCAATGAGAAACCATGAAATCTGGCCATGTGTAGCAACATGGATGGACCTTGAGGGTGTTATGCTGAGCGAAATAAGTCAGGCAGAGAAGGACAAATATCATCTGTTTGCATGTATAGGAGGATTAGGAGGAACTTGACGTAGGAACAAGGGAGAGAAGAAGGGGGAAAATGGTGGGGGAAAGGGAGAGAGGCAAACCATGAGAGACTCTTGAATGCTGACAAAAACTAAGGACTGATGGATGTGGGGGGGAGGAGGGATGGGCATGGAGGAGGGCACTTGAATCCCTCCATCTTATTACCAATCCACAGTCCTCCATTCCTGTGGTACTTCCCCATGTTTCATCTCCTCTTCATTCTCTCTTCTCTTTCATAATCTCCTGATCCATATGCTTTTATATTAGCAGACAGTGTTGGTCTGCTATTTGTTTTATAATTATTTACATGTGTAGCTCAGAAGTTAGTTAATATCTTCTTACAACTTAAGAACTGGATATACAGTCATTCATTCAGTCACCCAACATTTTTTTTTTTGAACCCTTGGTATGTTCTCTGCACAGTTATAGTCTACAAAGATGCAATGGTAAACAAGAAGAACTGTTTTCATAGACAATACACAAATAAGAACACATAAGGATGTAGTATTGCTATAGGTAAAAATGAAGAGGAATTAGAAGTTGGAGATTGGGGATAGTGCTGTAGAAATGATCTTGTAAATTTCTTTTAAAATATTCTTAATGTTTGTTTATTGAGAGAGAGAGACAGAGAGAGAGAAGGGGACGGGCAGAGAGAGAGAGGGAGACACAGAATCTGAAACAGGCTCCAGGCTCTGAGCTGTCAGCACAGAGCCTGACACAGGGCTAGAACTTGGGAACAGCAAGATCTTGACCTAGGCTGAAGATGGACACTTGACCAACTGAGCCACCCAGGTACCCCAAGATCTTGTAAATTTCTTATTATAAACTCTGCAGAAATATAAAATAATTTTTTTCTAGGATCTTTTCCTATTGCTAGGGGCTTATCTTCTTCTACCTCTTTGTGGTTTCCAACTGCTTCCACTGAATTAGTTGAGTTTAAGGTTTATTTCATAGACCTCAGCTGCAGCAACTTCTTGCTCGACACATCTCACAAAGGAATTAAAAGCAAAAATGAACTATTGGGATCTCATCAAGATAAAAAGCTTCTGCACTACAATGGAAACAATCAACAAAGCCAAAAGGCAACTGATGGAATGGGAAAAGATATTTGCAAATAATATATCAGATAAAGAGTTTGTATCCAAAATCTATAAACAACTTACCAAACTCAACACCCCAAAAACAAATAATCCAGTGAAGAAATGGGCAGAAGACATGAATGCTTTTCCAAGAAAGATCCATTCAGATGGCTAACAGACGCATGAAAATATGCTCAACGTCACTCATCATCAGGTAAATACAAATTAAAACCGCCTCACATACCACCTCACACTGGTCAGAGTGGCTAAAATTAACAACCCACAAAACAAGATATGCTGGTGTGGATGTGGAGAAATGGGAACCCTCCTGCACTGTTGGTGGGAATGCAAACTGGTGCAGCCTCTCTGGAAAACAGTGTGGAGGTTCCTCAAAAAATTAAAAATAGAACTACCCTACAACCCAGCAATGGCACTATTAGGAATTTATCCAAAGGACCCAGGAGTACTGATTCATAGGGGCACATGTACCCCAATATTTATAGCAGTGATTTCAATAATAGCCAAATTATGGAAAGAGTTCAAATGTCCATCAACTGATGAATGGATAAAGATGTGGTTTATATATATACTGGAATACTACTTGATAATGAGAAAGAATGAAATCCTGCCATTTGTAACAACATGGATGGAACTAGAGGGTATTGTGCTAAGTGAAATAAGTCAGTCAGAGAAAGACAGATACGTTTTCACTCATATGTAGAACTTGAGAAACTTATCAGAAGACCATGGGGGAAGCAAAGGAAAGGGGAAAAAAATAGTTACAAACAGAGAGAGAGGGAGGCAAACCATAAGAGACTCTTAAATATAGAGAACAAACTGAGGGTTGATGGGGGTGGCGGAGAGGGGAAAATGGGTGATGGGCATTGAGGAGGGCGCTTGTTGAGATGAGCAATGGGTGTTGTATGTAAGTGATGAATCATGGGAATCTATTCCCAAACCAAGAGCACACTGTACATACTGCATGTTAGCCAATTTGATAATAAATTATATTTAGAAAAGGATTGATTCATTGACTTTGTCTTTGTTCTACCTTGCATTAACTGAGTTAATTAAATTAATATTATACAAATCATTCACAGAAAGGTGTTTGTGTGTACATAAGACCTGACTCAAAAAACACCAAGTTGTACATTTAAAATATACACAGTTTTCATTTAGCAAGTATACTTCAGTAAAGCTGGAAGAAACACAACCCTCTCAATAGCCCCTCCCCCCAAACAAACAAATGAAAGACTTTACTCAAGGTTTTGGAGAGATGGAAGTATTTTCATCATGGTAACAGAATTTAAAATTCAAAACTATTTAAAATTCAGTTAGCTATTTCTGATCCTAGAATTTTCAGAGTTAGAGCCTAGCCTTCTACCATGATGTTTCTTTTTTCTGTATTTATTCTTTTGTTATAAGTTCTTTTTTTCAACAGAGGAATTTAATTAGCATTTTCCTTTTCTTCATTGCAACAACCCAGGCCCCTAGATTCTCAAATTTCTATTAAATACTTCTCAAAGTTACTGCATATGAAAACACTGAGATTTAGAGACATTGCCTTTTATTCTCAAGGTCACATAGAATATGGTGGAGCTGAGATTTTATTCTAGTCTGTTTTACTTTAGAACTAATGTTTGTAAAGTGAAAACAAAGTTCATAAACACATTTAGTTGAGCAGCATGTTAACTTTTTTATTTTTTGATAAACTTACATGCTACCTAGAATCTCCATAATGAAAAGTAACTAAATGTAGTCAATTCCATGTAAGTCCAGTCATTCCATGATATGAATTCAATGACATAAAAATTTATATAGACATACCAGGAAAGTCTTAATTCCAGGAGGTTATGCATTAGTGGACATCAAAGGGAGGGATGCCTTGCCTGTAGCTATTCTCTGTCCTTGGCTGGCATCGAGTTGTAAGTCATTTAGCCTGGTTATTAGGCAATGGCCTCTTTCTTTGACATACCTGTTATCTTTCCATGATCATTGACAGAGTGTGCACATTATACACTCTGACCTGGTTCTTCATCACATTTTTGAGCTTGTTCCAGTGAACCTGCTCTTTCTCAGAAACTTTTGTGCCCTTAGGGTGCCTCAATGGCTCAGCTGGTTAAGTGTCTGACTTCAGCTCAGGTCATGATCTCATGGTTTGTGGGTTCAAGCCCCACATCAGGCTCTTTGCTGATAGCTCAGAACCTGCTTCAAATTCTCTGTCTCCATCTCTTTCTCTGCCCCTTCCCTGCCCATGCTCTATTCTCTTTCTCAAAAATAAAGGAACATTAAACATTTCCATTTGTGCCCTATGGAAAGAAAGTAAATACATGCTTTTTCTCAAACATATGTGGGGTACTTTAAGATATCATCTTAAATCCATCTACTTACACATCTTCTTCAGGCATTGCCTGGCAGGTAAGACAATGCCTCTGCCCTCCTTTCCCCTCCATACATGTCTATATTCTAATCCCCATAGCTTGTAAATTACCTTACATGGCACAAATAATTTTGCAGAATGTGATTAAGTTAAGGAATCACTGGATTATCTGGGTGGGCCAAATTTATTTATACAGGTTCTTAAAATTGGAAAAGTTTTCCATGCTGAGGTCAGAATGAGATGTGACTCTGAAAGAATGGTTATAGAAATGAAACATGCTGGTTTGGGTGATGGAGGAAGGAACAGTGAGTCAAAGAATGAAGCCAACCTATAGACTCTGGGAAAGGCAAGGAAATGGATTCTCCCCAAAGCCTCCAGAAAGGAACACCACCTTGCCAGCACCTTGATTTTTATCGTAATGAGGTCCATGTTGGACTTCTAACCTATAGGGCTGGAAGACAATAAAGGCATTATATCTGTGGCAATTTATTGTAGTAGCATTAGAAAACTAATACCTGGCCAAGACTAATAATCAGCCAAGACTTCTCTGGGAAGTATGTCAGTTCTCAGAGTTCTAAGATTCTCCTGACCTTTTCCTGAGGACTCTAAAATCTCTCAGGGAATCATCCTGAAAGGAGCAGATTTCCAACATTTTCCCCAACTCATGACAGTGACCAAATTTGCTTATATTTTTCACTAATTAAAAAAATATCTCTTGCTTCCACCAGTTAAATGAACTTTTCCTATGGCTCTTACAACACAGTACAGTTTTCCCAACATTGTCATTTTTGGTATAATATCATTTATGTTGTATATTCTTGATGCTTTTAGCATTTTTTTACCTTAAATTTTGTTTTCTATAAAGAAATCTACTTACAATGTAAAGCCTTGGTTTTCAAGACTATTGATTCTGTACTGAGTTTCAAGAACATATTTTATGAATTGAGTAATTATTTTACTGTGCAGTTTTACAAAAGAATTCAACTTACTCTCTACAGAGAAAATTGAACTGTTGCCTGAATGGATGCAGAGATGATGTACAGTATTCATAGTTTTAAAAAAAAATTTATTTGATCGGTAGTAATGACTCTTCTCTAATTTCTGATAGTGGTAACTTGTGTTCTATGTCTATCTCTCCATCTCTCTGACTCGGTCTCCAGTTATCAGTTAGCTAGAAGTTATCATGGTTTTTTTGAAATTTTTAAAAACCAGCTTTGGAGTCCTTGATTTCATTCATTATTTTGCTATTTTAAATTTCATTAATTTCTATTAAAATTTTCATTGTATCTCCTGCTTGCTTTAAACTTCAATTGCTGTTCTTTCTCTAGTTTCCTAATGTTCAAACTTAAGTTATTGATTTTAGATCTTTGTTCTTTTCTAAAATACGTATTTAATGCTACAAAGTTCCCTCTAAAGCATTGCTTTCATATTCCCATAAATCTTGGTAAGTTGCACTTTTATATGTATTTATTTCAAAGTAATTAAAAATTTCCCTTAAGACTTCTTTTTTTTAATGTTTTTTTTTGGTTTTGTTTTGTTTTTTATGTATTTCTTTCTAGGAGAGAGAGAGAGACAGCGTGAGCAGGGGAGGGTCAGAGAGAGAGGGAGTCACAGACTCTGAAACAGGCTCCAGGCTCTGAGCTGGCAGTCAGCACAGAGCCCGCTGCGGGGCTCGAACCCACGAACCGCGAGATCATGACCTAAGCGAAAGTCGGACGCTTAACCGACTAAACCACCTAGGCGTCCCTCCCTCAAGACTTCTTACCTGACCCATGTGTCATTTCGAAGTATATTCCTTAATTTTCAAATATTTGGAGACTATCTTGGTATCTTTCTCATATTGACTTTTAAGTCAGTTGTGATTTGAGAACATACTTTGTATTGATTTCTACTTTGTTACATTTTTAAGGTATGTTTTAAGGCTCAGAATGTGGTGTATCTTGGTGAATGTCCCATGTGAGCTCAAGAAGAATGTATATTCTCTTGTTGGATGGAATCTTCCATAAATGTGAATTAGATCAATTTGATTGTTAGTGCTGTTCAGGTCAAATATATCCATACTAATTTTATGCCTGCGCTACTTATCAATTGCTTACTTCTAGTCTTCCACTACAAGAGTGAAGTTGTCTATTTCTTCTTGAAATTCTATCAGCTTTTGTCATGTATATTTCAACATTGTTTTGGGAGCATACATGTTTAAGTTAGGTATGTCTTCTTTTAGAATTAATCCCTTTAGTATTATGTAATCTCCTTTTTGTCCATGATATCTTTCCTTGTTTTGAAATCAGCTTTGTCTGAAATTAATATAGCTACTCCAGCTTTCTTTTGATTAGTGGTAGCATGGTATAGCTTTCTCTCTCCCTTTACTTTTAACCTATTTGAGTCTTTACATTTAAAGTGAGTTGCTGGGGGTGCCAGGATGGCCCAGTTAAACGATGACTCGTGATTTCAGCTCAGGTCATGATCTCACAGTTCTTGAGATCAGGCCCCAACTCAGGCTCTGTGTTAAGCATGGATCCTGCTTGAGATTCTCTTACTTTTTCTCTCTGCCTCTCCCCAGCCCTCTTTCTTTCTCAAAATAAATAAATAAACATTAAAAAAATAAAATGACTTGACTGTAGGTCACCTGGATGGTTGAGTTGATTGAATGTCCCAGAGTTTTAGGATCAAGCCCCATATGGGGCTTTGCACTGAGCATGAAGCCTGCTTCAGATTATCTCTCTCTCTATCTCTCTCTCTGTCCCCCTCTCCTCCACTTATTGCTCTTTCTTTCTCAAATAAAAATAAATAATAAATAGATAAATAAAAATAAAATTAGTGAGTTTCTTGTAGACAACATATAGTTGGGTCTTGATTTTTATAAGCCAATCTGACAATCTTTGTCTTTAAATTGGTTTATATAGACCAGTTACATTTAAAGTAATTTTTTGGGGGGCTCCTGACTGGCTCAGTCAGTAGAGCATACTACTCTTGATCTTGGGGTTGTGATTTTGAGCTCTACATTGGGTGTAGACATTAAATGAATAAATAAACTTTAAAAAATAATTTTTGAAATATCTGTGTTAAAAGCAACCACATTTTTAACTGTATTATATTCATTTTAAGAGGCTTATTTTTTCTGTCTCTCATTTTAATTGAATATTTAATATTATTTAATCTATTCCTTCTCTTAGTGTATCAACCACACTTCTTTAAAAATGTTTATGGTTTTCTTAGAGTTTATAATGTACATTTTATAAATAATCTAAATTATTCTTCAAATAACCCTATTCTGCTCCATGTGTAGTATAGATACCTCATAACAGAGTTCTCTCAATTCTTTGTCTCTTGTGACATTGCTGTCATTCATTTAACTTATCCTTATTCTATAATCACCCAATGCATTATTATTATTTATTTATTTTCCCAATGTATTATTATGATTATTATTTTAATTGAAGAGATATTATTTAGATCAATTAATAATAAAAAATAAAAGATTTTATTTTAGCTGTGATTTATCCTTCTCTGATGCTTTTCTTTTCTGAGTTGATAACAAATCATTTCCTTCCCTTTATAGAATGTCTTTTAATACTTTTGGCAGTTGCTAACAATGAATTCATGTAGTTTTTGCTTGTCTGATAAAGTATATTTTCTTGCACTTTTAAATGATAACTTTGCTGTGTATAGACGCCTAGGTTGGTGGGCTTTTTCCTTCAATTCTTAAAATATTTTAGTGTCTTTGCTTCTGTGTTTTCTCATGAAAAGTCCAGTGAAATTCTCATTTTTGTTCTGGCATAGGGAAGGTCCTTTTGCTCCCTTTCTAGTTTGTTTCAATATATTTTCCCTTTTGATTTTGGTGTTCTGCAGTTTGAATATGATAGAGTTAAAAATAATTTTTTCTATTTGTTCTGCTTAATGTTTTTTGAACTTCCTAGATTTCTGATTTGGTGTCTAGCATTAATTTTAGAAAGTTCTTGGCCATGTTATTTTCAAATATTTCTTCTACTCTGTTTCTTTTCTTTTTGCTATTCCAATTAGGCATATGTTACATCTTTTAAAATTGTCTCACACTTCTTATATGCACTGTTCTTTGTTTTTCTTTCTTCATTTAATTTGAGAAGTATCTATTGACCTACTTTCAAACTTACTGATGCTTTCCTCAGCTATATCAAGTCTGCAGGTGATCACACCAAAGACATTCTTCATTTCTGTTAGTGTTTTTTGATTTCTAGCATTTCCTTCTGATTATTTCTTAGAATTCCCATCTCTCTGATTGAATTACCCATCTGTATTTGGATATTGTCTACTTTTTTCTTTTTTTTTCCTCTTCCTTTCTCTTCTCTTTCTTCTTTCCTTCCTTCCTTCTTTCTTTCCTTCCTTCCTTTCTTTTCTTTTCTTTTCTTTCCTTTCCTTTCCTTTCCTTTTCTTCCTTTCCTTTCCTTTCCTTTCCTTTTCTTCCTTTCCTTTCCTTTCCTTTCCTTTTCTTCCTTTCCTTTCCTTTCCTTTCCTTTTCTTTTCTTTTTTTTTCCTTTCCTTTCCTTTCCTTTTCTTCCTTTCCTTTCCTTTCCTTTCCTTTCCTTTCCTTTCCTTTCCTTTCCTTTCCTTTCTCCTTTAAAATGGTAAACATAGTTGTATTAAATTCCCTGGCTGGTAATTCCAACATAATTGAATCTGGTTCTTATGCTTACTTTGTCCTTTTAAGATTGATTTCCCTCCTTTGCTGAACCTTTTAATTTTTGTTGAAAGCTGGACATATTGCATTAGGTAATAGGAATCAGATGGGATTAGTTTCTTGATTTCTCTTTCTGTTGCTTCATTATTGGTGTATAAAATTTCACAGTTGCACAAAAAAACATAAAATACCTAGGAATAAACCTAACCAAGGATATAAGAGATCTGTAAAAACTATAGAAAACTTATGAAGGAAATTGAAGAAGAGACAAAGAAATGGAAAAACATTCCATGCTTATGGATAGGAAGAACAAATATTGTTAAAATGTCATTACTACCCAAAGCAATCTACACATTCCATGCAATCCCAATCAAATTGCTCCAGCATTCTTCTCAAAGCTAGAACAAACTACCATAAAATTTGTATGGAACCACAAAAGACCCCAAATAGCCAAAGTAATATTGAAGAAGAAAACCTTATGGGAGGAATCACCATCCCAGACTTTAGCCTCTACTACAAAGTTGTCATCATCAAGATAGTATGGTATTGTCACAAAAACAGACATATAGACCAATGGAATAGAATAGAGAACTCAGAACTGGACCCACAAATGTACAGCCAACTAAATTTTGACAAAGCAGGAAAGAGTATCCAATGGAAAAAAGACAGCCTCTTTAACAGATGGTGCTGGGAGAACTGGACAGCAACATGCAGAAAAATGAAACTAGATCATTTTCTCATGCCATACACAAAAATAAACTGAAAATGCATAAAGGACCTGAATGTGAGACAGGAAACCTTCAAAATCCTAGAGAAGAAAGCCGGAAAAAACCTTCTTGACCTCAACCACAGCAATTTCTTACTTGACACATCCCCAAAGGCAAGGGAATCNTATGACCCAGGAATAGCACTGGTAGGAATTTACCCAAGGGATACAGGAGTGCTGATGCATAGGGGCACATGTACCCCAATGTTCATAGCAGCACTCTCAACAATAGCCGAAACATGGAAAGAGCCTAAGAGCCATCAACGGATGAAGGGATCAAGAAGATGTGGTTTATCTATACAACAGAATGCTACATGGCAATGAGAAAGAATGAAATCTGGCCATGTGTAGCAACATGGATGGACCTTGAGGGTGTTATACTGAGCGAAGTAAGTCAGGCAGAAAGGACAAATACCATATGTTTGCAC